>NC_046155.1:120829166-121171666 GCF_011064425.1 Rattus rattus
ATGTGGAGGCTCACAACCATCTATGACTCCAGTTCCAGGAGATCTGATGCCCTCCTCTGACCTTGGAGGGCACCAAGCATACAAGCAGACAAATCACTCACACATAAAATAAAACGAAAAAAAGAAAATGAACGCCCTCCTACTGGTCACTAATGACTCACTTGGCTGAGGCAGGAGGCTTACAGGTTTGAAGCCAGCCTGGTCTCAGATATTTCACGGGCCTGGTGCTTAGTCCTCAATTACCTTTCCCACAACTTTACTATTCTGGATTAAAGGACAAACCACAGGGAGATTTAAAGAGCTTTGGACTACAGGGAAACTTCAGAAATATAGGCAAGATGCCGGGACATTTAAAGGAAAACTTAGAGCTTAGTACTTTTCAACAGAGAGAAGAGAGACAGGTGTGAAATTAATCACCTGAGTTTCTAACCAAAGGAAGAAGAGTCTACTTGCAAGACAAGCTCAGGAAAGAAAACAAAATCAGAATCCTACAGTGAAGCAGTACACAATGGACGAAGCCTGGGGTGGGAACCCCAGTGTGGTCAGGAAGAAGAAGCTGTAAAATGATGACTGCCAGGAGCCAGGGGAGCCGCTGACAGATACTATGCGGAGCCAGGACCAGAACCCAGCCTTGGACTGACTTCAAGTTTTATAGTAATGTCACACAGAAAGGAAATTTTATAATTTGATGAAGTCTAATTTTTTTATATTTCCAATTTTACATTTTTTTTTTAAATATACCCTCTACCTTTCTCCAACAGTTTCTAGTTATTCAATACTGCCACTAACATTTGATGTAGGTTTTTTTGTTGTTGTTGTTTTTTTTTTGAAACAGGCTCGGTCTATGTAGCTTTGGTTAGCCTGTTACTTGAACTCACTGAGATGCTCCTGCCTCAGCCTCCTAGTGCTGGGGTGAAAGGCATGTGCCATTACTCCTGACCACGGTCATTCTTTTTAATCTCATGCATTCTAACGGGTACAGCGGTACCTAGTTACGCTGCTCAGCTCTGCTTCCCCCGTGCCTAAACTGACTATGCTAACAGCTTCACAGCACACACACGCACACACACTAAAGGTCATTAAGTTGTCATGCTTTAAATGTGGTGATTATACCAATTAGACACCATAAGGTTAAAAGGCATAATAAAATATTAATTATTGAACTTTACAGAACCCTAAAATTTAAGGGTTAAAGAAAAGTTGCCAATAAAAAAGGTGGAAAAATCTGGTCATGGATGTGGTAAGAAACAATTAGTTCCGAGGACTTCAGAAGACTCAGAGAAGCTGAAACAGGTCAAACAACAGAGCTTTTAGCAAAGCTGGGGGTAAGAAAAAGGTAATAGATTTAGACAAGTTTTGTTATTTCCTTTTTTCCATTTCTTGTGTGTGTGTGTGGTGTCCATGAGTGTATACGCACATGCTGCATATGTGAGTGGGTACACGTGTTTTGCACACACATATAGAGATTGAAGGTTGAAACTGGGAATCTTCCTCTATCCCCTTCCACCTTGTTCATCAAGGCAAGGTCTCCCAGTCAGACCCGCAGCCCATCAAAATGACTAGTTATGCCAGCCAGTTTGCTCTGGGGATTCTGATTCCCTGTCCCCACTTCTTGAGGCTGAAATTACAAATAGGCCACCCTGCCCACCTCGCATTCACAAGGGTTCGTAGGACCTGAACTCAACCCCCAGTAGAACATGGCAAGTGTTAACCACTGAGCCATCTCTTCAACCCCATAGATGCCCCCAGACTGAATCATTATGACATTTAAAAGGAAATATTCGTAAGAACTCATCTTCTTGAAGTTCAGTACCTAAGAAATGACTGATGGGAGAGGACGTTCGAGTAACAACTCTATTGAGGACTTGCTCCAGGATTTCTTGTCTGATCATCTCGTGGATCTAAAAAGAACAGAATCAACAAAGCATGCCTGGGTAACGCAGCTTGCTACAGCATCAATGCATGTTAGGCAGGACAAGAATATTCCGATATGTACAAAATCCAACTTTTCAGACAAGTCAGGATATGACAGGAATCATCTAGAGAACAGAATTACACCTCTCTCAATCTGCATCCAAATGATTTGTTCGGTACAGGAAATATTTATTGTATTAACCCAAAAGTACTTGTGAACTCTGGGGTCAGACGTCAAGGACTATTCCGACTTTAGGTATCCAGTGCAGTCTACGGCCACATTTCTGACACAACTTTTCTTTTAAAACATCAATGTTAAAAGCCCGTGGAAAGTTTTAGAAACAAACCTTAACCAACGTCTTCTCAGCTCCAAGAAGCACAGCAGGTGTGCTCAAAAACTTATGAAAGTTTACGTGCATTTTATCAAAACTCTTGCTTGAATCTGATTACTTTGATAGCAAAATATTTTAGACTCAGACTGCGAGTGGTTTAATAGCAGTTATGTGCTCTACAGATATTTTGATATAGCTAACACTATTGAAATCAAATGGAGCGTCTTGATTTAAAAAAGATTTAAAACAAAATCTTATCCTAAGAATGTTGTTTGCCATGTTTCTCTTTAAAAGATTCTTTTTATGTGCATCATGTGCATGCATCCTGGTTCCTAGGGAGGCTAGTAGAGGGCACTGGACACCCTTGAACTGGAATACGGAGGGCTGCAGCCACCACAGGATGTTGGGAACAGAACAGGTCTTCCACAAGAGCAAGTGCTTTTACATGCTGAGCCATCTCCCCAGGGCCATGATGGTTCTTTTTGATGGAAAACTTGATGTTGGTTTGAAGACAAGGTCTCTTTATGTAGCTCTGACTGTCCTGGAACTCGCTATGTAGACCGAGCTGGGCCTCTAACTCACAGAGTTCATAGAGATCTGATTGCCTCTGCCTCCTGAGTGCTGGGATTAAAGGCATGGTCATCAACCTGATTTTGTTATATTAGTCCGAAACACATCGAGCACGGCTGGCACATGGGCAGCACTTGAGGAAAGACAGACTGCCCTGAACATGGGCAGAAATTAGCAGTAGGTACAGGACGGATGGAAAAAGAAGGAACAATCTACCTAGTACAGGCTTGACTTGGTATCTGTCTGTCTGTCTGTCTCTCTCCTGTTTCTTTGACTCTTTGTGCATTCTCTGTGTGTCTGTCTCTCCATTTTCCAGCCACCGTCAGCTGAGTGGCCTCCTCTGTCCTACTCCTGCGGCCATGAATGATATTCTGATCCATCTAGGCCCAAGGCATTGAGCCAGTCAAGCAGACTCAAACATCTGAAATTGAGTCAAAATAACTCCTCTTTTAAATTTGTTATTCCCAGGCCTTTGTCAGAGGCAAAAAGCTAACGCACTATTTGCTGTGGGGGTGAGAAAGCTATGTCCCATTTAAAATTAAGGTTCTGATTTAGTGAAAAGTCCTGTCTCGAGGCAATAAAGTGAAAACTATTAGAGGAAGACACCCAACATTCTGTGCTGGTCTCTGTACACATGTGCACACAGGGGAAGTGTATTTGCACACTCACATGCACATACCTTTCCCTCTCCCACACAAATAAAAAGAAAGCTGAGAATGTATTCACCAACCTGGACCTGTACGATTTCGACTCCATCCTAAGCTGTCACACACACTCTGCCATTGTCAAACGTCCTTATCTGCCAAACTCCCAAGCAGCATCTTGCTCTATTTATACTTGGGTTACTACTGCTATGACAAAACACCACGACCAAAGCAACTTGGGGAGGAAAGGGTTTGTTCTGCTGCTGTGTCTATATCACAGTTCATCATCAAAGGCAGTCAGGACAGGAACTCAAGCAGGGCAGGAACCTGGAGGCAGGAACTGATACAGAGGTCATGGTGGGGTGCTGCTTTTTGACTTGCTCATCATGGCTTGCTCAGCCTGCCTTCTTATAGAACCCAGGACCACCAGCCCAGGGGCAGCCCCATCCACAACAGGCTGGGCCGTCCCCCATTAATCACTAATAAGAAAATGCCTTATAGGTTTGCCTAAGGCCTGACATTATGGAGGTATTTTCACAACTGAGGCTCCGTCCTCTCTGATAACTCTAGTTTGGGTCAAGTTAACATAACTAGCCAACAAACTTACTTTAAAGGTTTCCAACAAGATATTAGCTCCCAGCTTACACGCATGCTGGTTTGTCATTTTAGAAAGACTGGAGCCAATTTCAACAGCTTTTCCATCAAGAATCTTCTTTGGCCCATAGGAATCCATCAAGATGAAACCAAATTCTATCAGACCTTGAGTTACATGATCCCAACTATGAACACTGCAAAAAAACAAAGTGTAGTTGAGAGCATCTTCCTGAATGCCCACCGCACACGCAGTGCCGTTACTCACTTAACTCAGACCCTCTTTCTCTGCATGCACTGATATCTGATGGAATTCTTTCCTTTAATTATTCTTTTTTATTTTATGTATATAGTATTTTGTCCTGCATGTAGGACAAAGGAGGGCACCAGATCTCATTATATGTGGTTGTGAGTCACCATGGTTGCTGGGAATTGAACTCTGGACGCCAGTGGACAGCCATCTCTCCAGCCTGATTGACAGAATTTTTAACGCAGTCATGGAAACATAGGCAAGAAGCTTCCACAGGCAGGTAGACCACCTACTAAGGGGAAACCTGACACTATGGGCTAGAGGGGTAAGCCAGTGGCAGAATGCTTATCTAGCATGTACAAGACCCTAGTTCAATCCTCAATCAAAAACAAAGTACCTAAATTACCTTAAATACCTTTTAAAAATAGAAACAAAAAAACACATAAAAAGAAGTGTATAGTTTTTCAGTATAGTGATCACTTGAAATTTCCACTCAAGATTTCAGTCAGTTGTTCTTTAATTCTCCCTTCTATGCAGCACTGTGCACATGCTTACAAAGCTGGCCCTCTCTCTAGACTGAGATTTTCTAGGGTTAAGACCAATGTATAGTTACATTTTCAGCCATATAGCTAGACACAGCACTCAGTAAGTATTTATAGCATAGATGTGGTTTTAACAGCACAAGCTAAACTACAAAAAAACCCTTGTAAGCAATAGAACCTTGGTGATTACCACTCGATGTCTCCCTTTATAGTGGAAGGGATAAGCCTGAATAGGTTTTTATATCATTATATCTACCTGTTAAAACACAGGAGAAGCATAACGCAGTACTAAAGAACACAGGAGACAGCTGTGCATTTTGACAGATTTAACAATATTTACTCTGGAGAGAAAGGATCAAGATAAATCTAGTATATGTTCTATTCTCTCCACTAATAGTACGTATAAATATAGAAAGATACACACATGGGAGTATAGCTCAGTTGATAGAGTGCTTGCTGAGCATGCACGAAGTCCTGGGTTCAATTCCCAGCACTGCATAAAACCTGGCCTGGTGACATACACCCACAATTCCAGCATTTGAGAGGTAGAAGCTGGAGGTCATAAGGTCAAGGTCATCCTTGGCTATAAAAGGAATTCCACGGCCAACCTGGGATAAATCAGACCCTGTCTCAAAAGTCTCAGTCTGTCTGTCTGTCTGTCTCTCTCTCTCTCTTTACACACACACACACACACACACACACACACACACACACACACACACACAAAATGTATGTATAACGTGTGTGTGGCTAGTGTAGCCTATATATGAATGGCATATATACATATATAACTACACAAATGATACACACACGCAATGTATAAACCGTGTGAGAAATGAGGCTTGTTTTCTGATCAGTTCAAAAAACCTCTTATTTTTCCATAGTTAACAGATTGTGTGTGTGTGTGTGTGTGTGTAAAAACACGTTGACAGGGTGTTTTTGTTTATTAGTTCCTTGAGAATTTTGTATAATGTATTTCGATCATATTCACCTCCTACTCCTCCACTTAATAGTTTTATTATTTTATTTAAAACTTTCTTTATAGCACTTTACTCATTAAGATGGTCTCTCGCTCAACCTGGAGTTCTTGGATGCAGCTACCCTGGCGGGCCAGCAGGCGAGAGGGAGCTCCATCTCCACCTCCCCGCGCTGGGCTCACAAGCTCACACTGGGCATCCAGACCCCAACTCAGGCCCTTAGGCTTGCATGGCAAACACTTTACCAACTGAGCCATCTCAGAGTATCGTAGTGTGTAGGAAAGATACTCACTACACAGAAAGATCCTAAGTTTTCAACAGTGTGAAAAAGAAAGTTAAATAAACATCAACTGTTAAATTTCAGAAAAGATAAGAATACACAAAGTTGTAAAAGTTTCTATGAAGAAAAAAAAGAAATAGGTTATCTATAGTAACACAAAAATCAGAAAATCGTCACTTTCCACCAGCAATTCTAGGGGGAAAAGACAATGAAAAATGACCATGAATTAACATTTCTTCAAGTAGAAAAGCCAAATAAAAATTTCAGATATCAAAAAACTCAAAGTTTATCATCCACAAATTCTATCCGAAAGAATTACTGCAAGAATTACACATTTATGACATTTTCCCCCCAGGAGAAAGGTATGTGATTCAACAGAGGTGAGCAAAGAGACAGTAAACTTATAATGAAGTCCAAGTAAGTCTGTTAACAGTGGCAAAGCACTCTGAGTGTGCACAGAGCCCTGGGTTTGATCTCCAGCTCTGCACAAAAGGAAGCAAAGAAAAAGAGGAAGGAAGGGAACCAAGTGCTCCTTGAGTTTCTCGTCATGGAGGACAGGTTCCAGTCCCCCCATCAGTTATAGCTCAGAGGAGTGCCTACAATTAGCAAGCGGGCAAATATAAGTTGAAATTTTTGCTGGCTTATAGATTTTTTTTCTAGTACATTGAAATGCTTTACATTTCAAAACACATGGGGAAACACAGCCTACCCAACCACTAAACATGGCAAACCACAGAAGGACACAATACTTGAGTCTGCTCCCTTGTCTGTTCCCCCACTAGCCTAGGTCACAAGTCAGTACGCCTGAGGCATTAAGCACATGCTTCTTGCCAGCGTTTACACATTTTGCCCCTTTCCCATAATTCAGCAGTTTACAAATGCCCTTTTGAAGATACGTAAGCTTGCTGCTCAGGTGAGGTCCAGGATCTCTTATGTGATGAACATAAACCCACAAAGCCAAATACATATGAGCTCTGTCCCATCTTATTGTCCCGACAGGGCCTATTGCCCTGGGTACACAGCTTTCTAGAACAAAGGGTTTTTAAGAAACATGTTAGAGCAGAAATGC
The DNA here is from genome assembly GCF_011064425.1 of Rattus rattus. Classification (NCBI taxonomy): domain Eukaryota; kingdom Metazoa; phylum Chordata; class Mammalia; order Rodentia; family Muridae; genus Rattus; species Rattus rattus. The sequence continues at coordinate 120,836,336 of NC_046155.1, forward strand.
CTCTCTCTAGTGCCTCTCTCCACACGAATAAGTAGAGAGATATTTAAATAAAATAAAATATTACCAAAATATGACAAGTTGAGGTACCCAAAAAACAGTGATAAAATATAATGTTATTTTGAGGTTAATTAACTGATTGGAGAAACCATGTATAACTAACCAGCAAATAATTTAGGGAGATTATAATGATGCCATCCTCACTTTCCCTGCTAAAGTCTGGTAGCAAGAACCTTTTTCTGCTAGATTATAGCTGAAGATGTTGCTAGATTCCCATGGCTGGTAGAAACTTCTAGAAGATGGGCAGAGCTCCCATTTCCTGGCTATGCACCGCCTGAGTCTTTGATCTAACTTGGAGAGATTCAGTTGGGAGCATACCAGAAAGATACCACTAACTTTAAAAATTAAATAAATAAAAGAGAAACTAGAAATAGCTGGATATAGTGGCATACGCAATTGTCAGAAGTTCAAGGCTAACCAGGGCTCTGTAATGAGCCTCTGTCTCAGACAATCCAAGCCAACAAAGTATATCCAGATACAGAATGGACAGAAACGTTTCAGAGCTGTTTAATGGGTAGACTGCTCTGAAACAAGGACTCAGGCTCTCCATTGGCCTCATGTGCCGAGGTCACACCGGACTCTGAATCAGAATTCCAGTCCATGAAAAAGATGGCCTTTAGGGCTTAAAATATAAAACTTTATATTTATTCTATGGGTTCATTGACCAAAAAAAAAAAAAAAAAAAAAAAGCATGCCATAATAAAGATTGTTACAACAACTAATATTTATCCTAAAATTAAAAAAAAACAAACAAAACAAACAAAAGTCTACGACGGCTACCGATGTTTCCCTTGTAGTTTTAAATCATTTGCCTACAATTGTTAAGTCAATAAATACTTCACTTCCAACTTCCCAGCCACAGACTTCAATGGTCAAAGTAAATACAGTTTAGTGTTTTTGCTGATTTTTGTTTTGCTGTTTTTGTTTTTGTAGACAGGGTCTCCTCTGTGTAGCCTTGACTGTCCTGGAACTTACTCTGTAGACCTGGCTGGCCTCGAACTCAGACCTGCCTCTGCCTCCCCAGTACTGGTATTAAAGCGTGGTTGTCAACCTGGTTCTGCTAACAGTATTTTCACTTACACAAGAATATAAAGACTTCATCTAACCGAGTTGCAGTATCAAGGAAAAAAAACCAAAACAATGTTTTATATTTCTGTTATATAGTGGGTGTCTAGGAAAGTAGCCCAGAGATGGAAAGCTGTTTTTTTCCCTTCAATATAGGAACATTTTCTCCTACCGATGTGAAGGGCTGAAGCTTCAATCCTACAGCCATTAGCTACTGCCGAGTGGCCCTAAGCATAGCCCCCCACCGCTTTCTCTAACCCAGACCCTCAAACACCTTTGGACTATGGTTCATCAGCTCACCTATTCTTCACCACTTCTAGGATCATGGTTGAAACGCAAGTTCTCTGAGGGACGAGAGTCTGAAGAAATTTTGAGCCTTGGAGGAGCTGAAGATCCTTAAAGCTTTTTACAACGGAAGTCTTTAAAAAATCAAACACCTAATATAATTGAAGAAATAAGAAAATGAGCCAAAATTATAGTTTCTGACCTGAGATCACACACAACCCTACGGCAACTGTTTAAAGAGATTAAGATGATACAAAAGCTGTGAGCGTTAGTGGGAACTTAGAAGAGTTCAAGACAGGCCTTCCCGAGAAAGGCTAAACACCAGGGTACACGCTTCCCCGCTGGGTCTGGTGGAATAGCCTATGCCCTCAGATACTCTGAAGGCTGAGGCGGGAGAATTACAAGTCTGCTGCCATCTTAGGCAACTTAGACCCTGTCTCAAACCTTTATCCTGTGTGTTTGGGGGTGGAAGGGGGTGGGGAGGAGTGCATGCCACGGTCAGAGCGTCAGAGGACGCTTCCGGGAGTTGGCTCTCTCCTTCCACCACGTGGTTCCTAGGTCCTGAACTAATGTTGTCAGGCTCAGAATTAAGTATTTTCAGCTGCTGAGCCCTCTCACCAGCACCCTTGTCTCAAACTGTCTAATAAGTCAGCAACGGCAGGTTGTGTAACTCAGTATTCCACCGTTTGCTTCCAAGGGTAGGCATCACTGTTCTGAACCACAAAACAGAGCAGCAAGATGAAGGAAAAAACAAAACAAAAAAACGGCACTCCGGATCCTGGAACTCATGAAGAAAAGGGGGGACAAGGACTTCCCGCTCTCTTCACTGATTGTCGGGGACAGTTCTTAGAATGCGACCATGAGACGGCTGCTGGTCAGCCAACCAGACTGACTCTCCTGCCACCTGAGCAGGTGACACAACTCTTAGTTCACGCTACCATAACCTGGCTTTCTAAGAGGAAATAGAGGCAGACGCCAGGAATCCCAAGTTCTCCGGCAGCAAACAAAAATGGGTTCTTGTACTCTTTCCTGCCGGCTCTAAAAGCATCACAGTAGCCTTACAAAAATCATACCTGTTCCTCAAATCTCTGTATTCTCGTGAGAGAGAGGAGAAGAGCGATGCTGAAGGGACACAGGCATTTACTGGGATCCCCTTGCTGTCCAGCCTACAATGAAGGAAACAGTCATTACCCCACAGCAGTCTGCTGGAAAACAAGCTCCTCCGTAGATCGGAAACGGCCACGGACTGGGTAAGACTATGAAGCACTCAGAACATGGAGAAAATCTGTATGACTAGGAATAAGGTTCTTACATAGAAGACCCAAAGCACAACTTAGAATTAAATTGATTTAAGAAAAAACAAAAGACTTGAAGACAATTCACCAAAAAAATGAGAACTAATAAGTACATGAAAGAATACTCATTACCAGGGTTGGGGATTTAGCTCAGTGGTAGAGCGCTTGCCTAGCAAGAGCAAGGCCCTGGGTTTGGTCCCCAGCTCCAGAAAAAAGAAAAGAAAAGAAAAGAAAAGAAAAAAAAAAAGAACACTTACTACCAATTAACCAAATGCAAAGTGAGAGGTCAAAGGGAGAGATGTCACTGCACACGGGTCATAGCAAGAGCAGCAGTGAGACAGACAGACAGACAGACAGAGGTCACGAAGCCAGGAGAGGAAAGGACAGGAATGTAAACTATCAGCTACTTTGGAAAACAGTTAATAGTCACAATTTATGCATCACACAGCCAGGCGACGGTATACATTTCTGTAATCCTAACACTGCGAAGGTTGAGCCAGGAGGACTAGGAGTTTAAGGACAGCGTTGGCTACATAGTTGAGTTCAAGACCAACCTGGGCTACATAATAGCAACATCTTTAAACAAGAAAAAAAGAAAAGAGTATAAACTGATTCTTTGAAAATAGCAGCAATCACTGCTTGGCCTTTTGGCTAAGATCGAGTGAAAACAGCAACATAATTACTACTCTGAACACATTAAAAAGTGAACACTGGGGGCTGGAGAGATGGTTCCGTGGTTAAGAGCACTGACTGCTCTTCCAGAGGTCCTGAGTTCAATTCCCAGCAACCACATGGTGGCTCACAACCATCCGTATTGAGATCCGATGCCCTCTTCTAGTGTGTCTGAAGACAGCTATAGTGTACTCACATAAATTTTAAAAAAGGAAGGAAGAAACATAACCGTCCTTTTGCTGTTTTGCACTATAGAAGGTTCCTTAAAATTGTGTGCATAAGTGCACACACGCGGCAGGCTTGCCGGAGCACACACCCACAGGCCACAGCACGGCCTCCGAGAGTCAGTTTTTCCTTCCACCATCCTGGACCCAGGGACTGAACTCAGATAGTCAGGCTCTGGGACCACTGCTTTTGCCCATTGAGCCATTGACAGGCCTCTAAAAAATATTGCATTTTTGAATTAATTTATTTACTTTTAGAGTTCAAAGGCAATTTTATTAAAATTTAAAAGCAAAAGTACCAGGGCAGGGGAGCCGTAATCCTCACCAGTTGCCTAGAATGGGAGAATGGAGAGAGAGAAACACCAAAAGTCCAGCAAATGGCCGTCTGATGCCTGACACACAGAGCACGAGCAGCCAAAAGAGATGTGGCAGAGCGGGAGGCTTTACAGAAAGAGTAAGGAAGCCCGAGGCACCAGAATAAGCAGCTTAGACTCTGACCAGCAAAGGGAAGGCTTTTAAATGGAGCTTGTTGGCTTATGGGTTCAAGAATAGCATCTATAGTCTACTTCCAAAGACAAAAAAAAAATGATCTTCTAGACTCCCAGATGTTCTGTATTAGTGCTTCTGGTCACTAACAGACGTGAGAGAGAGTCCAGTACAAACACTCTATCTCATACAGACCAATCTCATACATGCTTTATAATATCTATTTACTGTATATATAAAATATGCTTTTATTAACTATGTCTTTGTAAAAATAAACTTCAACTTAAAGACTTTTTGTTCTCAAAGTTACTTGAAAGATACTGCATAGAAAAATTTTTGTTTTTTAATTTATTCTGCTCTCATACAGTACATCCTGATGAGTTTCCCCTCCTTCCACTCCTCCCAGTTCCTCTCCCTCCCTCTCCCCCATAACCCGCTGATCCTCTGTTTCTCTTCAGAAAAGAGCAGGCCTCCCAGTGATATCACTGAACATGGTACAACAAGATGTCGTAGGAGTAGGCACAAATCCTCTATCAAGGATGAATGATGCAACCCAGTAGGAGAAAAAGAGTCCTGAAAGCAGGCAAAAGACATAAGAAAAAAAAAAATGTTTGCCCTGACCTTCAAGTGTTTCAGAAGTTCTCTGCCTAATTCACAGTCCAATTTGATGGCAAACACGATGTGCAGAATAATAGTGCCTTCCACGTGATGAAGTTCGTCTGCTGGGGCAGTAACAAGCTCTGACAACCTAGGAGGTTCAACAGCAAGGTCTAGGTTAGGGCTATGGAATGAAAAATTGCTAGGACAGACAAGCAGCTGAAGCTGCAGGACCTCGGGAAGCAGAAGAGGCAAGTCCACCCCGCTTCTCACGAACACTGACGAAGCCTTGTCTCTAGCCAGTGTCTCCATGCTTTACCTCCTACACTCTCCCCAGCTCCAACCCAATTCCACCAGGCGTTGTCCTCTCCTTACCCTTGCCCATCCAGTGACTCACTGTCCTTTCTTGTTTTGTTGTTTGAGGGGAGTGGGGTGTAGGCAGGGTTTCTCTGTGTAGCCTTTGCTGTTCTAGAACTCACTCTGTAGACCAAACTCACAGAGATCCTCCTACCTCTGCCTCCCAAGTGCTGGGATTAAGGGTGTGCACCACCACTGCTCAACATTGTCACAAGGGTTACAGATGACCTCCCACATGGCCAAAACCAATAAAGTCCCAACTGGCCTTGAGTTTGAAGAACACGTGATCTATCTGCCTTAGCTCCTTAAATGCAGGGATTATAAGCAATGTGCCTAATACCTGGTTTCCTTGCAGACCTTTCTTGTCCTCCCCCATCGCTCCATCCGTTTCGTGTCTCCCCTAGATAATTCCATTCTGTCCCTTGGCTGGGGTGCCCTCCCATTTACATGTATATGTGTCCCTAACTTTCGATAATTAAATGGCTACCGATTTCTATTTTTGGTTCAGACTTTCCTCTACACACAACCCCTACCTGCTCGGTGCTCCCTCCACATGGGCTGCTGATATGCGTTGCGAATCTAACGTGATCAGAACTGAGCTCCTTACTCTCTCTGAAACCTGCTGTCACCTTTGCCTAAGTCAACGTAGAGAGCCACCTTCTCATCAGCACTGCGGGCTGAGTAACAGAGGTCATTACAGACTGGAGGCAGCTGACTGACGAGTTCCTCAGCCAAGCTGCTTGGACTCAAATCCTGGTTGTTATTTTCTGGCTATCATTATACCTTACTTCCTGTTTCATGGTTTCCACATCTACAAGAAGCATGCAAGGTTTACAGTATACGCACCTAGCACAGAATAAACACTCTGTACACTCGTATTTGAAGATAAAACACCCCCTTTTCTCAAAAATTTTACTCTGCCTTTAATCTATTCCATAGCTGAAAATGCTCTCCTTGTTGGCATATGATAGTTCTTATCAGTCAGGCTCTGGTGAAAACAGGACGTTTCCCCATCCCAGTCTGAAGCAGTTGTGCTGTCGCTGGGATGCCATCCTTTTGACTTATCTTCCCACGATGTGAACCCTAAGAGTCTCTTCTCGCCACAGTGTAACATAATTTAAGCTCTATCTATAGTAGCGGGAGGCTCATCTGACTGGCCAGACGGACTAAGAGCTAAGAGAACTAAGAAACACTAAGTCACGGAGCACTTAAGTGTTTCCTAGTTCTCCTCTAATAAACAGATGTCAAACCTGGATCTTACAGCAGTGACTGGTGCCTTCCTTGAAGCGTGTGAGTAAGACTGGAAGGGACTGCGTTATCCTACCCTCCTGACAGAGTAGCTTGGGAGGACTACAGCTCTGTACTGAGGGGAAGGAAGGGGTGAAGGCAAAGCCACACTAACGATGGAGCTCAGGGTGGAGGTGAATCTGTGACGATGTGTTGCACTTTTAAACTGTGGTACTCACTCATCGCCACTCTGTTCCGCACTGTGCTGCTTGTCTAGCTCCCTGAAGAAGGCTATTATTCCATCCAGAACGCTCCTTCTGCTCCCCTGTGAATAAAATAATTATTATTGTGATAAAGGAATGATCACCTAATTGAAGATAAAATAACCAAGGATTATCTAGTACAAATTTACATAAGTAAGTTGCAACCTAGCCCGACAGTAATAACATACCGAACATTTTGAAGGTGCAGCAGGGTTTGGAATACTTCACAGTGCCAGGGAATCAGCTTGGCAGTAGCACATATGCCCCGGGTGCCCAACCGTAACTTGAAACACTGCTGTGATATGATTTCCCCCTAGATAAATCATTCCGTCCTGCAGGGACCCTCCTTAAGCTTAGGTAGTAATGATGGGCAAAGGCTTCAGGAAGTCCCTGAACCTGACGAGATACAGCAGGCCCCATCCACCTCCAGCACATACGAGCAGGAGCACAGCCAAGAGACACTGCCAGCCGATTGGGAACAGTGGGGACTGCCTGAGCTGCCTGGAAGAGGCTCCCTCCGCCCTGCTTCACCGCCTCTCTAAGTGTGCCAGACATCCCAGGGTTCTAATGTTTGTGAACTGTCAACCCTGAGGGGGTGGGCTTTTGATAATGTAGTCTTTGTGTCATCTCTGCCCATGCAAGTAACACTCCTCGGAGCGACCCTGATAAACCCTATTGGTTCACCACGGCAGCCTTTGGGGGTACCCTGACTTGGATCTGCTGTTGGCTCCCTATCTGGTTTGAGTAGATGTTGGCTCCCATGTCTCCAGGAATTGTGTCACACGGCAGGTACTGTAGTGTCAGTGTGGCTTAGAGCACACCCCCTGAGGTCTTCATTACATAACAACATAACAATACTTTCTCCTTGGCTGAAAAGCACGACCAAATCATCCCAGATCATAAACACGTATGTCGTAGTATGGAAACCAACAGTCTGAAAAGGATAGATGGATACAGCTGCTTAAGCCGCAAGATTAAGGAGAAGCAACTTATTTTATTTGTACCTTGGAAGAGAGAACCAGAAGCTGATAGACCAGCGGTGGAATTTCTTGAAGATTCAACCTTGAAAACATCGTCAACACTTTGGCCACCACAAGTTTCATCTCTTCTGGCATTAGACGGACATCCCTGTGGAGCAGAGGTTTGAAAGCCTCACCAGAGCGTTAGTGCTTTGTTAAATTCAGGGCTTTATAATAATCAAAACTCTATCAAACACTTTTTAAGAAATAAAGTTTGGGTTGGGGACTTAGCTCAGTGGTAGAGCGCTTGCCTAGCAAGCGCAAGACCCTGGGTTCGGTTCCCAGCTCCAAAAAAAAAGAAAAAGAAAAAAAAAACAAAACAAAAAAAAAAACAGAAATAAAGTTTGGGCTGGAGAGATGGCTCAGTGGTTAAGAGCACTGACTGCTCTTCCAGAGGTCCTGAGTTCAAATCTCAGCAACCACATGGTGGCTCACAACCATCTGTAATGGGATCTGATGCCCTCTTCTGATGTGTCTGAAGACAGCGACGTATACTTACATATAATAAATAAATAAATCTTAGAAAAAGAGCTATACAGGCATTCTGTAATTTAAAAGAAAAAGAAAGAAAGAAAGAAAATTTAGGGACTAGGGAGATATAGTGGTGGGGTAAACATTTATTATGCAAGAATGAAGACTAGGGCTGGAGTCCTAGGACCTATAATTTCAGCCAAGACAGGATTTCTGGATAAGCTGACTAGCTAGGATAACCGAATCAGCAGGCTATGGGTTCAGGTAAGAGACTATGTGTCAATACCTAAGGCAGAGGATGGTCAAGGAAGACACCCAAGGTTAACCTCTGTTCCCTGCATAGACCAATACTCAAAACATATGTACCTGCAAAGTAGCAAAGACATATACATGTGTGCACACACACATCCCCACACAAAATGAATGAATGAATGAATGAATGGCTGAAAAGATTGCCCAGTGGTTAAGAACACTTGCTCTCTCAGGGGACTGAAGTTTGGTTCTCAACACCCACAATGAGTAGCCCAAAACCACCTGTAACTACAGCTCCAGGGGATCCCACACCCAACTTTTGGCCTCTGCAGGCATTCACATACATGTGTACACATAAAGAAATAATAAAGCAAGTCTTTAAATACAATTTGGAGTTAAAGAATAAAAGTATATATTAGACTATAGGAGTCCTCTTTAGGTTTTCTCTTAGGAACAATCTTTTAAAGGGACCAATACATTTGTCTAAATAAGGTCATTTCAAAGAAAAGCACTTATACATTTAATAAACTAAGCCAAAGGAGAGGGAGGGGAGGGAATTCCAAAGCAGAAAACAGAGGTACCACTGCCACTACTCAGAAAGAGGGGAGGGTGAGCTCGATGCACTTCAACTCCTCCTAGGTTTGTAGACCAAGCTTGATGCAAAGACACATAAACAATGCTTACTTGAACATAGAAGTGAGCTGGATCACGTATCGTTGAGCCCATCTGGAAAAATAATGAGTTTATTTCATTTTAACTCCTGTCTTAGTCAGGTTTCTAGTCCTGCACAAACATTGTGACCAAGAAGCAAGTTGGGGAGGAAAGGATTTATTCAGCTTACACTTCCATGTTGCTGTTCATCACCAAAAGAAGGCAGGACTGGAACTCATGCAAGTCAGGAAGCAAGAGCTGATTTCAGAGGCCATGGAGGGATGTTTCTTACTGGCTTGCTTCCCCTGGATTGTTCAGCCTGCTCTCTTATAGAACCCAAGACCACCAGCTCAGGGACGGCACCACCCACTATGGGCTGGGTCCTCCTCCTTGATCACTAATTGAGAAAATGTCTTACAGCTGGGTCTCGTGTAGGCATTTCCACAACTGAAGATCCTTTTTCTGCAATAACTCCAGCTTGTGTCAAGTTCACACACAAAACCAGCCAGTACAACTCTTTTATACACAATTTATAAAACTTATAAAGAAAGGTGTAGTATTTCAAGTTTGGCTTTCAATACTGGGAAGTGAGACAAATAATTTAAAACAACAGCCGGGCATGGTGGTCCTGGGACCTTGTCACTTCAGAGGCAGCATGAAGCCCAAAGCTCAAGTTCAAAGTCTCCTCCCCACGCAGCAGGTCTGAGGGCTAACGAGACCCCGCCTGCTTAGATATGCAGACATGAATAAACAGGATGAATACTTAGTCTTTAATTCCCCAGACTAGAAAACCAAAACACATGGTGAGGTTCATGCCAAACAAACAAACAAACAAACCACCCTGATAATAGCCAACGCCAGTAAAATCACGGGGAGCAAACACATTTTATACACGTTCCCATGCACACTTTACACACGTTCACATGCACACTTTACACACGTTCACAAGCACACTTTACACATGTACACATGCACACTTTATACATGTTCACATGCATACTCTAGATACATTTTATATACGCTTTATATATGTCACAGAGTGCATAAGTTATAACTTTAAAAAAGCACACGTTCACAAACCACCCAATTTACTACTCGAGACACCGTTCACATACATACTTACATAATGTCACTTAGGTAAACAAACACATCACTGCAATTTTTTTTTCCAGAGAAATTATTTGAACAGGACAGTTAACACAGCTTAAGCTGTTAACACAGTGAAACCCAGTCTCAAAACAATAAACAAAATTACCGTGTGTGTGTGTGTGTGTGTGTGTGTGTGTGTGTGTGTGTGTGTGTGTGTGTATGTGTGTGTATGAGAGAGAGGGACAGACAGGCAGGCAGGCAGACAGAAGGCAGGGACGATCTGAGGGCAGAGGGGAGAAAGGGGAAATGAAGAGTACAACGGAGAGGGATTAATGAACAGTTAACTAATCTATAATGACACACGGATGAAAATGCCATAATAAAACTCATTACTTTGTAACCTAGTGTTTAAAAATTAGTAAAAAAAAAAAAAAAAGAGAGAGAGAAACCCATTAATTTGTATAATTAACAAGAAAAAAGTAAACAAAAGAAAATTCCCCAACAGCAACAACAATAAGAACAACAACAAAAAAACTTTACAAATATCAATTCCGGAAGGAATCAGTATTAGGCTTTTGGCCATGTGTAGTTCTGAGACGCTCCTACACTTTCATGAGACTCACCTGACAGAACACAGGGTGTCAATCAACTGCCTCTTACATTCTTCCCCATTCAAATCACCTAAGGCAAAAAATGGATGAAAAAACGGATTCATGATATGGAGAAAAAATAATAAAGAAAAAGTCAGTAGAACCTGAAGAGAATTACCTTTCCCACAAGTCAGGCCTTCCTTCTTAGTAGCCAAGGCAGTAAGGATGATGGGTAGTAACTCCAAAGATTTTCCATTCACTAGGCGGTCCTCTCTGACAGCACCCACAAAGTCATTGGCCAAGTCAACAAGTAACGGGCCTGGAAAATGGTGAACCTGAAAGTTCAAGAAGAAAATGTTAAACAGGAATCCGACGTTTGAAAACTTCATGTGAGGGCTGGAGAGATGGCACTGACTGCTCTTCCAGAGGTCCCGAGTTCAATTCCCAGCAACCACATGGCTCACAACCATCTATAATGGGGTCTGATGCCCTCTTCTGGTGTGTCTGAAGACAGCTACAGTGTACTCATATATAATAAATAAATGTTTCTTTTAAAAAAAAAAGAAAACTTCATGTGAAATAAGTCTACTGCTGAAATAGTGAAGGGCGCAACCTCCCACAACAGGCACTAGAAGGGTCTCACGGAATTGTGCTGCTCTGTTCCATGTTTGTAACTGTAAAGGAGTTCAAAGGTTAGGCTCCTCCATCACCTCCGTCAATCCCTTAATGCTTTCAAGACCTACAAGGAGATTTACGTCTACGGTACCACCAGATAAGCATGCTCTACGTGGTTTACACCGTACTGGCGCATGCTGTAAGCCAAGCTCTTACTCCTGTGCAGGAACTAGATTAGGTTTGGCCCTTGACATTTCCCTTCCGTCTTACCTCCAGCATCAGTAATCCTATGATCTCCGATGCAACGTCTTGCTGCAAATCTCCTGATTCGACCAGCTGGATACAGCAAGAATATATCTTGTATCTCCTAAGGGCTCCATCTTCCTCAGAGCAGGGGGAGCCTCGATGTTTTAAACAGGAGAGCAGGACAAACACAAAAAGAAGGGAAGCTCAAGCAAGGGTATAAATAGGAAACGTGAACAGGTCTCTAAGGCAACACTGAAGCAGAACAACGGTGCTGGAACAGTGACATGGAGGGGTTCTGATGAAGTGTGTGGTTAGCCAAAACAAACGGACTGTCGTGTCATCTGCTTCACTAACACATTCTGTCACATTATATTATTCAAACGGTGTAGCAATTTGGGAATGGGCTTTCGCTTACCCAAGCTTAACACTTGAAGTCAGAACATTATCGCTAAGTTTGGTCAGTAGAGTAAGGACAGGGAAATCCCGTCTCTTCCATAAGTAAGATACAAGAACACGGACAAAAGGAGACAAACTCAATTCCAGAATGAGCCAAAGAGTAAGCCAGAGGAGCATCTATATAAGAAAAACCACCTGGACACAGTAGAGCACTCCTTTAACCCAGCATTTGGGAGGCAGAGGAGGGAGGGGAAAGGAGGGGATATTAGGCTAGGGACTTGGATCAGTGGGTCAAAGTGCTTTCCATGCAAGTGTGAGGACCGGAGTTCAAATCCCAGGGCCCATTAAAAAAAAACAAACAACTGTATGTATAGCGTGAGCCTCTGTGATCCAACAGGGAGATGGGAGGTGGAAAAAGGAGAGTCCTGGAAGCTTCTGGGCCAGCCAGCCTCAAAGATGCAGTGGGAAAGCAGAGATCCTGTCCCAAAGACAATGAGAGGCAGAGATGGACACCTAAGGCTGTCCTCGGACTTTTACATGTGCTTCATGACATGTGCACACCTGCATTTACACACACACACACACACACATACACAGACCTGTGCATGCGAGCACTGTGCGGGTAAAGATTTGATATACAGTGTCCTGAGGAGCAGAATTATGGAGATCGAAGGCAGATTAGGTGTCTTTGGACAGGGATGGCTTGGGGTTTGCAGAGATGACAACTATTAGTGTAGATTTTCATTTGAGAAAAGTAAAATTCATTGTGATGTTGCACAAGTTTGATCTCAGCACTCAGGAGGATCCGTAGGTTTGATGCCAGTCTAATTTACATAGTGAGCTTCAGACCAGCCAAGGCTGCACACTGTGTGCTCATGGGGAGTGGCACAATAGGGACAGGCCTTGCTGGAGTTGGTGCGTCTCTGGCTATGTGCTTTCAGGTTTCAGATGCTCAAGCCAGGCCCAGGGGCTTATTCCCTCTTCCTGCTGACTGCTGACCCAGAGGTAGAACTCTCAGCTAGCTCTCCAGCACCAAGTGTGCCTGTGTACTCCTTAGTGACGATAACAGACTAAACCTCTGATTAAATGCTTTCTTTTACAAGACAAAGTGTCTCTTCACAGCAACAGAACACTAATTAAGACATACTGGTCATAGTGTCTCCTTACAGCAATAGAAATCCTAACTAAGACATACCAAGACCCCTCTCAAAACAACAAATTCACTGTGGTGATAGATACACAACTCTAAAATACTAAACGCCACTGAATTAATAGTTTAAGGAGATAAGCTATTAATGACAACTATCTCAGTTAAAACAAAACAAAACAAAACAAAACATATATTTTAGCTAGGCCTGGTGCTGCACTCCATTGATCCCAGCACTCAAGAGGCAGAGGCAGGCAGATCTCTTGAGTTTGAGGCCGGCCTGGTCTGCAGAGTCTAGGATAGTCGGGTCACACTGAGTAATCACTTTAAAAGGATGACTTATCTTGGTATGTGGATTATATCTATATCTATATTTAAAATGTCATCGTGTAACTGCAGATTGCACATCTGGCCAACTTACCAGGACAGCAATGACTGCAAATTGGTTTCTATGAATCTGTGATAATTTACGACACGGTCATGTAGGCTGTCCATGTTTTTAAATACAAGCTAGTCGCAAAAGTGGAGCCACAATAATCCGCCTGGGTTTATCTGGCTAAGGAAGGAGCTGTCCATATTTCTTCTTGAAATACAAACAGGCATTTGCCATTACTGTTTCATCATTTCTTTCTCCCTCATATATCCAGAAAACGCAGAACGAGTTTCCATAAAGGCCGACTCAGCTAAATGAACTGTGGGGTGTTTTTGTGCCCTTGCAGTTGAAATTACATTTCTGTGGAGAAATAGAAATAAGCCAACTAAAAATAACTGTCAAGACTAAGGCCATTTTTTTTTTCCTGAGACAGAGTCTCTCTGTGTAGCCCTGGCTTTCCTGGAACTCACTTATGTAAACCAGGTTGAGCTTGAACTCACAGCCATCCTCCTGCCTCTGCCTCATGAGTGGACTAAAGCCACTTTTAGTTTTTGACTTGTAGAATTTTCTTGTACCACACCTGGGCTTGTAGATTCTATCTATATCTTAGTAGGTGGGAGGTTGAGGCAGAAGGATCACAGTTTCAAGGCCTAAGTGTAGTGAGATCCTGTCTCAAAACCTAAAAACAAACCAAGAACCTGGAGACAGGCACAGCAGTGCGCAGCTGTGATCCCTGCACCCAGGAAGCTAAAGCAGGAGGACTATGTGAGACTGAGCCCACCTACACTACAGAGACCTATGCCAAAAGAGGGGCTGAGGATGGGCTCGGAGAAATGGCTCAACAGTTAAGAGTACGTTCTGCTCTTACAAAGATCCTGAGTTCATTCAGTTCCTACCAGCCACATCAGGCGGCTTACAAACCACCTGTAACTCTAGTGCCAGGGGGTCCAACACCCTCCTTTAACCTCTATGGGCGCACGTGCGCCCACATACACATACATACACACACACACACACACACACACACACACACACACGAAAAGAAAAATATTTAGGGCTAAGCATACTGGTGCACAGTTTTAATCCCAGCACTCGGAGGCAGGTGAATTTCTGTGAGTTCAAGGCCAGCCTGGTCTATAAAGCAAGTTCCAGACCAGCTGGGGCTACATAGTGAGATCCTGTCTATAATTAATTAATTTATGAATCCACTCTGGGTCACAATCTAAACATGGAGCCATTGCTCAAGAAAATGAAACAAATGTGTTACACTGGGCATTGAGGCTCTGTATGAGGCATAAAGATACTCCATTTCACTCAAATCCATAGCTCCCTAGGTCCTCGGTGAGTGCTAGACACATCTTATTCTCGTCTCCACAGTCCGAAAAGGCTGAGGAACCAAAGCAGAGTTTAGGGACTCTTTACAGGCCCCCAAACCGGCAACACCAATCTGGTTGGCATTCTGATTCCCTTCAGTAAGGTACCTGAACATCCCCCTGAGGAGAGCACTGCTTCAGTCGAGTCTATAGAACCCTGAACAGAGAATGTCCCAGTGGGGCTTCAAACAGCAATGACACCCAAAGAGAACCAATCTCCCAACAGGTACACTGCAAGGGGCGCCAATCACCTTTGAGGATGGCTCTCAGGAACGTTCCAACAGCTCTTCCTTTCACTGCTTGGCTCTGAAGGAGACTGGCCAACTGCAAGCAGAGGAGAAAACAATCACACGTCTCTCCCTGAAGGACCTCGGTCTGCAGAATGGAGCAGGTTCTGCTGGCTTCAGGCCAGACTGAAGCACACAAGTACTCCTTTTCCATAGAGCAGGGAGAGCCCAGGAGAATCCCGGGCAGCCAAGATTAAAGCCAGGCACAGCGATGCAGACCTGAAATCCCAGCACTTCAGGATGAAGCAGGAGGATGTTCATGAGTTCTAGGCCAGCCTAGGATACACAGCAACTACAAGTCCAGCAAGAGCCACAAAGTGAAGCTTCTCAAAAAAACAAAAAACAAACAAAAAAAAATCAAAAATATAGACAAGAGCTGGGCCAGGCTGGGCCGCAGCTCAGCTGGTAATGTACTTGCCCAGTACGCACAACACTCTGGGTTCGAACTCTTGCACTCCAAAACCTGGGTGCAGTGGCCACACACCTGTAACACCAGTGATCCCCAGATGTAGGCAGGGGTATCAGAAGTCCAAGGTTATCCTTGGCTGAGCAGTTTAATAGCAGCTTGGGCTAGAGACCCTGTTTCAAAAACAAAACAAAACAAAACCAAACCCTAATAGCTATTCAGAAATTTATAAAGCCAGATATAGCAGTTCATGTCTTTCACCCCAGTATTTGAGAGGCTGAGGTGGGGGCTCAAGGTCTGTGTACATTACACAGTAAGACTTTATTTCAAACTCCCAAAGGTGGGATACGGGGTTTCATTCCACAAATATTTATTAACTCTTTCGTTAGCGCCGGGTGCCGTGGCATGATTCAGAGAGGCCCACCCACTCGTCTGTGATACTTCTAATGCACACACTTCTTCAGAGACCAGTCTAAGGGTGAACAAAATGGACAGGGCAATTTGACTCAGAGTTTATGAGAAAGACCAAGAAATGTCGTACAGATGACGAAAACCTAGCTGAGACAGTAGCTGGAGGAGAGGGAAGCCAAGAGCAGGTGGAGCCAGCAAACCTCCCAGGTCAGAGACCTAAGCAGAGACTGGGCAGGTAAGAAAGGGCTGGCTGTGTACACAGAGAAGGAGGCCCCGACAGAGCAAGTGCTCGGACCGAGAGAAGACCCACGTCAGGTGAGCGGTAAGGAAGGAAAGGGTTGGGGCGACAGGCGAGGGCCGGATTAAGAAGCCTGGGCTTCATCTATGTGCATGAGAAGCTGCTGACTGGAATCGAGAGCCACTTCTTAGGAAGGTAGATGGGTGGTGGCGACGACCAGGCACAAGAGACGCCTGCCGGGAGACTGCCTGGATATGTGAAGAGCAGATGACGTCCTGAGGACATAGCACAGCCATGTTGAGGGCCAAGGCTTGGATCCACGCTGGAAATCAGCAAAGCCTTTCCCCCAGGTTAGTCTCAGAAAGGCAGAGCCTTCCCCTAGTCTAAGCACAAGTGTTACGAATGATTTATTAGTGTATGCAAAAACAGGCCGCGGCAGCTTCCTCCTCAGTGCTTTTCAGCTGAGACTGCTGGCCTGTAGACACCTATGGAGACTAGCTAATTCCAACCCCTGGTGTTGTGCACAAGAAACGTGCTGAGGTCCCGGGTTGCTGCGGCGAGCAGTTGGCCAGCTTTTTTTGTGTTTATCTCTGTGATTTTACTAGTAAATCAGTTCGTTTCTTCATTCCCTTGCTACTCCGAGTCAGGGTTCCAGAATCAAGCTATGCAGGTCACTGCAAAATGATGAGAAATTAAGGCATGGACCCAGAACACATCACCACAGTTTTGGAAGGAGCCAGCGCCTTGATCTGGACCCTACTGCCCAGACACAGGAAACAAACTGTTATTACTTGAGCCATCGTGTCTGAGGTCCTTTAGGAGACAGATGGTCTAATGGTAAAGGAAGGCAGAGTGATGCCTGCCGAGAAGGAAGTCAGTCAACAATTCTTAATTTCAGATGTAAGGAACCACCTGGAAGGTGGCAGCACGTACCGACAACGGTGAGATTTTGGTTTTAGTAAGCGCCTAAATTACCCAGAGGGCTTACCAGAGCACACTGCTCATGTCTACCCGGGTTCTGTCAGAGCTTACACTCTCTGTTCTGAGACAAAAGGGCAACATGCCAAGTAGCTAACCACATCACTATTCATTTTTAAAATCATGGATTCACAGTGGAGATTCAGGCATTGGTTTTATTTTACCAGTAATTAAGAAAAAAATTTTTTTTTGCCTATGAACCTATTCTCTTTACAGAAGAACGTAAACGAGGACACATCAGCAAGTGAACTAGTGCTTCGCACCCAAGCTGCAGCCTCTACGTAGCTTCAGATGCGACGGCCCTGAGGACCACACGAGTATACCGACTCGGGCTGGAGATGGTTCATCAGTTAACAGTGCCTGCTGTGCTTCCAGAGGACACAGGCTTGACTCCCAGCACCTATATGGTGGTTCACAACCATCTGTTAGTAACGTCAAGTCTAAGGGACCTGATGGCCTCCTGGCTTCCATGGGCACCATATGTACACAATGCACATGCAGGCAAAACACACACAGAATAAAAAAATGAAAAACCAAAAATATAAGGCTTTGTAAACACTCACTGCAAAGGCGGTCTAAGGTTATTTCTGATTTAAAGCTAATTACAAATGGCTTTCATTGTCCCATTTAATCTCAGCACGCCGTTTTTGTTTGATTGCTTGTTTGGGGTTTTATAGCATTGGGGACTGCATCTGGGGGCCTGTGGGCACCAAGAGAGTCTTCTGCCCCTGAACTGCACCTCACCCTCTCTGTACTTTCCTTTTAGTTCAGACAGAACTTACAATCTTGTAGGTTTCCCTGATAGCAGGATTGCAGCTTACAGCTCGGTGTCTGTCCATGTTTACCAAGTAAACCCTCGTCTCCTAACACTGGCGAGAGAGCCCGCCAGAGCATCCCCATGGCTCAGTGGCTGCTGTGCTCTTTCCCGCCCACACCACACAGCCTTTGACCGTACTCACGTCATCAGCTTTCAGGGTTTGAAGAAATTCCTGCAGTTTGTCTGTAGTTTTATCTGTTGCTAGAGATAAAATTTTCAGATCCATGCTTGCTCATATCAGAGAACTGTGAGTTAAAACAAAAACAAACAAACAAACAAAAAACCAGTCACAGTTGGAAGCTTCTAGAAGTAAACCTGAGTAAGTCATGCCTGTTACAGACAACACGGGCACGCTCAGCAGACAGAGCCGAGCATAAGGAGATGATGCTCACCCTGGTCAAGTCTTAAGAATTCCCCACAATTCTGTACGTGATTTCATAGCCTTTGTACACATTTTCCCCATCCATTCAACATAATACTTAAAGCCAAAAGAACAGTTAGCTCTATATCAAATATATTGCAAATAACTAGGACTATATAAACATACCCTAAAATATTGTTCAACAAGTTAACCAATGGCATCGTAAATGGTAAGAGCCACTTGGATGGTATAATAAAAACGAGTGAGGCTGAAGATGTGGCTCAGTGGTATGGGGCTTGCTTAGTATGCACAAGGCCCTGGGTTCAATTCCTAGGCCTTCCAAAAGAAAAAAACAAACAAACAAACAAGAGAGTGAGAGCAGGGAAATGGGGGCGACTTGTAGAGGGTGGGGGAGATGATCACATGCACTAGCTGTTTCGCTCATACCAAGAAAAGGAAAGGCAGGCTTAGGAGTTCAAGACCAGCACTCAGCTACACGGTGAGTTAGAGCCCAGCCTAGGCTACAAGAGACTCTGTCTCAACAAACTGAAGAACAAAACCAAAACCAGTGAGGCGCTAGTGACACTCAAAATGTTGTCAGGAGGAAAGTCTGAGCTGGAAATTAAGAGACTAAATTTAGGTAGCCAAGACGACCAGCTGATGTACAGTACTGGGAAGGAGGGCCTCGTGAACAAAGGCATGGCGGTCGGAACTGAGCACTGTGTGGGGGACAGAGGGAGACTGGCTGTGAAGGGAGTGGAGCAGTAAGAAGGCTCGAGAGAGGGTCTGGGACGAAACAAGATCTCAAGTGTCGGAGAAGGAACTTAGATTAATGACAACCATCAAAACGTTTGCGAGTAAGAGAGTCTGAGGAGATGGAAAACAGTCTTGCAGGCAAACTGAACATCAGATTAATATGCAAATCAAAGTGGGAAGGGAACGTGGAGAAAGAAGAAACTTAGAGGTGCCCTTGAGCTGTGTCAGTGGAGATGGGGGTGGGGGGACAACGACACGACCTGAGCAGTGGAAGAGATGCACGGGGCACATTGGACACAGGACGGAGTAGTGCAGAAGTGAAGAGGCAAATGCAGGCTGCAGGGAGAACCCACCCTCTCCTCTCCTCCTGCTCCCAACAACATCCACTCAGCAGCTCCACCCAGAAACCTGGGCCAACCCTCAGGAACCTCTCTCACCCTCCAGGTCCACTACCAAGTCCTATCCAACCATCCCCAAAGCTGGCTCTGACTACCTCCCACCTCTACTTGGACATTACTTCAAAGCCACCATCGCCCAGCACAGAACCACTACAAAAATAGTCTCTTCACTTATTCCCCTCTTTCAACCTATCCTTATCTTAGAAGTAATTTTCCATTGCTTTCTTATTAGAAAAAAATCCAAAAGGAGGAGAAAGGGGAAGAGGAAGAGAGGAGGAAAAAGAGAAAGGAGGGGGGAAGGAAGGAAAAAGGAAGGAAGCCAGGTGGCAGTGGCACATTCCTTTAATCCCAGTACATGGGAGGCAGAGGCACATGGATATCTGTGGGCTCTAGGCAAGCCTGGTCTACACAGTGAACTCCAGGACAGCCAGGGTCACCCAAAAAGACCTCATGTCACACACACACACACACACACACACACACACACACACACACACACACACACACACGAGTCCTGGGACTGGAGATGGCTCAGTGCTGGAGCCTCCACTGCTCTTGCAGAAGTACTGAATTCCATTCCTAGCACCCACATCAGGTGGCTCACAACTGCTTGGAACTCTCTTCTAGCCTCAGAGAGCAGCTCCATACACATGTCCTGTACGGCCTAAGCCCATGCCTAACTTCCTTTATCACTCTATTCTTTTTGTTATTATGTTAAATAAAGAATTAGAAAAAAAATCGCATTATGGAATTAAGCAGACCCAAAGTCTACACGCGTCAGTGAACACAG
Source organism: Rattus rattus (assembly GCF_011064425.1). Classification (NCBI taxonomy): domain Eukaryota; kingdom Metazoa; phylum Chordata; class Mammalia; order Rodentia; family Muridae; genus Rattus; species Rattus rattus. Next base: position 120,856,528 of record NC_046155.1, read on the forward strand.
TTAGAACTCCCATTCTGAAGCCGTGGATCTTCACACTGGGTTTTACACCTTCTGTATCAAGTACGCTCTTACACACTTACCCATCCCCAAACCAGTAAATTACGGTTCAGACTTTGTGATAAAGGAGCAGTTGTAGGTAATGAGCATTTAAGTCACAAAAAGGGACATAGAGCTAATTGTGTTTCTAATTTTAGCACTCTTCTAAAAACAATGAATTGTTTCCTGTCCTTCAAATCCAAGACGTCCTTATAAACAATTTCTCATCTGAAACAAAATACCCACCCTTCCATCCTTGCTCTCAATTTCCACAAAATCTTCAGACCTCGGCTCAACCCACTCCCCCTCAGATGCTCGGGTTAAATGCTCTTCCTCACATCCTCTACAAACACCAGTGAAATTCCTTCCACAAAGTTACCACCTTTTTAAAAAAATTTTGTTTATTTAATGTATGAGTGCTGTGCTCCATATACACCCGCCTGTCTGAAGAGGGCATCAGATGGTTGATGTAGAACCCTGTAGATGGTTGTGAGCCACCATGTGGTTGCTGGGAATTAAACTCAGGGCCTTTGGAAGAGCAGCCAATGCTCTTAACAGCTGAGCCATCTCACCAGCCACACCTCCCCCTTTTAATAATACATTTTAAATTTATGGTTAGGTCTCCCACTGGTGTCTACAGTTCTATGAGTGTTTCCAGTTTTGTTTATCGTTGTTATCTTGAGCACAGTAACAAGCTTATATTAAGGCACTAACAAATATCTGATGTGGACCAAAGGGTTAAACTGCTGGTAGAACTGCCCAGCAGGCCTGACGCCCTGGGTTTAATGACGTCGTAACCCTAGAACTGTGTAAACCCGGCATGGTGATGCACTCCTGTAATTCCAGTACTCAGCATCAGAAGGTCATCCTCAGCTACACAGTTTGTAGCCAATCTCAGACACTGGCTCAAAAACAAAACAAAAAGGAAAAACTATAAAACAGGGCAGCTAATGTAGATTTTGCTATCCTAACTTCTATATACAGTGCCGAAAAAAAAAAAAAGTAAGCGTTTAGTGATGACTAGGTGATTGCTTTGTATGTTATAATAAACGCTATGTAAACGAAAATCGAAATAAAACATCCGGTGGGGTCGTTAGCTTTTGGAGTTCCGTTCTGCTCCAGAGTGCACGTTTTGAGTATCCTGCCTATCCAACGTGAAGCCAATGGCCTGTCTTCCCATGAGCTCCACGCGCAAAACCGGGCTGGGGGACCCACCAGAAGTAGGTGCTGACCCTGCAGGGCAGGACCATTAAGGAGGACTGAGCGGGGCGTGCCTCGGAGAAACCCGCCAAAGCTGATGTCCCCGACCCATGCGCAGGAACCAGGTACGGCGGGACGCCACGTCGCAAGGGGAGCCCTCCTGTCCTCACCGTCCCACTTCTTCCCTCCCGGTAAGCACAGGCCCTAGACAGTCACCTCAACCTCAGCGCAGGATCCTTCCAAAATTCCCGCTCAACTCCACGTAGCCGCACTTCCGTTTCCCAGAGCAACAAGTCCCGCCCCCAAGGCGCACTTCCGACTTCCTAATTTGATGGAGCGTACCATTTTAGATGACAGGGGGAGGGGAACCTTTGCGGAGATCATGGCCCAAATTCGCGGGAGAAGGGGATGCAACCTGCTCACCCGCTTTCAGGGTGGAGGAGTGGGATGGGACGGGAGACCTCAGAGTGAGCATGCGCGTTCCGGATGACCGATTAAGCGTTCTTAGAGCTCTGTATTTGAAGTCAGTGTAGAAGGGAGTGAATCAATTGATGGCAGGTCTTTTGCATTGGAAGCACCCGAAGGCGTGTGTGTGTGTGTGTGTGTGTGTGTGTGTGTGTGTGTGTGTGTGTGTGTGTGTGTGTGTGTCTTTTGCATTGTGTGTGTGTGTGTGTGTGTGTGTGTGCAGTTCAGGTCTTTTGCATTGGAAGCACCCGAAGGCGTGTGTGTGTGTGTGTGTGTGTGTGTGTGTGTGTGTGTGTGTGTGTGTGTGTGTGTGTTCAGGTGTGTGTGTGTGTGTGTGTGTGTGTAAGCTAACCTCTACCCTCAACGTTTAGTTGTTACCTTTCCAGAAGCAGTTAATAGACACCTGAGTGCACCATCAAGATCAATGAAGCAGTGGACCGAAATTCTACTTTAGTTTGAGGGTGCAGCTGTGCACAGTGCTCAGAATCAACAAGCTCCTGGCTAACTAAGCATGTGAAGGTGCTTAGGGTAGAGAAGAAGCAGAGGCCTGTAGTTGCCTTAATGTTAGGGATGGTGGGGAGGGGGAGGGCATGGATATATTGTCTAACTATGTCCTTGTCAGATGAGTGCCCCAGAGCTTGTTTGATGGTGAGCTGAGTGTGAAGACGTGAAGTAGGGCCCCTCGGATGAGGCTGTAAGTTGTCTGTGGTATTAGTCTAGACTGTGGCAGTGGGAACGAAGGGGTAGGTAAGGACATCAGGGTAATGGGTCTATGTAACCAGATCTGGAAGAAACAGCTGTTGTCTTAGTTAGGGTTTTACTTCTGTGAACAGACACCATTACCAAGGCAACTCTTATAAGGACAACATTTAATTGGGGTTGGCTTACAGGTTCAGAGGTTCGGTCCATTATCATCAAGGCAGGAGCACGGCAGCATCCAGGCAGGCAAGGTGCTGGAGGAGCTGAGAGTTCTACATCTTCACCTGAAGGCTGCTAGTGGAAGACTGATTTCCAGGTGGCTAGGATGAGGGTCTTAAAGCCCATGCCACAGTGACATCTATTCCAACAAGGCTATAACTTCTAATAATGCCACTCCCTAGGCCAAGCATATTCAAAACCTCGACAACTGTCTTCCCGTGCTCCTTGCTAGGACTCTTCTACCTTTCTGTCTCTACATTGAACTGTGAGAAGTAGCTAAAACCCAACAGCTGAGGTGGAGGGCAATTCCTGAGAGGAATCCTTTCACTAAAGAATCAGACAGGGGTTGGGGATTTAGCTCAGTGGTAGAGCGCTTGCCTAGGAAGTGCAAGGCCCTGGGTTCGGTCCCCAGCTCTGAAAAAAAGAACCAAAAAAAAAAAAAAAAAAAAAAGAATCAGACAACTTCATCCCATCTCCTCACAAAACCTTCTTTCCAAACTCCTTCTGGGACCGCACCATTCAGCTGTAAATCTGTTGACAGTCTATATGGATTAAATAGGTCTATATGGACTAAACTCACTAGCACCCCCGAGTTTCCATGTGTGCCTCTCATAGCACTTATTGAATTGTCTGTATGAATGTCTATCCTGTTACATGAATGATATAGTACCTATGTTTTTTGTTACCATTAACTATGTGCTTATGTTTCTTTGAGACAGAATCTCACATAGTCCAGGATGACTTTTAACTTGCCACATAACTGTGACTGGCCTGGATGTAAAGTTTTGTAAAGTCAAGGATATGTTTTATAGAGCACGGTATGGTGCAGTGGGTGAGGGTACCTCAGGTAGCCCATATTAAGGCATCCCTCCCCCCTGAGGTACCAGCCATATGATGGGTCTAGTATAGAATAGAATTGGGAGCATGGGAAGAGGGGCTGAGAAAGGAGTAGAGGCAGAGAAAGAGGGGAGAGAGGAAGATATGGAGCTGGCATGAAGAGAGAAAGAGAAGGCCAGCCAGGAACACAGCAGGGGTTGGGGGGGTGCAGGAGGAGAGGGAGAATGGGGTCAGAGAGAACAAAGGGAGTCAGAGAGAGAGAGAGAGAGAGAGAGAGAGAGAAAGGACAGAGAGAGAGCAAAGAGAGGCCAAACAATCTCTTTTATAGCAAGCCAGGCCTACCTGGCTGTTGCTAGGTAACTGCTGGGCGGAGCCTAGAAGCAATGCTAAGGTGCTGACAGGCCTTGAACTCCTAATCCTTCTGCTTCTATTTCCCAAGTGCCTGGGGTTGAAAATGCGACAGCACACGTGGCTGGCCAGCATTAACAGTGTTAGGAAGATAAAGAATAGATTTGGATTAGCGTCAGCTTTTCCACTCAGGTGCAGGCTTCCTTAACAAGCAGCTAATCTTTTCCCATTCAGTTCACCAGTTAGATTCCCTATGTGAGCCACTATGTAGGTACTTACTGGGGAGACTCAGACAGGCTGGTTTGGGGACTCGCTAGCAAGTCACTTGGAAAGGCTGTGAGCAGAAAGTTGTGCCACATAGCTCTGGAAAGTTCCAGACCAGTGAGAGAACTTGTCTCCCCCCCCCCCAAAAAAAAAAAAAAGGGACAGAACCCAAGACATGGCACCAACAGTTGTCCTCTGACCTGCATTTCACATGCATACCCAGCTGCTGATACAAACATGTGTGTTCACGTACACACATTAAAAAAAAAATAACACAAGTGTGCATGTCTTTGCACGCTTCCTAAACTTGGGTCTAATGCTTCTGTACCAGAACAGCTCTGCCCTTGAGTTTCTAAGACTTACTGAACACCTTTCTGAATGGTGCAGCCTCTTTAACCCTTTCACGCCCATTCTGATAGATATATGTATATGCACATATATATGTATACATATATATACATGTGTGTATATAGACATATATGTTTGAATATATATGTGTACACACATATGCCTGTGATCTAAAAGTTAATATTGGCAAATACGATTGGAATGAAATTCTGATGATTGTTGATAGCCAACTTTTCAAGCAAAATTAACATTACTTGGGAAATTGCATCCAAGAAAGCTGTTATATTTTTTATTTAATTCAATAAATTGTGATACGAATACCATCCATCCGTTTCAGCTCACGACAGAAACAAAGTTGAACGGCGTTTGCACTGATATGCTGACCCTGCAAATGCAAGCCCCTCCTCCCATCTCCTCAGTCAGCTGGGGCCGGGGAGGCCAGGGAACCCAAGGGTGTCTGCCTGGGCAGCAGTGTAAGTTTGTGGGCCAATGAGGACAGTGGCACCATTGTTCTAGCCAGAGGAGCTAGAGATGAACAGGACTCTGGGGATGGGAGGGGAGGGTAGGAGGAGGCAGGAGAAGGGCTGTGAGCAGAAAGTTGTGCCACAGGGAGCTCTTCTACCCCTGAGGGCCTCCTGCCTGCTCCTGTCCTGAGATGCTCTGGCCCAGTGCTTCTCAACCTTCCTAATGCTGCGATCCTTTAATACACTTCCTCATGTTGTGATGACCCCCAACCATAAAATGATTTTTGTTGCTCCTTCATAATTGTAATTTTGCCACCTTTATGAATCACAATGTAAATAACTGATTTGCAGGATATCTGATACGCAACCCTTATGAAAGGGTCCATCAACCCCCGCAAGGGGTCATGACCCACAGGTTGGATCTAGGCAGCCCTCTCCGACTAGGCCATGTCATGGAATATATAATCCTCTTGGTACACAGGGGTGCTTTGTGATGAATGGCTTTCATTGGTCCTTACGGAACATCTTAGCAGCTTAGGGGGCAACTGGGACTCTAATTCTTATCATAGCCAGTGAGGTTCCTCGGGCAAAACAACAAGCCACAGCCTAGGTGAATTAACCAATAGAAATTCATTCTATCGGAATCCCGGAAGTTGGAGGTCTAAGATCAAGGTAGTATCCTTTGATGCCACCTCCTTAGGATATGTAAGTCCCGAACTGTGGTGAGATCAGAACATTTCCGTGGCTGGACGAACTCAACCCTACCCTGAGCACTTCGAGGAGAGAGAACCAGAATCAAAGGTGGGCTGCTTGGGCCCAGACTGAAGATGTGTTTACTTACAGTCTCTGGTGGAAGTAGGGAGCTCCCTGACTCTGGAATCCCACGCAGGGAATGATCTAAAGGACTTGCATCCCTCATACCCCAGTGATATACCTAGTCAGAGGCCGTGGCACCCTGCTGAGGGGCTAATCAGGGGTTTCTGGCTGGTTAGATGCATTCCCTTCACCTAGGTACCCACTGGTTCTGCACTGTGCACAACTACGAGAGCTCCTCCGCGGAACACTTGCCGGGGATCAGGCAGCTAAGCCCCTGAAGTGGGTACTTTGCGTTCATCTCAAGACTTCCCCCACAGCCCCAGCTGGATCTCTAGTCATCCCAGTTCTCAGAGGGGACTGAGTCACATCGTGGGGAAGTTACCTCACAGTGAGAAAGGTGCTGGAGCAAGGATTGAAACGCGGACAAGGCAAATCTGCCCGCGCCACACCCCTGCTTCCTTGCCTTAGCTACACAAAAGGAGGCAGAGACTGAGGGTGTAATAGAGTTCTTCTATGTGTCAGGCCCTAGGTTCAATCTTCAGCATCCTAGAAACACATACAAAAAAGTAGGCAGTGTGTTTTGAGGCCAGCCTGGGATACCTAGCGGGTCCTCCCCCGCTCAGCCCTGCGGGCTCCGTTTTCCTCTGCATGTGGGACGGTGGACCACAGGCCTGGGTTGCAGCATTGGTCACATTTACAATTTCTCTTCACTTCTCTATATGTCCTGCCCTTTGTGGAGAGGGAGTATTCTCCCAGGCTCCCCTGCCTCCCAGTTTGAGAAGAGAGAGGGCAGGAAAATGAGACGGGGCTGGCCCAGATCCCAGTGAAGTAGCTTCCACATGGCCGAACAGAGCTCCAAGCAGGAGCTCACAAAGCAGGGCTTTGATGGTGGCCCTGCAGGCCGGGCCTCTCCCCTCTCCCTCAGGGTGCTTCGCTTGGTTCATTCTGGGCCTCCCGTGAGCCTGATTGAATGGGAAACGGTGGGCCTGAGAAGTTCCTTGTGACAAGCTAATCCCAGCTTGCTGACCTGACCACACCCCCAAAGGAAGCAGCCTCCCGAGCTCCAGAACAATTCAGGCACCCAGTAGCCCCAAGAAAGAGCTATCAGGTAAGTCAGTGACCAGGTCTGACTGGGCCAGCGAGCATAAGAAAGAGTGTGTGTGTGGGAGGGGGTGAGTGGTCAGGGATTGCTTGGACTGCCTGTAAAGTGGTCTGCCATTCTGCAGGCCGAGCCAGAGGCAGATGCAGCACATGCACATGGGGAGCGCCTGATTCAGTTAGAGATGCAGATGATCAAATACCTTTTATGCCCTAGTATTGGTAATTAATTGTACTTTATTTGCTAATTCTAAATGCCCAAGAGCATCTATGTGGAGCTAGGGGTAGCATATTTTTATTACATACATGCCTACAGCTACTGGATTTAAAAATAAGAGATAAGCGCCTCTCTGTGCTGACTTTAACCTTGCGTTTCTAAGACTCGGGCTGGTGATCTGCACATCTGACTAGGGGTTGCCTCTAATTCCTCTCGAGTTCTTCCTAGTCTTCCCTCGCTTTGTTTGCTTGAGACAGGGGTTCCTTATATAGCCCTCGCTGTCCTGGAACTCACTATGTAAAGCAGGCTGGCTTTGAAGTCAGAGATTCCTTGACCGCTGGGATTAAAGATGGCAGAACTATACTCAGCTTTTGCTTTTTGTTTTTGAGGTAGAGTCTCATGTATTCACAGGCTGACTCTGAACTAACTATGCAGCCAAGGAAAACCTTAACTTCTGATTCTCTCGCCTCTGTCCTGCAAGTGCTGGGAATGTAGATGTGAACCACAATAGTCAGCTCTTGGTCTTTATGCCCACATATTTGGATGTCTGTCTGTGAAATATTTGGATGTCTGTCTGCTCTCCAAAGAGATGGCTTGTACTTGGTTTTGTTTTGTTTTTTTTCCCAGAGCTGGGGACCGAACCCAGGGCCTTGCGCTTGCTAGGCAAGTGCTTTACCACTGAGCTAAATCCCCAACCCCTGTACTTGGTTCTTATGGGTAGATTCCAGCCCCAAGAATTCCCTTGTCCTTTCCAGGGCTGTGGTAGGAAAGGAACAGGCCCTCAGATATTCTCGGAGAACCTCAAGTTTTGGTGTACAAATTGGGTTAATCTCCGTGTTAAGAAAGGGAGAAAAGACTCCGTGGTAGAGCAGGACTCCACTCTCGGTTATGTCACAGAACCCTGTGGTCTTCACGGCAGTCACTTTGGCAGATACTTTATCCTCAATTTGCCCTCAGTCTCAGAAGGATTCAATACCTTGCCCATGGTCACGCGGGTGGTAAAAGCCAGGTTCAAATCCAGCTCTCTCCAACCTACAGATGATCAAATACTTTTTATGCCCTACTATTGGTAATTAATTGTACCTTATTTGCTAATTCTGGGCCAGCTCCCCCAGGGACTTTGCACAGAGATGACTTGGCTTGAAGCATGGAAAAGACTGGGTGTCAGGTAGACACAGGCTCAAGCCCCAGCCACCCACCAACTATGAGTAGATGACCAAGCTGACCAACGGAACCTGGTCACGGGTGGAAACAGAATGTAAAGATCCGCACAGTCACTGGGAACACTTGGGTCTGGGAGGAGAAAATCTCGAAACATGGGTCACGACGGATAACTGTTCTGGTGGCCCAGAAATCTGTGCTGGTGTATGCTATTTAATTACATGTTAACCCTTCCATCCCAACAAGGGACAGTCAAGGCTCAGGTGAAATCACACAGCTTGCAAGACAGGATTGGAATCCAAGTCCCATATCCTGTTCCTTTGCCGCTTCTTGGTGCCTACAGAAGTCACAGCTTAGGTATGTATCCTTGGGCTCTGTGACCTTGAACCAGTCACTGTTTTCCCCTTAGATAAAACAGGAGTGAGCTGCCATGCCAGTCTCTGAACGATGCATTTAGAAGCCTTAGCGTGTCACAAAGCTCTGAACACACACCCAGGACTGACTGTATAGCTGCCCACTGTGGCTCCTAACCATGAATGCCCTGGGAATGGAGCCATCCACTAGGCTGAGTGTGCATTTGCACTGAGGAAGGAAGGCTACTGAGAGGAAGGGAGATTGCCTTACACTGCAGTGATCTGGCTCTGTGGCTGAGGATAGGGCCCTCTGGTTTCTTCCTGGCTAACCACAGCTGAAGACTGTACTTGATGTGTGATCCCTCCAAATGCAGTGTTCCCCCAAGTGTAGCCCAGGAAAATGTCCTTCAGAGCCAGGTAGGGAACACGGGCTCTAATTTTAGTTCTCTAGTTAGAACCACAGGGACCAAGACCCATCTATATTTCTGGCCAATCAGCTGGCTGTTGGGAAGGACTTGAATGCTCGAGACCCCACTGTTCTGAGACAAACACAAAATGGTTTTTCTAATATCACTGCAGACCTGACTTCCTTGGCTGCTGGGGACAGGCCACCTGGAGAGGCCAGGGCAGAGCAAACAGGTTCTTTCTTTCTCCTCAGTGTCTTCAAGAGGCAGTATGTCAGAGGGGGTGAGTTTCCCAGACTCTTCGTCCCTCGTTTCCTTCCTCCCCACAACCCAACAATCTCTTTGGGGCCCTAACCCACTGAAGGGAGGAGGCTTAGCACATATCTTGGCCAAAGGCACTGTGCAAACCCGTTTGCCAGTGGTTCTTGCTGCTGTGGGCAGAGCTGTCCCACCTTCTACTTGCCTCCTTTCTGCCCAGGTGGGCACATTCCGAATGATCCCTGAAGAGGAGCAGGAGCTCCGGGCACAGCTGGAACAGCTCACAACCAAGGATCATGGTCCTGTCTTTGGCCTATGCAGCCAGCTGCCCCGCCACACTTTGCAGAAGGTGAGGTGCCAGAGTGGGAGGGAGCAGTGGCGTGGCTGGGACAGCCTGGGAAGCAACCAGCAAGGGTGGGACGAATGGGCTTCTGTCCTTTAGAAAAGTTCTGTCCCACTCTCTAGGCTATCCTAGATCTGAGAGACTAGCCTGTTCTAGAAACTATCCTGGAGTCAGAGCTATTACAACACATGGGCTTATCAGTACTCAGACCACCTTAGTCTAAGACTCCAGCCTGGAGCTTATGGGCCGGAAACCATCCTAGACTCAGATATAAAGAACACTGCTTCAGAAGTGGCCCGAGTAGGGGTTGGGGACTTAGCTCAGTGGTAGAGCGTTTGCCTAGGAAGCGCAAGGCCCTGGGTTCGGTCCCCAGCTCCGAAAAAAAAAAAGAACCAAAAAAAAAAGAAGTGGCCCGAGTAAACAAGGGTACATTGTCCCCAGTAGAAAAGCATCGGGCTCAAGTTCTGGGGCCACACATAAACCAGCTGTGTGACCTTGAGCAAACAGCTTTCCTTCTCTGGGTCCGGCCTCTTTCTGTGCCTATGAACCATGGCTGTTAGTCCAGCTCAGTGTGATCACCGTGCGCTCTCCTGGAGCTGGCAGGGTTCTTAGGGTTGCGGGGGCAAAATGGGAAGTGGGTGAGTTCAGCTTCAGGCTCTCATCTCTGCACATACCACTGTATCCACTGACCCGTGTTCTCAGGTGGTCCACACCTAAATCCTTCTCCCTTGCCCTTCATGCTGCCCAAAGGAAGAGTTAACCCAGCCATTCTTACAGAACTTCTGGCCCAGCCAAAAAAACCAAAACAAAAAACAAAAAACAAAACACGGCTGTGAAGCTCTGGGGCTGAGGCAGGCTGCCCTCTGCTGGATCAAGTCGGGGAGGCCACCAAGTGAAAGAAAAAGCCCCAGAAGTGCCTCCTCCTCATTGGGGACACTAGGGCAAGAACACTCACCTCTAGTCCCCTTAACCTGCTCCTCTGGGAGATGGGGATCAGACCACTAACTGAGTGTAGTGACTCATGTCTTTAATCCCAGCACTTAGAAGGCATAGGGTGGAGAATTATAATTTTAAGTTCAGCCTGGGTTACATATAGAGATCTTGTCTCAAAAGAAACAAAAATAGGTTTGGGGGTGTGGCTTGATTGGCAGAGTAGTCTAAAATTCTAGTCACGAGGTTCTGTATTAGGTCTCCAGCATCACTGAGATGTAACCCCAGCGCGTGGGAGGTGCAGGCAGGATCAGAAGCTCCAGGGCTACCTTGGCTGTATATCAAAGTTGAAGTCAGCTGGGCTAGAGACTCGGACTAAAACATCCACAACAAAAGCCAGAGCTTAGCAAGGTGGCTCATTGACTACAGAGCACTTGCCATGGAGCTTGGCCAAATGAGTCTGATCCGAAGGATCCCACACAGTAGAGGGAGAACCAACTCTGTGGGTGGTCCTCTGACCTCCACATGAATGTCACACCATCACACACACACACACACACACACACACACACACACACACACACACAGAGAGAGAGAAAGAGAGAGAGAGAGAGAGAACAAATAAATGCAAACTGCGACTAAAATCACAAAACAAAAACCAAAAAACCCAACCGCATTTCTACAAAGAGTTGTGACAAAGATTAAAAACATAATGTAGGGCTGGAGAGATGGCTCAGCGGTTAAGAGCACGGACTGCTCTTCCAGAGGTCCTGAGTTCAATTCCCAGCAACCACATGGTGGCTCGCAACCATCTGTAATGGATCTGATGCCCTCTTCTGTTGTGTCTGAAGACAGCAACAGTGTACTTATATAAATAAAATAAATAAATCTTTTTTTACAAACATAATGTAGGAACGGAGAGATGATGGCTCAGTGGTTGACAGCATTTGTTGTTCTCCCAGGGCTCAATCTCCCACAGTGTAGTTCGTAACTATTCATAACTCCAGTTCCAGCGGACTTGATGCCCTCTCCTGACCTTCACAGGCACCAAGCATGCATATGACGCGCATGCATACATGCAAGCAAAACTCTCGCACATGCAGTGAATAAATTCAATAAAATTTTAAAAAATACACACTATTTTTAGAGGACCTAGCAGGCTGTTTGGTAAGAGCACAGTACACATGGCACTTGTTAGAAACACTTTATTGTTGTCAGTATCTTGCAAACAAATTCAGGCTGAGCAGTTTGACTTTCTCCAAACGCAAATGTCTATGAGAGAGCAGCGTGCCACTCCTTGACCGTTTAGAACAGAGCTGCACAAAGTAAGACCACATTTGCAGTGCTCTGGGCACTCCCAGCCAGCTCGCTTAGATTTGAGCCTTTTCTCACATTCCCTGTTCCTCAGCAGCGCCCATTGGTAACTTCTGCCCCATCCCACCCCGTTCCAGGCCAAGGATGAGCTGAATGAAAGGGAGGAGACCCGGGACGAGGCGGTGAGGGAGCTACAGGAGCTGGTCCAGGCACAGGCAGCTTCTGGGGAAGAGTTGGCCGTGGCAGTGGCTGAGAGGGTGCAGGCAAGAGACAGCGCCTTCCTCCTGCGCTTCATCCGTGCCCGCAAGTTTGATGTGGGCCGGGCTTATGAGCTGCTCAAAGGTAAGGCCTGCACTGAAGGGCTGGCCCTGGTGGGGGTGGGGTGGGTGGGGCGAGGAGGTCGGAGGTCGTCTACCTCTCCACACTAAGATACTTCCCTTATACCACGAGGTAGTCACTGCCTCCAAACCCTTCGTGTGTGTGTGTGTGTGTGTGTGTGTGTGTGTGTGTGTGTGCACGTGCGCATGCGTGCCCGAACTGAGCAGCCTCCAACATCACTTGGGCAGTTTGTGGATGGATGGATGGCTCTCCTCTCTGTCAGTCTTAGGACGCAGTGAGTAAAATTCAGGAACCACATTTAGATGACGAAGGAAGGTGTTTCCTTTGTAGACCCTTCTCTTCCCCTCAGGACCACCTTGGGCCCTGGAATGTTACAGGTGAAGAAGCCTCCTTCAGCTCTTACCTGACACTAAACCCCAACCTCAGTGGAACCAAAGATGGTGCTTGCCTTGGGACCAGGGAGCTGGGACAGCTCTGCTGGATGAAGGAAAACATTTCCTGAAGAAATCGAGTCTTTGGTGTCTGTAGGGGGGAGGGTTGAAGTAGGTGGTCTGCAGCTAACAGCTTTCCCTTTAAAGTTCCCCCCGCTATCCCCAAGTGTCACCTCAGCGTCACCCTGGACCCACCACTGTTCCAGGTGAAGGAGCTCAAGCATCCCCTGCCATTGTAGACCTTCCATTCTGTAGGTGGGGACAATAGCCCTGAGAAGTAGGATACATAGGCAGAGTTTGAGTGACAGGTGGTAAGGAGAAAATAAGCTGTTGGGTATAAAGGACAGAAGGTCGGAGCTGTGAGTGAAGTGTCTAGAAAGGCTCCTACTGCAAAGGGACGTCTGAAAATAAGACCCCGAGGACATTAGACATGGAGTCATCAGACAGAGGGAATGAGAAGGCAGAGGGGAGGCGAGGTCAGACCGGGTGTTCTAGAACAGCAGAGAAGCTTTTAGCAGCTTCTTAGCAATCGCTCCCTAAACTCCTCCTCTGGGCCCGAGGCTGGGGCTACATATGGCTATGTGAAGGCAGAGACCTGTTCAGGGTTGGTAAGAATGGCATTTGTGGACCGTGCAGGCACTGCTGGAATAAGGAAAGCCTTCTGAGTCCAGACTTTACCTCACGTCTGCATGGCTCTCGATGCTCACTTGCGAACCCTGTATAATTGCCACAGGAGTTAGGGGAGACAGGCCAATCTTCCTGTCTTAGTTAGGGTTTTACTGCTGCGAACAGACACATGACCAAGGTAACTCTTAGAAGGACAATATTTAACTGGGGCTGGCTTACAGGTTCAGAGGTTCAGTCCATTATCATCAAGGCAAGAGCATGGCAGCATCCGGGTAGGCATGGTTCAGGAGCTGAGAGTTCTACGTCTTCATCTGAAGGCTGCTAGGAGAAGACTGGCTTCCAGGAAGCTAGGACGGGGATCTTTTTTTAATTGAATATTTTTTATTTATATTTCAAATGTTATCCCTTTTCCTGGTTTCCCATGTATAACCAACCCCCATATCCCATCCCCTTCCCTCTTCTTCTATGAAGTTCTTTCTCCCCAACCACCCACCCTTTCCCACCTCCCTGCCCTAACATTCCCTTATACTGGGGTGGTCAAACCTTGGCCCGACCAAGGGCTTCTCCTCCCACTGGTGCTCAATGAGGCCATAGGTGGGGAGTCTTAAAGCCCACACCCACAGTGACAAACCTACTCCAACAAGGCCACACCCACTCCAACAAGGCCACACCCACTCCAACAAGGCCACACCCACTCCAACAAGGCCACACCCACTCCAACAAGGCCACACCCACTCCAACAAGGCCATACCTTCTAATAGTGCCACTCCCTGGGCGGAGCATATACAAACCATCATACTTATCCTGTGGAAAGGAGAGGACACAGGACACAAAGAGTTGAATGTTCTGTTACACACAGACAGCAACCAGACCCTTGATTCTTGTCATGTGCCACCTAAGAAGCTGGGTGAGTGAGGCTGGAATGGCTCCCTCACTCTTCCTCTTCCAGGCTATGTGAACTTCCGGCTCCAGTACCCTGAACTCTTCGATAGCCTATCCATGGAGGCTCTCCGCTGCACTATCGAGGCCGGTTACCCTGGTGTCCTTTCCAGTCGGGACAAGTATGGCCGAGTGGTTATGCTCTTCAACATTGAAAACTGGCACTGTGAAGAAGTCACCTTTGATGAGGTCAGCTGGGCTCTCTCTCCTAACTGTTGTTGGAATCCCGGGGAGGCAAGGTCTGGCGGAGGGAGGAAGCCAGGTAGTGAGCATCTTCCAAGCAGGGAGGGAGTTCCTAGGATGCTCCAGGGTGGCTGGAAAGCCCAGCAGTTTTGCAAGAAGAACCCACTGGCCTGGGTATCCCCAGCACCGCCAAGTGGAGACAGCAGCTGAGGGCTGTGAGCTGAAGGAAACCTTGCCAAATACTGAGAGCAATAGAGAGAATGGGGACCAGAGGACGATGGGCTGGAAGATTCTGGAAAGTACAGGTTCTGTCCTACCTAACCATCTGCTTTCTGTATGCTTCTCTGTTTAAGCACTCAAGATAGTTGATTAAGGAGAAGAATTAAGGGCTCTTCCTTCCTTCCTTCCTTCCTTCCTTCCTTCCTTCCTTCCTTCCTTGTTTTGTTTTGAAACACCGTCTCAGGTATCTCAGGCTGGGCTTAAATTCACTATGAAGTTAAGGGTGGCCTTCGAATTTCTGACCTCTTGCTGTGCAGGGTTTCAGGTGTGTGCTACCGTATGTCATTTTATGTATGCCGGGGAATCAAACCCAGGATTACAGTCATGCTAGCCAAGCGTGCTGACACGTGAGCCTCATCCCTGGCCTTCACCTGTGTTTCTGAGTAGTTATCTGTAAATAAATGAGACTGTTTTCTTCACATTTTCTAGTCTTTAGAGCCCAGACTTTAAGAAGGAATTAGATTGCACCTGCCAGTCCTTCGCTCTAGTTAAAATGGTGATGGAAACAGCAAACACCCCCACCTCGTGCCTAGTCTAATTAAAGATGTTACTAGGCCTTCTCAGTAAACAAGATATTAACGTGAGAATTTACGCCTTTTTAAAAAAAGACATTGTTTTGGGGAGGAGGGTCAGGGAGATGGCTCAGCAGTTAAGAGCTCTTGCTGCTCTTGCAGAGGACCCGTGCCCTGTTCCCAGCACTCATGTCAGGGAGCTCACACAGTCTCACAGTCTCCTGTCAGACTCCAGAGGAGTCAACATCTTTCTCATAAATAAATGATAACAAAAATAAAAGCAAGCCGGTGGTGGAGGCACGCATTTAATCCCAACTTTGCAGAGAAACCCTTTCTCAAAAAACAAACAAACCAATAAATAAAAAATATATAAATAAATAAAATCTCTTATAACGATTTACATATATTTAGTTTTTTAAGACAAGGTCCCTGTACATAGCTCTGGCTGGCCTGGAAATCTCTATGTAAACTCGGCTGACCTCGAACTCACAGAGATCTGCTTGCCTCTGCCTCCCAAATGCTAGGTTTAAAGGCATGCACCACCATGACTTTCGAGTTTTATATTATTTTTAGTCACCTGTATATGTGTGTGTCTGTGTGTCCATGAGCGCTGGTTCCTGCAGAGGCCAGAGGCATCAGATTCCCTGGAGCTGGAGTTACAAGTCAGCTACCTGTGGGTGCTGAGAACCAAACTCAGGTTCTCTGTAAGAACGGCAAGCTCTCTTAATCACAGAGCTCTCTCTCTCTCTCCAGCTCCAACTGAAGGTATTTTTTCTTTTTCTTTTTTTAGAAAAAAATTTAAAAACATGAATTTTCGTAATGTAGATAGTATGAATTCCTTTTAGAATATACAAAAAATTATTAACTTAAACTCATCTATAATTCTGGTACCTAGATATTTTTTTTTTCTTTTCTTTTTTTTCGGAGCTGGGGACCGAATCCAGGGCCTTGCGCTTCCTAGGCAAGCGCTCTACCACTGAGCTAAATCCCCAACCCCGATAATTTTTAATTATTGTATCCTTCCAATTTCACACACACACACACACACACACACACACACACACACACACACACCAAAAAACAAAACAAAAGGCCACTCACAGTTTTCTTATAACAGTGGAATTAGTCATTCTTGGTGGCATAGGCCTGTAAACCCATCTACTAGGAAGGCTAAAGCAAGAGGACTGATTACAAGAGGGCTGTGGAGTGAGTTCAAGGCCAACCTAAGTAACTTAGTAAGACACTGTCTAAAAATGCAAAGTGAAAAACAGGGCTGGTGATGTCATTTGGTAGTTTGCAGTACCTTGGGTTCAATGCCCTGTACAGAAAAGAGAAGGGAAGAAAGGAGAGAGGGAGGGAGGGAGGGAGGGAGGAAGGGAGGGTCTGTGGGTCTAGGAAAGGTAGATCACAGCAGGCAGGGTAGTTAATGGTAGATCTACAATTCCAGCAGAGCTGGTGTTAGAATGAGCTCTTGTTCAAGGCTAGCCTGGGCTAAGCAGTTTTCAAGGCCAGTCTGAGCTACAAAATAAGACCCTCTTTAAAAAAAACAAAACCAAGGCTGGAGGTGGAGCTCATCGGTAAGCGCTTGCCTAGCACTTGTCCAAGAGTCTCCTGTTGATTTCCTGCACCAACAAACAAAACCAAAACCCAGCAAGGGGTCCTTCTGTGGGAGTGAGCTCCCCATACTGTTAATGTTTGACATCACTCTCAGTGCTCCCAGTATTCCACAGCTTAAAGCTTCCGGCATTTCCCTCCTCTCTCACAGGATGCTGGGCTCAAGGTGTGGTTATCCCACATGAATGTGACGTCCAGGGTGATTTTATTGGCATGTATTCAGTGAGGGGGAAGACCTAGATGGATACCTCTGGTAAATCCCTGCAGCGAGCTGGCTCTCCACTCAGGACCCTGAGTTTTAATCATCTCCATGGGTTGGATGTTAAACCTGCTTGCTGTGCTTCAGGCTCTCAGATGCTGGGGATGCCTTATGACCGAGCCATGTACCTAAGCCTCTGTGCTTCTAGATCTTACAGGCATATTGTTTCATTCTGGAGAAACTGCTGGAGAACGAGGAAACCCAAATCAATGGCTTCTGTATTGTTGAGAACTTCAAGGGCTTCACCATGCAGCAGGCCGCGGGACTCCGCCCCTCCGATCTCAAGAAGATGGTGGACATGCTCCAGGTGAGACCTTGGAACCTCTCACAGGTGGGGAGGCTTGCTCTAGTTTCCCATTTCACGATGCAGGAAGGGACCGGAGGGGTTGACAATCTAGCGTCATCCAGAGCAGTGACAGCGCTCATCTCAGCCACAAACACTTGCTGGACGATGGAGCCTAATCTCACTGTCTAGCCCATATCTTCTGCTTCATCTTTCAAGCTCGGAGATGGAGGTCACAGATTAAGTTCACACACAGATAAAGTGGCAGAGTTGTCCTGGAACCTCAGGCTGTCTGGCCACGTGGATCCCGCCGCCTCTTTTTGCTTGAGTATTTATCCTGAGGAAGGACTCTCATCGCCCACTCTGATTCCTTTATATGCTGGTATCCCACAGTGGCTCCTTCGAGCTACCTTCTATGTGCCCTATGTGCACTGGGGAACACAGGGTGGGAATGGGGGTGTGTGACACGGAGGGTGACCATGATGTCCTTATAGTCTACAATGATTGGCAGTCCACCCAACGGACAAGTGGTTTGAAAACAACTCAATCCCCAGGCTGAGGACACTGCTCAGTTGGCAGAGTGCTTCCCTAACATCCACAGAGCTCTGAGTTTCATTCCCAGCACTGGCCAGTGCGGCACAGCCTGCAATCCTAGCACTCCAAAGACAGAAGAGGCAGGAGGATTGGAAGTTCCAAGTCATAAGTCAGTCACGTCATAAGGCCAGCTTTGAATACACATGAGACCCTGTCTCAAAAAACAAACAATACCCCCTTAACACACACACTGGTACACAGACATGTATACATACACCAAACACGTAGTCACCAAATAACCAAAGGAAGGGTACCATTAAAAAAATAATTCTAGGATTTCATTTTTGTTTTTGTTTTTCATCAAGGAATAGCTTTAGGTTGTGTAACTTGCAGGGTATCTTCCCTGTACCTTGGGGTCAAAAATGAAGCTAAGGTTCTCTGGTGACTGGCCCTGGGATGGGCTACATGTGGTGCCCGACAAGTCAGCCCTCGCTCCATGGGGAGAGGCTGTGTGTGAATGCGTGTGCATGCCTGTATGTGTGTGCGTGCATGTGTGTATGCGTGCTTGTGTGTGCCTGTGTGTACATGTATGTGTGTGTGTACGTGCGCATGCGCGCGCGAGTGCACACATATGTGTGAGGGTAAGTAGGACGCTTTGAGACCATTGGAGCAACGGGGCTGGGGGATCTCTCTGTCACTGCAGGATTCATTCCCAGCCAGGTTCAAAGCTATCCACTTCATCCACCAACCATGGTACTTCACCACCACTTACAATGTGGTCAAGCCCTTCTTGAAGAACAAGTTGCTACAGAGGGTGAGTGTGTGGCTGCCTCCCGACCCTTCCACAGACTGGTCCCAAGTTGGGTGAACAACCCCCGGAAGGCACCACATGAGGCTGTAGAGAAAGACATCATCAGACAAAGACAGCACTCTGTGTTTCCCTTCCCCTACCCTTCTGCTCAGTTGCCCTGCTCACTTCCCTGCAGGTCTTCGTTCATGGAGATGACCTGGACGGCTTCTTCCAGGAGATTGATGAGAATATCTTGCCTGCTGACTTTGGGGGTACACTGCCCAAGTATGACGGCAAAGTTGTCGCTGAGCAGCTCTTCGGTCCCCGGGTTGAGGTTGAGAACACAGCCTTGTGAGGAGATGCCCTACCATGTGATCCTCATTAGCATCCCGGCCCTTCCTCAGCTTTCCTGAACCAAAAATTGGGAACGGGAACGCCTGAGGTGACTGGTTTCCCCAGCCTTCCCTAGGTTTAGGACCGCTCTAGTGGCATCTCATCCCAAACCGACCTAGAGGGCAGTGAGGCACGGGCATGTCTTTAGTAGGAGACTTGTGGGGCAGCTAAATTCCCATCAGCCTTTGCGGTTACAGGGCCGTGACTTTGAGAGAAGTTAGGATTTCACAGACTAATTAGGCTTCTCCGTGATTGTCTTTGTAATCGCTTTGATACTTAGGGTGTGGAAGGCGAGTGAGAAGCTTACTTGCAATTCAGTAAAAGGAAGAAAGAGAGGGGCTTAAAGCTCTAATGATCTTAGCAGCAGTAGGCAGATAAGGGGTTTCCCACCTAGGATTCCAGGGAGGGAGTAGCAGCCTTAGTACAGTTGTATTTGGGGCTGACTTGGCGGATGAACGCCCTGTGGATGAACGCCCTGCAGATGAATGTCCTAGTAGCTAAGAGCTCTGGACTCTGTCCAGGGTGGAGGTCACGTCCCTTCCTCTCCATCCACTGTAGGTGTGATCCTTGGGGCTGGGGCTCCCATTCACTAGATGCTGTTTGCTTTGTTGGATGGTCTTACTTAAATGCACCTTTGACATCGTCCCCAGACACTCTTAGTCCTTATTAGACAAATAAAACCATTCTTTGTCTTGTGTCACGCTCTTTCATGATGAACTTATGTCTTATTTCGAGTTTCTATTCCGTGATAAAACGCTGAGCAAAAGCAACTTGGGGAGGAGGAGGTTTATTTCATCTCACAGTTTGTAGCTCCTCATCCAGAGAATGAGGACAGGAACTGGAGCCAGGAAGTGGAGTGAGAGGCATGGAGGAGAAAGTCATGGTTTGCTCCTCAGGACTTGTTCAGCCTGCTTCTTATAGCACCCGGGACAAGTGTGGTCCCACCCACAGAGAGCTGGCCCCTCCTACATCTACCATCAATCAAGCCTGTAGGCCAATCTGGTGGGGTATTTTTCCAGCTGAGGTTTCCTCTGACAAAAGGACTCTAGTTTGTGTCAAGCTGACATAAAACAAGTTGACACAGCTCATGTTCCCCAAATCTGCATGTTTTCGACAAATACAAACATTCTTTTTCTCCTATGGAGCTGGCTTCCACAAGTGCACAGCGATTTTCGGGTGCTCGATTTTTGTAAGTGAGACTTGCTGTCAGAATATGCTGGCTGGGCGTGTGATTTCCTCGGAGGCAGGTACTGCCTCATTGGGCATGGGGTTCTTAAGCACTGATCGCTACTTCCCCCAAGGTGCTACTCTTTCTTTCCTACCTAGCAGTGGGCCTCCTCCTGTTATCTGGCCAGTGGTGGTGGCTGGAGGTGAGGGTTGATGGGCCTGGTTGATTCCCTGCATACCAAGGTGAGACTCACCAGTTCTTCCTGTGGGGTCACTGCGTTCTTAGGTACATGAAGTACTCGGGGTGCTATACACCTACTGTGGACAATTTCAGCTATTTCCTGAATCCTGAGGTCAGTCCAATCCCATCGGCTTTCACAGCGTCGAGAATTCCTCTGACCCACATGAGTTCTCTTTCTTATATTCCAGTGAGGCTGTATAAATATATGTCTAAATGAATGTACACTTTTAAGAATATACACCTTTTTAAAAAAAAAGGACATGGTCCCACTCTCTAGGTTGGCCTTTTACCTGTGGTAATCATCTTGTCTCATCTTCTTAATTATTGAGGTTATAGAATGTACCACTACATAAATTCACTATATTTTTTGTGTGCGTGCGTGCGTGCGTGAGCGCGTGAGTGAGTCCTCACTAGCCAGCTTCTACCCTCCGGCCACAGTAGTAGTAATTTGCTATGATTCTTCCTCCAGCAGAGAAGTTCTGTGTAAAGACCACTGAGGACTGTTGACTGTGAGAGGCATGAAGAAGGAAGCTCCTTGGGTAAAGAACACTAACTGCAAACCTTGGGATAGAACGATGTAAGACCCTGGCAGTGATGGCTCACGCCTTTCATCCTGGCACTCAGGAGGCAGAGGCAAGCAGAGCTCTGTGAGTTCAAGGCCAGCTTTGTCTACAGAGTGAGTTCCAGGACAGCCAAGGCTACACAGAGAAACTGTCTCAAGAAAAAAGAACAAAATTCAAAAAAGAAAGAAAAAAAAGAAAGAAAGAAAAGAAGGGAAAGAAAGAGAGGGAGGGAGGGAGGGAGGGAGGAAATTGGTCCAGGTTTGGTGAGATGGGTGGTATGATAAAGATGTTTGCCATAGAATATGACAATCTGGGTTCAATCCCCAGAGCACATGGTAGAAGGAGAGAATCCTTTAACTTCCACAGGCACACCATCAAAACACACACACACACACACACACACACACACACACACACACACACACGTACACTTCTAATTGTTTTGCTAGCATTAGATGTCAAACCTGAGAGAATAGTGGTTGATAGTTTTGCCTGACTCCCATCTCTCTCCTGGATCCCTCATTTCCAGAAGCCCTCCACAGTGCAGCCCAGGCTTCCTGATTTGTAGCAACTCCAACTTCATAAACGGGGGATAGGGAGAACATTGCAGGCAGATTCTGGCCAGGAAGTTTTTAGGGCAGCCTTGGTTCCTACTCAAGCTCCAAGAGGATGTCGGAGTTCATCTGTAGTCTGCAAGGCAAGGTCTTAGCTCAGAGGACATCATAACAAGAGAACCCAATGGCTTTGTGAAGGAGAATCCACGGAACTTGGGACCCATTGAGTCTGCTCTATTTGTTCACACTGCCCCCTGCTGGCCTTGCTTTGGCACAGCCAGAGGATGTGGACAGGAAAGGTGGAGGTGATGTACAATGGAGCTGCCGTTAGCCCTCTCTGGGAAAGTGGTGCTGCTCCATTAGAAGGTGTGGGGAGACTGTAAATGTTAAAATCTGACTTGTTTGGCCCCATAAGATCTGAGCCTTCCTTTATCTGTGATTCGACAAGGGTCTCACCTTCCTGCGCTAATGCGATAGAGGAAGGACAATAAAATATCTTGAAAGACACAGGGACGGGAACAAAGAGCCATGGGTTTTATGACAAACATTTGGCCCATATAATGACATCCTTATGGAAACATCTGGCCAGGAATCTGGCCCCAAACGGGAGCAGGATATGAGTTGGCAGACTGCAGTTATGGATTTCTGCACTCCTTGTGTGAGCCTTCAGAGAATGTGGATAGCAGACTCAGGAAGCCAACTGCCCAGGCACGGGTGGAAAGATACTCCTTGCTTCAGCGAGACCGTGAACCGTGTTGGCCATTGCTGAGAGCCCAGAGTTCACTGGGTGACTCTGGAGTAGGCTGGTGCTGCCTGGGTGGGGAGGGCTCCTTACATCAAGCCAGCCGGGAGAAGAGATGGAGACAACCCAGAGGAGGGCACTGGACCATCTCTGCTCCTGTTTCTCAGGGTGGGGAGAGCACAGGTCTGATGCTGAAGAAAAATCAGTAAGTTAGATCTGGAAGCTTGCAGGCGTCCCTGACACTTGCAGAATCTCCATTCAAGGGGGTGCTTCCCTCCCAGGAAGTGAGCATTGCCCCGTTTGGGAGACTGTCAGGAGGGCAGAATCTGAGGCTCCACCCAGATTTACCAAATCAGAACTGCATTTTTAAGCAAGACTTCCAGGGCACTGCCCATTCAAGAACCTATTAAAGCTTCTAATAGAGAAGCTCGTAACCTCTGCCCACCAGGATCCTTCGGGGAGTAGGAAGGTTTAAAGTTATTCTGTCATGGCCCCAGCCACATCCATGGGAAATGTTAAGTATAGTGTAACATGAATACTAGAAAAGATGATTTTACTTTTTAAAGTATGTGTGTGTACGTGTGTGTGTGTGTGTGTGTGTATGTATGGTGAGTGTGTGTGTGTGTGTGTGTGTGTGTGTGTGTGTGTGTGTGTGTGTAGGTGAAAAAGGGTGTTGGATCCTGTTCAGCTGGCCTTTCAGGCTGTCGTGAGCTGCTTGTCTGATGTGGGTACCGGGAACTGAGCCTGAGTCCTGTGCAAAAGCAGTCAGTACTCTTGACCACTGAGTCATCTCTCCAGGCCCAGGAATCCAATTTTTAAATTGTGCTTTATTCAGAGAGTGGAAGATCTGACAAGGCAGTGGATTTAGCATCTTTACAAAGCTGCCTGACGTTCCTCTCTAACCAGCGGGTGTTATGAGTGGGAAGGAAGTATGCAGACGGTCTTTGCAGAGCTCAGCCCTGCCTCTCTGGTAAGGTGTCCCACATTTCTGAGGTTCTTGACGTCTGTGCCTTTCTTGTCATTAGCTCTTGTTCTCTTTCCCCACTCTCTGGCTATCTGGGACTTTGGCAGTTTCTTGAAACACAAGTCTAATTACTGCTTTCTGCTATCAACCTCGGAATCCCCCAGGGGCACCTGGGCTGTGTATGGTTGATGCAGAACAAACTATTAACAGTTTGTGTTAAGCTAAATTTGAGGACTCCTTTCTACAAAAGAGAATACAAATGTGTCTTTACACTCTCGGACATACAAATGCCACCGTCTGTCCCTCCCGTCTCCCCTCAGTAGGAGCACTGAGGAGCCTGCTTATGAAAAGTACAATTTAAAAATGCATTCATTCTGTTGGAGAAAGAAGAGTCACTGGCCACAAATGCGAGGAGGTTGCCCAGCAGAGGTGTGGCAAATGACAAGCTGTTGGGGACCGAGTCTCCTAACAACCCAGACCTGAAATCTTTTTCCGTTTTAATTTTTTTTAACTTGGCTCTTTTACATGTACGAGTGTTTCACCTGACGGTGCGTCTGTGCACCACCCGCATACAGTTGAGTGTCAGATCCCCTGGAGCTGGAGTTACAGTAACTGCCACATGGGTGCTGGGAATTGAACCTGGGTCCTGTGAGAGAGCAGTCAGTGCTCTTAACTGCTGAGCCACATCTCTAACCTGGCAGTATTTTTTTTAATCCCATATTTTATTTTATTATTTTATGGTTTTAGTGCTGGAGGCTGGGCCAAGCCATTGTACTTGCTAGGCAAGTACTTGATCGCTGAGTAAACCCTGAATCCTTTAGGAATATCCTTTACAAGTTGCTTTCTTAGGTCAAAACTGAGTGTCTGCCATGACTTTATCTGTATAAAATCAAGGTCCATAATTAAAAAAAAAATAGCGTATGTTTTGTAAGTGACAGGAGATTTGAGAATTCTGAAATGCGATACTGGGCATCTTGGGTCTTAGTGGCCTACACCTTCCAAAGCCTACACTCTCTCCACTCATCCCCATTTGTCAAAGGATTTGCAGAAAAAGGGTTTGGAGGAAGGCTCAAGCGTAAGGTGATACGACTCTCCCTGCTGAGCCAGCGCTTGGCCCTTTGCTCAGGTTAAGACAGATCTGAGGGAGAGACAACCATGACCACCAAGCTGGGAGTGCTAGTCAGGCCTCTAAACCAGTGCCTGAGGGCAGAGGAGGAAGGTCAGGAATTTAGGGGCGAGAGGAGCCTGTGAGACCCTTGTCTCAAGAAAGCAAAAGGAAGCAGAGAAGGAGCCACGACTCCTGAGCAACCCACCCAGCCTGACACGGACTCCCGTGATGCTCGCTCGGCCGTGTGTAAGCACCTGACTGGACAGGCCCACGAGCTGCACACGACCACCATCTCCACCTTGCCCCGCATCTCTCTGCATGGCTCAGATTAGGAAGTGACGGGAAAAATGTTGCTACCTTACTTCCGATTCTTGGCTTGCTTCCCTGGAGAGCATGGGTTTGTGTGAACTGGCCATATCCGGTATTTATTTGCAAGGTTGGCTTAACATCACTCGGGAGAGGAGATTACTGTTCTGCATGTTGCCACCAAGCCCCATGCTTTGATGGAGACACAGGATCTACGTGTGTGTATGTGTGTGTGTGTGTGTGCGCGTGTGCGTGTGTGTCTGTGTCTCTGTGTGTGTGTCTGTGTGTACACTCATGTGGAAGCTAGAGGACACTGGATGGATGTTTTCCTCTACTGAGCTCTCCCTTGTTTTTGAGACAAGAAAGTGCAGTTCTCTTCAGATGGGAAGAGCAGCCAGACAGTAGACCCCAGGGGTCCTCCCATCTTTGTCTTCAAGCTGCATGAGCTACCCCCCCCCCCCCCCCGCTTGATCTGAACTGAGGCCCCCAAGCTTGTGCAGCAAGCACTTTATCCCCGGGGGGCCCCAGATGCACCCCCCTTTTTATGCAGACAACCCTCACTAGTCAGAGCACACCCAAGCACTCTACATTTTTTTGTCTTTATTTATTTTTTTTAAGTAAAGAAATTCCATTGAATCGAAGATAACAAAATTACAGTTTTTGTTTGTAATGATCTTTGCTCACCACCACAGATTCAGAAGTAATGTGAAAACATAAAATAAACAAGGACGCCATTGCTTAGTATAACTTCTTAATAAAGGTAGATATCCTCATATTTAGAAAAAGTTGCATTGCTAATTGCAAGTCCGAAACACCTGCTGCTGGAGGAGTCAAAGGACCCAGCAGCACAGGGGCTTACGGAGCATGAACTCCAAAATACAGTATTTCCAGGGCAGCATCTGGAGTTCCGTGAAACCCAGAGAGAACAAAACAAAACGCATTAGAATCAGGAATGTGAAAGTGATGGTTCTCAAAAAAAAAAAGAAAAAAAAAATCAATCTGGAAGCAGACCTGCCACCGTAAGACTGTGGTCAGTGGGAGTCTACCTGGGAAAAGGAGGGAGGCGAACCGGCCCCTCCCCCGCCCCAGCCCTGGTCACTAAGGCAGCGGCAGTGGGGGAAGAGTTGCACGCTCAGGTACAGTGAAGGTCTGCCTGAGGCTGCGGGAGAGAGCCAGGTCACCCGGAACGGGTGTGGAGAGGTAACAGGAGTCTACACGGATTTGTGCTTTAGGAAAACTAAAGAGGCCAAAATGAAGACCAACGTGAGTTTAGCTCCTATAGCCAGGAACTATATGAGAGCAGCCCTGGGAGAGCGGTGGTTGGCCCTGGGGACCAAGGAGGTCAGCAATGATTTTAGGTGATGTTGACTGCTCTGTGTGTGGTCTGGGGGCACAATGCCCACTGAGACTAAGGGTACTTCTACAGCGCTAGAAGTGGACTGCCCCCAATTTATGGCAACAGAAGGTTTCTTGGCTAATGGGGACCAGTTATGGATTTCGCTAATTGACAGGAGTCTGGTAAAAAGTTGTGAACTTTCTGAAACTTGCCATGTCAGTCTTAATCTACCAATTAGAAAGGGATTTCAGCTTCTTCATTAGGCATTGAAAGCTCTACCTACATATATGCTAGGAAAAACAGCTGGAAAACATGGCAGATGGACTCTTCCAAAAGAGACAGCTGTCTATGCTCTGGTGTCTGGGGACTGTTGGCAAGCTGTACTCAGTGGCCTGTTTCTAAGGACCACTTCAGGCGGATGCTGGGCTGTAGCACCTGGAGGCAGCAGGGCTGTCAGAGCAGCCTTTGCTCTGGATGCCGTTCTGGTTCCTTAGCCAGCAGGGGCCTGCTCCTGTGTCCTTAGCTGTAAATATAGTTTAGGACAATTGACCCCAGACAGATACAGTCCTTTGCTTAGAAAACAGGTAGAAGAAACCTGAGTCCTCAATGGCTTGGCCTCTTAATGCCAAGCAGGCCCCTTTTGGAAGCATTTGAGTGATCTAATGTGGCTTTGAAAGAGAGTAAGGCCAAGAAGACGGGTGGAGGGGCTTGTTCTCGATCACTCGTGTTGTTGGGGTGAGAGGTGGGGTGATGTCATAGGAGCCTCCAGGCCACCTGAGGAAATTCTCTGGTTTGGCTGTGGCTTTACTTCAGACTTTCATAGCAGAAGTGTTTGAATTCTTATGCCACAATATTGTCATACCAGGGGATTTTCTAGAGGCAAGTTAAGGCTTTCTGGGTAAAGAAAACAATTCCAGATGATACTGAGACAGGATGCTGAAGTGACATGCTTCCTAAGAACTCTCCCGTGTGCCTAAAGGAAGAAAATGCAGGCAGTTCCTTCAACTCCACAAGTCCTGTCCCCACCCTCCATCCCCCCTTCTTCTTTTAAAACTGTCACTCAAGTCAGGATCAAGGCCACAGGAAAAGAAAAGCCTCTCACATCTCTAACACCTGCTTCCGGGGCAAACATAAACACATGTTCTGTACCTCCGGAGCTGGCAAACTCTATCTCAAGTCAGTTGCTTACAAAGAGAGCTCTTATCCGGATGCAGCCAGATAAAATCCGCTACCCAGACGCTTCAGCTGAGTTCAGAAACAGCCTGCACAGGAGGGACTTCTGTCTTGGCAACCATGCACATTTTGCCTGGTCACAATGAAGGCTGGAGACGCTCTCCTCATGACTGGTGGCCCTCGCCTGCTCCAGTCACAGGACTACCCTCAGAATAGCAAGGAAACGGTCATAACGGTGAAGACTAGGAAGAGAGGTCAAAGACAGGGCCCTGGATGCTGTCTTGGGTCCTAACTCGGAGAGGCTGAATGCACACGCTCCTTCTCTCTCAAGATGAACTTAGGGGTTGGGATTCGCCCCTTCTAGGTCAACCTCAGACACACTTAGAGATGACAGAGGGAATGATTCACAAGGTGAAACAGCCTTAGAGACGATGTAGAATGAGGTAACGGGTTCAGAGAGGCGAAGTGACCTGAGTCAGAGTCAGCGGGGATGAGAAACTGGGTCTCCTGACCCTGGCTCTGTAACACCACGTGAATAAAGGAAGACACCCTTACAGTAGATCCTACGGTTCTGTGAGTATAAGATGTCACAGAAATAAGAGGAACACACTGACAGGCTTTCCACCTTCACTCGGCTCTGGCAGGAAAGGACGGGTTTTCAGTCTGCAAGCCTCCCTGCTAACTGTGCAGTTTTGAGATTTTTTTCCAAGCTAGGTAATCCTAATTTGACTGAAGTTCATGTTTTCCAATTATTTGCGAGGTTGGGAATATAACTGGAGTAATATAGGTGCACTCCCCACTTGAGTCTGAATGTTATTCCTGCCACAGAACTGTCTACATCTATGTAATTTATACCTTGATTTAAAAAACAGAATAAATGCTCTCTAAAAATTAAGGCTTTGGTCCAAGTAAGTACTTGGTAGCCAGCAGACAGGTCACATCATTATCAGGAATGGATGACTCTGGGAAGAAAACAAGGAAGCCCAGAGGAAGGAAAGTGGCTGACCCACATAGAGGGCCGTTTCCTCATTCATTAGTCAAGCTGGCACCTCCACAGCCATGCCTCTGTCCTCTCAATCTGGGTCAAACAAGAATTTCCCTGTCCGACTGCCATGGTCACGGTCTCATTTCCATGTCTGAGAGCCCAAAGCTTGAATAAAGAGCTTCAGTTGATTTCATGTGAAGCAAAATGGAACGCCAGTGCCATTCAGAGTGACGCACTAAGGAGGCCTCAGCTGGCACAGGTCCCTTCCCCCAGTCCCAGGGCTGGGTCTCCAGGAGTGTGGCAGCACTGCCTCTCCCCAGCAGGCCTCCAGGGCTGTGCACGGACCAGGCTCCCAGTACAGCCTCCCACCTGCTCCTAAAGTGACTACAGGGCTGACTTTCTCTGAAGCAGGTGGCACCCAAGCCGCTGCTTTGCCAGGACTTGGGAAGAGATGACCTCGGGCAAGCGGAGGGAGCCCCTCACTTCCGGGCACAGCGACTCAGCTCTATGGCCTTATTGCTCTCATTACAAGTCTTCAGGGACGAAGGCAGTAAGCAGGAACTATGTGTGAGTCTTCTAGAGTATAGCTGTGGTAGGGTGGAGGGAAAATCGACAGAGGAGGATTCGCTTCCAAATTGAGGGATGAATGATAAAGTGCCAATCTGTGCTAAGAGAAATGCAACAGAGAAATGGCCACCATTAGAGGGGCATAGTGACAGGATTTGGTGGGTTTGAGAAATAACAGCCAAGAGCAGACAGGAGGCCACAGATATCTCAGTGTCCGGAGAGAATGACTACTGATGACTGGGGTGATCTAGTGATTGTCAGAAAACAGTGCTCCATGTACAGGCTTCCTATCAGTCTCTCGGGCCAGTGCCCATGCTCTATTCCATCCCAGCCCCGAGGTGTTCAGCTGGTTCCTTTAGCAGCCACACAAACCCACACCTACATCTCAGTCTGTCCTGGTGCCAATGGAGACGAAGCAGAACAAACAGTGATGCATCCAGGCCATTCACCCATAGTCGGATTCAATTCCCCAGAGCAATGGACTTTCCAAAGTGCAGGTTCTTAGGGACTCAAGTACCACAGGGTTCCAGAAGGGCACTTGAACCCTAGGGTGAGAAGTCTGCTTGAGAAGGCATTTTAGAAAGATCTACCCAACAGACAACACACAGAGTCTATTTAAGTATAAACCAATCTTCAAAAGAACACCCCTTTCTCTTAGCCGGAAATACACTTCTTCAAACTCACATCCAACTTTTGGGTTTTTTTGTATCAATTAAACCTTGGGGAGGGGGTTGGGGATTTAGCCCAGGGGTAGAGTGGTTGCCCAGGAAGCAAAAGGCCCTGGGTTCGGGCCCCAAACCAAAAAAAAAAAAAAAAAAAAAAAGAAAAGAAACCTTGGGTAGAACTGGGATAAAAAACTAAAAATTACAAGAGAGTGATTAAGACTCTCAAATCTCTCTCTATGAAACGGGGAGGGGGAAATGCAGTGAATGGCATTTACATGATCAGCCTGGAGGTGGAACCCGGGCGTCCCTGGAAGGATGAACTGGTGGTCATCGCGGCAATCTACCTGGTCCAATCCCCCACTTACTAGGGGAAGAGAGTCAAGTCCGAAGGGACTTAGCCAGGGTCATACAGCCGGGAGAAGCAGAGCCAGGGCTCAGCTCCGACGTCTTCTCCCCTTTAGGGAGATCACAACACAAGGGCAGCCATACAATAGGCTGCTTTGGAGGTCTCTGGGAGCAAAGAGACACTGTGGCTTATGAGTGGCAATTAAAGGAGCCACCGAGATCTTTCTAACTTAAAGGCGTAGGAGTATGGTGTTTCCCTCAGTTTGCTGGATGATGAGAATTCCCTGGGGCACTTGTCAAAAATTAAAATCCCCAGAGCCCTTCCCGAACCCACTGAGTCAGCCTCTCTAAGGGGAGGGATCTGGGAGGCTGAATTTTTAGACAAGTGCCCCATGCAACTCTCAGCAGCAGCAAGACGAAGACAGAGGTGTCTCGGGAGACAGTGGGAAGGAAAACTTGGCTTTTGATTCAGAGAACTTCCTTTGCTTCACAGGCAAAGCTCAGGCGCAGGAAGCCCCAGGTTCTCGGACTCCCAAGCTGAGTGATGTCCTCAGCACTAGAGATGTGACTTCCTGGTGGGGACTCTGGTAGGGCGCCTACAACCATCACAAAGTGACGTACATCCTTCACTGTTCTCAGGGAAAGGCCTTTGACTGGCAAAGCAAAACTGTAGTTCAGACTAGCTCCTTCGTAGGAAAACTAGATGTTACTGGCTGTGAAAGCAATCAGACACTGAAACTCGACAGAAGGGTGAGAATCTTGTAGCTTGTCACCATGGCTAACAATGCAATGGAGAAAACCCGTAACTAAGCACAAAAATAGCCTGGAGCTCCCAGGGAGAGCCGCCTACTTTAGACAGGTTGCATGATGGGTAACCCCCCACTGATGGTATGAGGTCAGATCCAGGTCACTGGGAGACCTGAAACAGCCGTCAAAGAGACGTGGGTTCCAGAGGAGGGCCGCTGGAGCACGCCAGAGTCCGGAGGCCTCATTCTAACTCGGCCTCCATCTGCTCCGTGTCTGAGCACTGGGACTTATTCCTTTCCCACTGGCAAATGGCATTGGCGTACTCCACCACCAGCTTATCCATCCACGTCAGCGGCTCTGGGAACAGCACGGAGCCCTCGAAGAAGCCCAGGTGGCCCCCATGCAGGGGCAGCACAAACATGACATTTTCCCGTTTCTCTGTAGGGGGAAAGGCAGCAGAATTACAACATCCTATAACTCCAAGCTGGAGGCCTGAGCATTACTCAGAGGTACCTAAGTGGGTATCCAGCCCCTGTGTATTGTGCTGTCTCTCTCAAGTGGGCAGGCAAGTCAGCAGGGACTCACAAGTTTGGTGTAGAATGGGCAAAGGGGTTGGGGGCACAGCTCAACCGTAGAACAGTGCCCAGCATGTGAAAACCCCCAGAGTTCAGTCTCCAGCACTGCCAACACAAGGAAATGAAACCCGGTTCATAGAATGGGTATCAGCTTCAGAGATCCTTAGAACACGCACTTAAGCTCTACAAACCTGAGCTGCATCCTGACCCCCAAATGACTGATTAAGTTAAAATCTTAGGGCTGAGAAGAAGGGAACCAACACCTTGTCGGTGATGCTGAAATGCCCCATCTGACTGGCCACGCTACCCAACTCTGTGTGCCTGGATTACTCAGGATATTTTGCTGAAATGCAGATTCTGGATAGTTAACTGCAAGGGAGGGAAGGCTCAGAGGATGGAGGAGTCACAGCACCAAAGAGAAGAAGGAGAACTCAAGGCAGAGTTTTCTCAGGCCCAGCAGCGATCTTCAGGACTGAGGCTCAAGCTGCAAGGTGCGTTAAAAGATGCCCAGGCTCCTGGGCCATGTGCTAATGGATGGGAGCTGAGGGCAGGAAGCTGGACCTTGGGTCCTTATGTAAGGTGGTCTCCATGGCTACTGGAGAGGTGTCTAGAAGATGCAGGGGAGGGGTGGGGGGCAGTGGACTCGGCTCTTTTCTTGTTCCCTCCCTCTATTCTTCCCGCCTAGTTGCTATTTTGGACATTTCTGTGGGTTAGCATTTGTCCTGTGGATGTTATTTTGGGTCCAGAAGGAGATAGGTGCTGTTGCACATGGCTGAGTGGGCCATTCTGTGGTGTGCTGGGAGTCTGTGGGTGGCTGGGGGTTGACAGGAGATCGCTTCTATCAAGTAACGGGCTCCCCCACGAGGCCTTTCTCCTGAGCAGCGCATGAGCGCTGTCAGGTGGAAGCCCTTCCTCTGCTCTCTTATCTACTCCTGCAGCTGGGGGCCAGGGAGAGGAAACAGTTCTTCCTTTTAGGCTGCTGTATTTCCAGAGGAAATGTAGTCACAGGACTGTGGAGATGGCATCCTGAGATCAGCAATGCAAATAACACAGTGACTGAACCTCCAGCCTTCCCTCTCTGCCTTCCCTGTAGTGGTGACCACAGGATGGACTGAGCCTGCACAGCGTTTCCATGAGCAGTGTTCACTGCCATTCTTCCAGCAGATGGAGAGGCTGCCATCAGAGGCAGCAGAATTGGCTTTGTTTGGTTTTGCTGTTTAGGACAAATTTTAGTTCTAAATATCTCTTTAATTCTCTCGAGCCCCGAGACAACGCTGCTACCGAATACTCTCCTGGTGATGGACATCAAGGGTCCTGTCTCCTGCACCAGGAAGGAAGCCTAGAAGGTGTACCCAGGGCCTTTTGCAACCTAGGACTGTGTCGTGCATGAGCCGCGCCTCTCTCAAGAGGCTTGTCTCCATATGCTGACAGTCACTGAAAGTGACAGAATTTACAGTAGTAATCTGTTGCACGGCTGGGGAAAGTGAGAAGAAACTCACCTGAGAGAGACTTTGGAATGGTTAGAAGGCTTTCGTGCACCAAGGGGTCGTCAGCAGCATTGACCAGCATGAGAGGCACGTATATCTGCAGGAAGAAGGTAGACTGGAGTTAAACACCCGCCCCCTGCCAGATGTGCCCTCGAAGTGAGGGAAATGCTCACAGCTCAGCTTGCTGGGTTAGAACCTTAGGGATGTCCCATTGTCATTGGCAGTGAGATGAGTGACAGGTCTACATTGATCACTGCTGGGCACCAAGCACAGGAGCAAAGCTGCCAGTGTCCCAGGAGACTTGCGTGCTCAGAGAAGACAGGGCAGAACTCAATGACACTCAGCTTTTCTGATAATCTTTCGTGCTTCAGATTAGCCACGCCCTTCAGAAAATGATAGCATCAAGGTCTCTCTCTCTCTCTCTTTCTCTCTCTCTCTCTCTCTCAGCTTACATTGTAAAAAAGAGAAGTGTAGTGCATTCCATCAGAGAGAAAGGAGACCTTCTAGAAGAATCTTTTTTTCCATGTGGAGAGGTTTAATGGGAGAACGAGACAAAGGGGAAAGACAAGAGAAAGAAGAGAAAGAGCTAGAAGAATCTTAACAACGCAAACACTGTGGGAACGAGATATGAACATTTATTATCTTAGCACTTGGGAGGTGGAGGCAAAAGAATTGTGTGCTCAAGGCCAGCCTGGGGTGGATGGAGATATATATATATATATATATCCTATTTAAAAAACACACAGAAAAAACCCACCACCAAGCGTTAGAGATGTGGCTCAGTGGCAGAGCCCTTACCTGGAAAATGAAGGGCCCTAGGTTCAATACCTGTTTCAGCCAAACTACACAAATAAATAATAGTGGCTGGTGGATTAGGGAGCTCTGGGCAGGCCTGTGTTCAATATGCACATGAGAAAAACAGAGAACAGCGCCTCCTGTTGGTGAGGGTGTAGGTAGTGCTGACGGGGCACACAGACTGTCCTCAAGTGTCATCCTGACATAGTGAATAGCTGTGCTCTCCTAGAACTGGTGTGTCAAGAGCATGGGTGAATGATGATGGACCTGTAAGACAGCCACAGAACAGTAATTCACAACCATCCCCGTGAGCTGAGGACAACAGGTAGACACTGGAAATGAGCTGCAGGGGGTGTGTGTGTGGGTGCAGGGAGAGAGAGAGAGAGAGAGAGAGAGAGAGAGAGAGAGAGAGAGAGAGAGAGAGAGAGAGAGATATGGCTCAGCGGTTAAGAGCACTGACTATTCTTCCAGAGGTCCTGAGTTCAATTCCCAGCAACCACATGGTGGCTCACAGCCATCTGTAATGAGATCTGATGCCCTCTTTTGGTGTGTCTGAAGACAGCTACAGTGTGCTCATATATATGAAATAAATCTTAAAAAAAAAAAAAACTTAGTAAACACAAGGTTTACTGTAGCTGCTAAAAGAAATTATATTTATTTGTGTGTCTGTGTGCACACATGTGCTCACGCATGCAAGGTCAGAAGACAAACTGTGAAGTTAATTCTCTGTATCTACCATGGTTTTGAACTTAGAACACCAGACTTGGTGGCAAGCACCCCCACCTGCTGAAGCTATCTTGCTGGCCTCCTTTTTCTTTTTTTGAGGTGTGATCTAGCTACATAGCTCTCTCTGGCTGGGTGCTTGCGATGTATTCCATGCTGGACTCAAGCTCACAGCAATCCTCCTGCCTCAGCATGCTGGGGTTAGTTACTCCAGGTGTGAACTCCATGTCTACTACATGTCTAGAAGGCACACCCCTTATCTCTTTGATGCACAGCTCCATCTGTTTCGTTCTGTGCTTGCCGGATCATGGCAAGAAATGTGGGAGTTCAGCCCTGGGCGGCATGTTAATAAAATACATGTGGCCACAAGAAAGGGTCTAGGGCGGAAAGACACCCAGAAGGACCTCCCGTGAAACCACACCAGAAAACAGGCAATACTGTACTGCGAAAGGATGTCTAAGGGTGAACTGGTTGCTGCAAGCCATTCACAGACTTGAGAGAAGCCTGCTCTGAGCACAGCTCTGGGATTTAGACTGTGCCAGTCACAGAGAGGACAGCTAGCTAAGTGACAGTTCAGCTGCCATTATGCTAGAGTGGGGCTCAGTGGGTCCTGGCTCTGCTTCTGCCCCGAGACTTAGGAAAGGTAACAGTGGCTGCAGTGACAGTGATTCCGAGAGGGGCCGCCACTCACCCTGTGCAGGTACCTCATGCAGCTCTCTTCCTCATAATATTCCTTCAGGGAGTTATAGCCATGGAACTTTCTGGAACACAAGCACACGCAAAGGCAAAACAACATCAGTTACAAGACGGAGCTGAAGAGCCTCCGGTTTCCACACTAACTCTCTGCAGTGGCAGGAGCCACACAGGCCGTGACTTCACTGTGGTGAAGCTCCCGCACTAAAATGGACAGAGCTGACTCCAGAGTTTGGTTGGAGTCGGAAATGTGGGCTTAGGAACTGGATTCAAATTTTGGCTCAGCCACTTTCTGGTTGGGTAATCTCAGGCAAATGCTCGGGTTTCCTGGGCATTGGCTGTTTCACTGTAAAGTGGATCAAAGACAGGACCTTCCTTAATGGTGCTATGAGGCTTCTGACAGGGACTGGAGAAATCTCAGTCAATGTTAACTGTAATAATCATCATGGCTGTGACGTCTTTTGAGGCAGTACAAAGCCTTTATCCCTTTGACAGAAACTCAGGTTCGCAGGCACGCATGCACTAGAACTTTCTTTTCAGCCAGGTTACCCCAGAGTGAAAGTGAAATCAAACATGTTCTGGAGAGTAAGATGAGACAAGGAGGAGAACTTGTCCCTGACAAACTGAAATTTAACAACACCAAGGCCTAGAG
Source organism: Rattus rattus (assembly GCF_011064425.1). Lineage (NCBI taxonomy): Eukaryota > Metazoa > Chordata > Mammalia > Rodentia > Muridae > Rattus > Rattus rattus. Next base: position 120,891,873 of record NC_046155.1, read on the forward strand.
AGTTCAGCTAGCGGGCTCTAGGGCCCAAATTCTACTGTTGGCCGGAAGACCTCTGAACCCCCGTTTCTTCCAGGGTGGGGCCTCTAGTCTCCGAAGGTGACCTTCTCTTTCAGTTCAGGTCTCTGAGATGTCCTGCCTCCCCCAGAGCTGTGGACCTCTTTCACCTCCAGCCTTCTTAGATACTTCTGGAAATGACCAGGGAGGCTCAGGCTAGACCATTAGGGACCTCTGGTAGGAAGGAGGCTGAGTGCAGAGATTACAGGGCGTGTGACACTGTCCTCTGCACTCTGCCCAAGGCATTCCATCCCTCCAGCCTTACTCTGAGGATGCTCTGGGCTGGTTTGATTATGGGACCATTACCATTCGATACAACTAATGACGAAGACATTAATAGATTAAGAAACAAGAACTGAGGGATGTTTTCTTTTGACCTTAAACTAAGAAGATGGATGGGAAATTTATATTAAATTAAAGTACTCTTTTCCCCCCAATAGGCAGTACAGTAAGTCACATACTGCATCATACGAGGGCTAGGCACTTTTTAGTTTTTTACATACACTAGCAATTCCATTTCTCTATTTGCTTTGCAAAAACAGTAACTGATACCTTCAGGTTTCCCTGGTGTGAAAGGCAAGGGATTCTCATGAAGAAGGGAAGCAGAGGTCTCCTGGCCTCCAGCCTGTCTGAGAGGACCTGCTTGCTTTAGGCTACGTTTAAAGGTGTCAAGGGATTGTAAAATGTGAAAGACAAGGTCTAAGACCAACTGTACAAGTGAAGTTTTCTAACCTCAATTAGAAGGTGCCAGTACCAGCAAAGGTGAGGCCATAGGTGCCAGGGGTCCGGGCAGGAACTGAAGGGATGTGAGAAGGGGGCGGGGTTGTGTCTTCCACCCCATCGACACCCACAGAAAGTGGTTCTGTGTGTCATTGAAACCTATAGGTCTCTTGCTCTACCTTTGGCCATCTCTTTTGATAGAGACTCAGCCATTGAAGTCTGGGTAAACATGCTTATCATGTACAAGAAATATTTCCCTTCACTGTAAAGGCAGAGCTGGGTGGCACTGATCTTGTCCTGTACTGGGGCAGGGCCTACAGTGTACAGATGGGGACCACTAGGTGTGCACTCGTCACCACCCAGTTCAAGCTGCCTGTGCTACATGGGATGGTCATATTTTTTTCCCACTTCCAAGAGATGAGAATTTTCCTATGACTTCCTTTAAGCATTAGATACTTATTACAATGAAAAGAAGCCTCTGAAGCAGGTGGGACCAGGCCATGGCGCTGGGCAGAGCGGACGGCAGCCTCTGGTCTGACACTTGCCCCACAGCACTCCCTGGGGACCCACCTCATCACATTATCATCGATCTGCATCAGGGATGTCGCTGTGTAGAGCCGGCTCAAGTCCGTGTCCTCCAGGCTCTGGGGTTTCTTAACATGGTCTCCAAAGAGAGCTTGTCTAAAACAAGGCACAGACATGAATAAAGCAATGTAAAGGAGAAACCGCCACGGAGCCTGCTTTCCCGTCCACAGGCAGACTAGGAGTGCTAGCTGTCATGGGACCAAGCACTATAGTAAATCAGCCCTCCAGGTTTTTATTTATTTTGGTTTTTGTTTTCCTGTGCTACTGGGGATTGAACCTAGAGTCTTATGCATGCTAGGCAAGCACTCTACGTTAGCCCCAGCTCTTATTTGTTTGTTTGTTTATTTACACATGGTCTCCTGAAGCACAGGCTAATTTCAAATTCCTCACAGAGGCAAGGATGAGCTTGGACTCCTGATTCTCCTGCCTTTACCTCGCACACTCTGGAATTACAAGCATGTGCTAATATGACTGGTTCCTTTGAGCCTGTAGAACATCCACAAGGATGGGAGTGTACAGGAAAATAAACATCAAAGCCTTATTTCCCTTTCAGGGTACCAAGACCTGGAAACTGAGACTAGGTTTCAAGTTGGCACAGGGGAGGAAGCCCAGGAAGGGCCTTTTGGAAGAGTGATGGGCAGCGGACCAAACAGGGTCTAGCAACTGTATCATCATCTGGATAAGTCAGCAGCTCTCCACAGTGTCAGCTGAAAAGCCATACAGTGTCACATTTCAACTAGTTCTAGAATATTCTTCAGAGATCCAAAACCATGGATACTCTAGGATTGGTATTCTTGGAGGGTGGTGGCATGATGGAATGGGATCTCTTTGTGTTGCCTAACCTGTTCTCAAACTCCTGGGCTTAAGCAGCCTTCCTGCCTCAACTCTTTGAGTAGCTTGGATGACAAGAACACGTGCCACCATTCCCAGCTTTGGGATATGTTTGTAACTATGCCATCTCCTGTATGTTTAATCATCTCTAAGTTACTTGTGACACCTAAGACACTGTGAATGGAATGGAAAAAGTTGCTAGACTAGACTAGACTAGACTAAACTGTTTAGGGAATGAGTAAGAAACCAACTTTTAGGTTCGGTCCCCAGCCCAGAAAAAAAAGAAAAGAAAAAAAAAAAAAAAAGAACAAAGAAACCAACTTTTAGATGCGAGCATGATCAGGCTGGCTAGGCCAGTGACCTCCAACCCTCACTGCTCCATGCGTCTGTCTCTGTGGAGGCTTCATGCTTGGTCAAAGAGAATGACCTTCCCTAAATAGAGGATGGTTCAGTCAAGGGTATATAAGCAGCTATGCTCCCCTGCAGGAACCTCTAAACAAGCTGCTCAAGAAATAAACTTGGGGTTGGGGATTTAGCTCAGTGGTAGAGCACTTGCCTAGCAAGCGCAAGGCCCTGGGTTCGGTCCCCAGCTCTGAAAAAAAAAAAAAAAAAAAAGAAAAAGAAATAAACTTGCATCTGTTCGGCACAGACAAGACCTTTGCGGGGCTGACTGAGATTCTGCTGTGGTTTGAACCTGTGTGTCTGTGGAGACAGGAGTGGGTTCAGTATGGCGATCATTTCTACAGTGGGGATTGTCCATGCAGGGCAGGACAATAAAGGCAGGGAGGACAACGGGTGGGGACTTCCCTTCCAAGCTGGCTCTCTCAGTCACGCAGCAGGGGGAGGACTGAGTTTGCTTTGAGGTTTGGCTCGATAGTAGGAAACATTCACACCAGAAATGCAGTGTTCTGGTATCCATTTATAACCTCTCTAAAAGGAGATCAACATCCTTCCTTAGGACTTACTTTTTCCCAAATAAGGTGGCAAGGGATGGAGTTCGTAACTTACAGCTTCCCTAGGATTTCAGTTAGTCTGCTTTCTCTGGTAAACACACCAACATGCCTTCCTAATTTGTTAACAATTGCATAATGAACCCTCATGACTTTTCAGCAACACTCACCCTTCCAGCAAAACAGATCTTCCCTAGGAGGACTCCCTGTCCATTTTAGAAATACAGACATAAGGACTCAAACTTGGCGTCGGCAATCTAACTTCACCCTGTCTTGCTAGAGAGCTAAGTGTCCAGCATGTGACTGATGTTCAAATCACAAGAGCTGAATGGGATCGTTGACTCTGCCATAGCACAGGGGACAGAAGTCTCTTTTTTCTCAACCCATCTGACAAGGACCCAAGGATATGCCTGGCGACTTGTGGTTTGAGGGTCTGCAAGGACTGGCCTTGCTTAGGGACCATGGGAGCCCATCTACAGGAAGCTCAGCTTGGCCTGCAGTATGTGGCTAGACCAGGCTAGACAGTGTTGCTTTAAGCACTAGGGTAGAGGGAGGAGAGTAAGAAGTGGGCACAGGGCTGCCCACCTGTGGGCCTGGCATGCAGAAGGTTCAGCAGGAGGATTGCTTGAGCTCAACTTAATCAACACAGTGAGCTCACATCTAAAACAAACACCTTTGCCCAAAAAAACAACCCCTATGCCCCAAAACGACTAATGGATAAAAAGGACTGAGAAATTAACCATTTAGAATGCCTTTTTCTTAGGGTGATGCCAAAAGCCCCCTCCAAAGTCTGTTTCTTGAGTGCTCCTTGGGTACCAGGCTCTAGGAGGGGTGGAAACATGTCCAGCACACCTGAGGCACAGGACAGACCTGGGAGAAGCCTCAGAAAGGCAGCCTGGTGGGAGAAGGGAGACCTGAGGTGGGTCTTAAGGAATGGGCTGGGCCTAGTGAGCAGCTGCTGGCAAGGACAGAGGCTTGGAGAGGCAAAGGGAGCAGGCCCACATGCTCCAGTCTAGCTAGAGGGGAGGGAAAGTGCCAGGGAGGGGGGCGAGAGAATACAACGGGAGTAGTGGTAACAAAACCATCACAGACATCCCTGGCAGACTCCCGTTGCTTCCCCACTGCTCCAAGGGCTTGAGTCTTGAGCAGGCATGATGCTCTGCCCTGAACCTCCTGCAAAGACCCAGTCCTGGAGCCGTGGACAGAAGCGTCCAGGAGGAAGGCCACCTAAACAGTGACAGGCCACCTCAGCACTGCTCCAACTGGGTGAAGATGGTATGGGAAGGGGTGTCTTGTCTCATCTTAGTGGGAGGTACCAAGGTATCCCCTGAGACAGAAGAGAGGGTCCTTACCTGTGAGACAGGATGATCTTCTTCATGTTGTCAGCCATGAGGAAGTTGTAGAACCGACGACACTGGTCCCACTGCATGAAGGTCTCCTGGGCCCTGCAGGAACCACAGAAAGTTAGACTCTATGATGGTCACGAGGGGCTCTGTGGGGAGTGCAGGCTGGCTTTGGCTCTCGTGTTGGATAACAGCTTTGATGTGTAGCATTCAGATATCTGGGGAGAAGTGAGAAGCCGCAGATCTCTCTGAAGATGACCCTGCAGGAAGCCTCCAAGGTCAGAAAGGCACAGTTGGTTGTTAGAAGCACACCCGGCACCCTCCTGGCTTGCTGAGAACCTACTCCAGTTGATTTTTTTAAAAGTGGGAGAATAAAGGTGTGTGTGATGTGTTCAAAAATGAAAAGCTGAAGCTTCCAGTGGCGAGCAACACACCTTCTGAGGTCAGAAGCCACGATCTTGTATGGGACCTCTGCACTCTGCAGGCACAGAAAGGCAAGCCAGGTCATCACGGGTGGGCCACTATGAACACTCGCCCAATGCCTTTCTTCCTATCCATCAAGTCACAACCTGTTGCTGTTCCACTTGGTTCCTACTCTCTTGACCTTTGACCCCTGTTGTCACCTGATCCAGGTGAGAGTCCATGGCACCTCTCTGAGCTGCTACATCCCACGTGGTTGATGGCAGGCTTCAGCCAAATGTCAACCACGTACTAGAGAATCAGTTTACCTCCCTCCTTACTGTATGGGTCTATGTGACAATAGGCAATTGTGTGTATGTAACTCTTAGGGATATCAGGGAAGGATCGAAAAAGAAGCCCTTCGCAGATCCTAGGTTCCTACTTGCATTCAATCCTTTCTCCCTTAGAACAGCTTACTTTGCTACCTGTGCTGATCATTTACTACCAGCAGATGGCGCTATTGCTGCAAAATATGAGGAAGCTTGGGAAGATTGGGGCACTGAGCAGACAGGAGAAGGAGAGGAGAGGAAGGGAGGAGAGGACAAATTTGTCACAAGCTTCCTATTTATAAAGCCCAGTGCTCTGTGCACACTAGGTTAGCATTTACAGCAAGCTCCCTGTGCTGAAGTCAGGAAGGGAATCTAGTGGTTTCTAACATTAGACAGGAAGCTGCCCATCACACCTGCTGTTGGGTGAAAGCAGGGAGGACCCCACACCTCTAGGCCCTGCTCCCACAGGCCTGGTGGAAGGCTGTCTGTCCTCCTGATTATCCTTTTCTTATCCAAGTGGCCGGGCAGGATGGATTCTAGCTAGCTCTGCTTCATGGGGCATGAGCTGGGAGTTGGATATTTCTCACTGGGCCAAGATACAGGGAGTATGTAGTTAGGGAAGGCTCCCACAGGCCAAGAGGTTAACGTAGTCCTAGAATGCCAGAGCTTAGAGACTGCTCAGGTCACCAAACCCAATGACTGCTTAATGTGGAATCATCTGTGAAAATGGGTCCAAGGCAGATGCCCATGCTTTACCTAATGAGAGTTTCCAGATGTAAGGCTCTGCCAGGCTGAGCTTCTTTCTAACATGATCCCCGCAAGTGATTCTTTTGTTTTAAACCTTCCTTGTTATTATCATGTGTGCAGGATGTTGTGTGTGGGTGAGCGTGCATGGCACACAATGGAGGTCAGAGGACAGCAACTGTGTTTTGGTGATTAAACCTGGGTTAATGACTGGTTAAGACTTACCCAGCAAGCACTTCATCCACTGAGCCATTCTGCCAGCCACCCCAGCAATTCTCAATGAACCAAGACAGCCAATGGCTCACCGGACTGGTCTCTGTGATCCCCTGATCTAACCCACCCTCTTCATTTTCCACTGAACGGTAATGACGCTGTGAACAATTACATCCTTAGCTGGTGCTGTTGTGAGAACTTCACTCACAACCTCATCCTGTAGAGTGTCTGCTGGCAGGGCGAAGGGCTGAGGAAGTGTCTGCTCCCTAGGCCAGCTTCTCTGGAAGGATGGCAAGGATGCCTGAGAGAAGAATCCTTCAGCTGAGGACCTGCTGAGACTTCCAAGTAGCCTCCAACACTCTCTGAGACTCAGTGCTCTTGGACGGAGGGATCTAGGGGTCGCCAGGCCCAGGGGTCAGATACTGCTGTTTGCTGTGTTCCCCTGTTAACCCATAGTTCTGCCATCTTCTGGAAACTCAGACACAATCTAAGACTCGCTAGGGAAGCAGTGGCAGTTACAGTTGCTTTGGCGATCCAATCACAGATCTGATCCTATAATACTATTATGAATCTCAGCCATAGCAGGCCTGCTAGGGTGACATAGGAGCAAATTCATGGAGTCTAAGAGTTGGAGACTTTTGCTCAGTCTGCAAAGTGCTCCCTGGACCTGGTCTAGCTCTATAAACGAGTACTGTCAACTGAAGTGTGTGTGTGTGTGTGTGTGTGTGTGTGTGTGTGTGTGGTGTGTGTGTGTGTGTGTGTGTGACAGATGGCTCACCTCAGCGCGCTGTACCCCTGGCACACACTGACACAGCATAGGACCTTTTCCTGGTTGGCCTGCGTCTCCCCCAAGTATTTGCACACGATGTTACCACCCAGGCTGAAGCCCACGACGACCAGCTGAGTCTGGGGATATGTCTTCTTGATGTAGTTCACCATGGCTCCAAATTCCCACGTGCAGCCTGTGGGCAAAGGGAGAGATCACTCGACTATTTCCAATGCAACAAATAGTGAAGAAAACGCAAGCTGGATGTTGTTACCTGGGGGCCTCCTATGGCCTGGAAGGATGAGGCACGTGTGCATGTGCGTTGAGAAAAGGCAGGTAGGCAGATAGATAGTTTTTTAGCTATGTTAGAAATGCTCTCTTGTGGTAGAGAAAACTGGGTGTTAATAGTGTTTGTGAGCAGATGTACATGTATCAAATACATTTATGATGCTCCTTTAAAGGCGGGTGATTTACTGGTTCAGATGCTCACGGGCACCCAAATAGATTTTCGGGGCGAGCATTAAGCAGCTATGTTCATACAGAGATATAAATACAAGCAAGAGTTAAGCCCTTGAGGATTGATCTGCTTCTTAGCTACAAATTGGGGTGCTATACCCATGTGTACAGTGATTCATGGTGTTAAGAACCCAGAGGATGTTATTTACCGGACCTTCTTGTCAACTCTGGGGACAGAAAGGAGATAAACCCCAAGTCCACAGGGACACCTGGGATGCTCTGCAGGGCTCAGCCTGTTGTTGGTGACATAGGGATAGGGTGGCAAGGGAGGACAACTCATTTTGAAACCCTCAGAGGGGCCTTGTGAATGGAGAGGGTGTTTACTGGTCTGCCTAGGGGGAAATGCTCTCAGCCACTGTCCCTGGGAAGCTGTCAGAGCCAAGCTATGCCTCTGTAGCTTTGCCGAGAGAAAGATGCCGGTGGGCGTGCAGCGGTGCAGGAGTTAGCACATTCGTCTAAGAGTAAGCCCAGACATCAGGGAGCCAAATTAGGAGCGAAACCCAGCAGAGACACTGCTGGACCAGTAGGCGCACACACCATACACACTAGCAGGGGAATGTGCAGGTTCACAGTGGGAATAGGAGCTGCTATTCTGCCATGGGCACGCAAGTCTGATACCCCTGGTCGGCCTATCAGTAGCAGCCGGAATTGGGGAGTCATGTCGGACACCACTTTTAGAGCCTAAAACAAGTCCCTTCTCTCTGTGCTGGTTTGATATGAACTGGAGTCACTTGGGAAGAGGGAACCTGAACTGAGATGATGGCTCCACCAGCCTGGGATGTAGCAAGTCTGAGGGGCTTGCTCTTTCTTTTCTTTTTTTAGATTTATTTTTATTTATATGAGAACATTGTCGATGTCTTCAGACACAGAAGAGGGCATCGGATCCCATTACAGATGGTTGTGAGCCACCATGTGGTTGCTGGGAATTAAACTCAGGTCTTCTGGAAGAGCAGTCAGTGAGTTTAACCACTCAGCTATCTCTCCTGCTCCCCTCCCCTTTTCTGATTAATGACTGATGTGTGAGGGTCCAGTCCACTCTGGGTGGTGCTGCCCCTGGCAGTTGGCCTTGGGTTGCTTAAAAAGCAAGTTGAGTGAGCTATGAAGAGCAGAGCCTTTTGGCCTCTGCTTCAGTTCAAACAGCATCTAGGATCCTGTTTGAGTCCTTGGCTTGGTTTCTCTCAGTGATGAACTATGACCTGGCAGTTAAAAAGTGAAATAAACCCCTTCCTCCCCCAAGTAGCTTTTGGTCATGGTGTTTAGTCACAGCCACGGGAACCTAACGAAGACACATCTATTGTTTTCATCTCTTTCCCTATAGAGGGGTTTTCACGTATCCTACCCTGTTGGCAGAATATCTGGGGGGGGGTAGGACCTAAAGGGTTCAGATGCTCCATGAGGGTCCCCTGGATTGTTCATGTGTACCATGAGGCCTAAGAACTACTTTCCCTAAAGAAGAAGGATTGTGCCTGTGTGTCATAGCTCACTCCTGTCGCCTTAGCATTTGGAGGCTGAAGTGGGTTTGTAGGCCAGCCAGGGAAATATAGTAAGACCTTGTCTGGAAACATAAATAAGGTGAAGCAGGCCTGGTGGCCCAGCTTTGTGACCCACTCCAGGTGCACGCAGGAGTGTGTAGTACGTTGAGGCAGGATTGTATGGGACAGAAGGCAGCCTGATTTCCAGGCTAGCCTGGTTGTATAGCAAGACCTTGTCTCACACAACAAACAATAACAACAAAGTTACCTGCTCTCTTTCCAGAGTTCCTTCCCTTTCTACATGCAGTAGGCAATCTGCACAGATGGGGGCGCTGCTCAGCCTTTTAGAAGCATCTAAAGCAAACCAGAGTAGCCCGCCATTCCCTGCAGGTCCATCCAACACCTAAAGAACAAACAGCTTCCCTCTCCTGTTTCCTTCCCACTTCCCTCCTTCCTAGCCCAGGAAGGTCTGGAATTCACTAGACAGCCCAAGTTAGCTGCCTCTAACTTATGATAATCCTCCTGCCTCTGCCAACAGAGGCTATTACAGGTATGAGCAACCACACCCAGCTTCGGAATCAAACTTTAAATATGCACAGTTGCTTTGTGCTAATGTTCCTTCGCAAAGAGGGAACTGAAAACGTGCTTGCAGGTCATTGTCACAGCAGAAAGCCGGGGTTGGGCTCCCTGGTGGAAGCACTTGCTTGCATGTGTGTGGCTCTAGGCCTCATTCTTCAGCACTGAAGAAAGGCACAAACATCAATCACTGTGTGGGGGGTGCAGCGGGGCACTGTGTGGTGCACTGCGAGGGAACTTGCTCCAAATGCTTGTCCTGGGCCTTGCCCCAAGCCTACCAACTCAGGAGCTCCCGAGGCAGGGGTCACACAGACAGCCTCAGGGTCCTCACTTCAGAGGGTCTGGGTGTGCCATGAGTCTACATTTCCAGTGTGATGATGTCAGGTGACAGTCACATTGTTGGTCTAGGGACTCACTTTGAAAATGACCATCTTAGTTGATAGGGAAGGTGGATGGAAGCCTCCATTCTGTTTCTTTTGTTTTTAAAAGGCTAGTGGAAAAGATGGCCTGTACTACTCATAGGTAAGAACATTTGAATTAAAATAACTAGCATTGTTTTTTGTTTGTTTGTTTGTATCAGGAAGGACCATCAAGTTTGCCAATCTCCAGGACTAGGGAAGTCGCAGACAACAGGCTTGCAGGTTCCCTGTGAATGAGTGCAAGACAGCGCAGAGTGGAACAGAGACCTGGAATGCACTGTGGTGGCATTATTAATGCTAATTAAAAGTACAAGCCTGGGGCTGAAGAGATGGCTCAGTGGTTAATGCACTTGCTGCTCTTGTAGAGGACCCAGGTTCAGTTCCCAGCACTCAAATGACATCTCACAACCATCTATAAATCCATTGCCAGGGGATCTTTTGGCCTTTGTGGGCACCAGGTCTGCACGAAGTGCACAGACATGCATGCAGGCAGAACATCCAAGCATGCTACAGAGATCTGAATAAGAAATGTTCCCCATAGTCTTGTCATTTGAACATATAAGCAACCCCCCCGCCCCAATTGGTGGCACTCTTTGCTGATGTTTAGGGCGTGTGGTCTTGTTGGAAGACACATGTCACTGAAAGTAAGCTTTGAATGTTTAAAGGCTCATGCTTCAGGCTTCCAGTTCAGGATGTGAGCTTTCAACATCCTGCTCTAGCTGCTGTGACTGCCTGCTACCAATGTCCCACCATTATGGATGCTAACTCTGTAGAACCATAAGCCTAAATAAACTCTGCTGTAAGTTGCCTTGGCCATAGCATTTTATCACGGCGACAGAGAAGTAAATACACACATAATCTATTTTTCCTAGTACAGTCCTTAGGGCAGGTGGCACACATCTGAAATTGTAGGACTTGGGAGGTGGATGTAGGAGGAGGAAGAGTTCAGAGCTATCACTGGCCACATAGCATGTTCCAGGCTATCTCAGACCATAGCTTGAGAACCCTGATTCAAAGAAGAACAAAATAAAAAAATACAGTGTTTTGGCCTAGCAATTCCATTTCTGGGAACCTTATGCTGAAGATACAATCATCTATGCGTGCAAAGATACATGTACACGGATGTTCTTGGCAACTGCTGTGTGTAGCAGTGAAGAACCTGGGACGCCCCCCACTCCACCCCATTTCTATCAGCAAGCCATCTTTCAGAGGTACCAAAACATGGTTGCAGGAAAGTGTGCCTGCCACCTCATGTGCACACTTACGTTCAAAAGGGGAATATAAGTGCGCACATATCTAATGGAGCATTTGTGCAAAACTGTGGAAGATACCAAGGGGAGAGTCGTGGGTTTCATATTTAATAATAATAATAAAAAAATCTAGCTAGTTTAAAAATAGAGCCAAATGGGGTTGGGGATTTAGCTCAGTGGTAGAGCGCTTGCCTAGGAAGCACAAGGCCCTGGGTTCGGTCCCCAGCTCTGAAAAAAAGAACCAAAAAAAAAAAAAAAAAAAATAGAGCCAAATGAAGATGCCCGAGGCCGGTTTCGACCATGCTAAAGAGACCCCACACATCAGTAATGCCAGGACAGCAGTTTACGCTGGGGACATTATTTCCATGAGGAATGGTTCCATGGGGATTTATTTAAACTGTTAACAAACCCCCTTACTTCTCAACCATTCCTTTGGATTTCTGCCTAATATCATCCTTGGCTAATTACTCATATCCCTATGCTGTGTTCTAATGTTGAGTGAGCGATTAGATTATAAACTCCAGAAAGATGTCCTTGACCTTGCTCCCCGCTGTATCTGTGAGCCAGAGGCTTAATCGCATGGCCTGAGTGAAGAGATGAGGAGGGAGACATGCCCTGCTGCAGGCTTTCTGTTTGGATCACACGGATAAAGAAACAGAACTGTCAACGGAAGCGATGTGTGCTCCCCTCCAGTGAATGAGTGGGGATGCCGGCCTTTGGGACTTGTGTCTGCAACCCAAGTCTTCGGCCCTGTATCACAAACCTACAGAGGCCTTAGTACTGCAGGGCAGTACTGATCGGCTATTAAAGACTTCCTGTCTCCCGTCTGATCCCTCTTGTAGTACTTGGATTTGAACCTAATTATTTGACACCTGGAGCAGTCACGAAACTTGGATTTGCTACACAACCGAGGAGCAATTACAGCTAATGGTGTAGGCTCTTTGGGAACCTTCATTTCATTAAATCAAAATACATCTGATCTTGATAAAGGGCCAGCTCCGTCCAGTGCTGGAAACGCTGTTGATTGTCTATGCAGAGCAGACACCTAGATCAGGCAAGGGAAGGGTAGTCATGGTGCGTCTGCCTCGTGCCAGGACTGGTCTCCTGGTGGTGCTGGGAACTCCTGACCTCCACGCGAAGCCAGATACTAATGCTCTTAGGCCCACCTGGCTTCTTGGGCTAAGCACAACAGTAATCTGTATGTCCAGAGTGGGGGATTTTAATGGGGTTCTATGTATTTGATCCTTCTGGGATTAGCACCAATAATAAGATTAGACATCCAATCTCACTGCAGCTTTCAAGGGCGAGATGAAATATGAGCCAGCAGCCAGGCTTTAGAGAGACGAACCACACAAGAAAGCAGGACAGTATTGGGAAGAGAATGGGAAAGAGCTGTTGCCTTTTCTTCAAGCCCCGTTCTCTACAGAAAGACAACGTAAAGACTTTCTGAAAGCTGCTATTTCAAAAGCTACTCCTGGGCCAGGGCCATAACTCGGTCGGTAGAATGCTAGCCTACCATGCAGGAAGCTCTGGGTTCAATCACAGCACCACACAAATCAGGTAAGGTGGTACACAACTCTAACTGTAGCACTTGGGAGGTGGGGGCGGAAGGGTCAGAAGTTCAAGGTTTCCCTTGGCAACGAAGTGTGTTCAAGGCCAGCCTGGACTACATGAGACTCTCTCAAAAAACCAATCAGAAACCAAAAGCCATATCCTTAAGTGACATGGACATGACTAAGCATGCTAAAATATACGAACTCAGAGACATGGTGTTCCTGTGCGTGGAGCAGTTGAGTCATGTCTGTGTGCTCCGTGCCAGGCATGGACCTGGCATTTGGTAGGTACACCTCAGGATGTGACGTGAGTAAGAGCAAAGTTTGAATCATGCGCAGTGAAAGCACACGCACTGGTCAGCACCACTGGGCTGCGGGCCGGAAATAAGCACTTGAGTATCTGTCCCACTGGGTTTAACAACATGGCTCGCTGCCAGCGGGTGGCTGGGGCGCAGCAGCCCCTGTCATTTTCAGAGTAAAGGTACTTGACTCATTCCTTACAGCCAAGTGGAAGCCACCCAAGATGAGTCACCAAGGAAGAAAATAGCTGCAGAAATGAAGATAGCTTGCCTTGTCCTTATCTCAGAAAGAAAAGGAATACTGCAAGCTTTGTCGGTCTAGGTACCAAAGGCTTCTTACAGCTGCAGGCTCACACACCTTGCCAGCAGCTCACAGTGCTTTGCTGCCGGTCCTGAAGCTGGGCCCTGCACCTCAGAAAATGTCCTCTAATGTGCTTGGGCATCTTCACTTCCACCTTCTTTCTGTCCCCTTCTCTTGTCTGTCCCTCTTCACAGTGTCCACTGCTTGACTTTTAAGCAGAGGCAAGACAATTCACATTGTTATTCTGGAATCAACACCATCCCTAACTGGGCCTACGTCATCAAAAATGGCAGCTATGACAAGTTTACAGAAGCATCTAGGTTGATGATCTAATCAATTATTATGGGATGGACTGAACAATGGAAACAAAATTTATTGTCTGGGACAAGGGTATAGTTCAGAGGCAGGACATTTACATAGTATGTGCAAAGCCCAGAGTTTGAGTCCCAGTACTATAAAAAGAAAATGAAAAGGGCTGGATAGCTCAGTAGCTAAAGAATGTGTTGCTCTTCCAGAGGTCCCTGGTTCAATTCCCACATCCACATGGTGGTTCACAGCCATCCAGTTCCAGGGGATCCAATGTCCTTTTCTGAGCCTCACAGGCACTAAGCACACATGTGGCACACAAACATAGATGCAGGCAAACACTCACACACATTCTCCTTGGATGTCACATGACAAGTGGCCCAGAGCCCCACTCTCAGAGTCCTGAAACATCTGCTGTTCAGATATGGATATCAGTAAGAGCTCCCTTAACTTTCCAAAGCATCTCAGTTAGGTCCCTAAGTTATACATGGTTACTCTGGGGACAGAGGCCTTTCTCATTTCCAAGACTGGCACCGCCCTTTAGGGTTTCTGGTTTTACCTCTAAGGCACCAAACTACATTAAGAACAAACAAGCAACCAAATGCATAATTCCATGTTAGACTCAACAGGACACTGAAGTGCTTCTTTTCCAAGGCAGAGAATGGCAGTGTAAGGCTGCCACCTCAGGGACCTTCCTCAGGGCAATACCTCAAGGCCCAGCATTTAGAAAACAAGAGAAAGCCACTCTGCTATTTAAACTGACAGGGAAGAAGGCCATGTGAATCGGTTGAGGTTGAGCCCATCTTCCATGTCAAAGAACACAGTGCGGTGTTTCAGGGGACGAAGGGCGCTACGTTCTTTGGAGACTCATAGTCCCATGGATCCAGTCACCCTATAAGGGCTAAAGCCAGGTTACTTTTGTTACCTTTGTGTGATTTAGAAGAGACTTAAAAAAAAAATCCTGTATTGTTTCTGTCTTTGACTCAAGATCACTGGCTCTTGACTTTCTGGCCATAAAGTTTCTAAACATGAGGATAAAATACGGGGACCAGAAGGACCTCCAGCTCGGAGGACACTCCCCAGCTCAGCTCACCCCTGGGTTGTGGGCTTGATCCAATCATGATCTGCTCTGAACATCAATAACTGGGGTCTAATGTTCTCAGCCAGAGGCAGCCAGAGGGAACACAGCGCTTCCTGATTTACTGGCCTTATAGTATCACAGGCGGAGACATCATATTCCAAACATGGTCTCCATTAGAAAATCAATTGTGTCAAGAAAGACTTGGCCAACTTGTCTACCCCTGCAGCGTTACAGTGTTAGATGAGGCTCTTTATGCTAACAATACATTAAAAACATCACGAACTTCTACCATCTTCTCTTTCTCCTCAGTGTCACTGACTGCTTACACACGGCAGTGCGGAGGCCCAACCTGTTCCAGTGTAGTGTCCTTCTCAAGGAGACACTCGGTGGCTGAAGAGATGACTCGGGGGTTGAGGGTGCTTAGCTCTTTTGCAGCAGACCTGGGTTTGGTTCCGAGCAACCACATGATGGTTCTCATCTGCATGTAACTAACTCCAGACCAGATCTGGTCTTCAAGGGCTCCAGCACGAATGCGGTACGCACAAACTCAATCTGTCTTTGTCTCTCCCTGCCTCACTTTTTGCACACTTGCACACATGCGTGCATGCACACGCAAATCATAAATTAAGTCTTGAAAAAAGAAGGCATTGGCACCTTCAACCCTTGTAGGTAGCACTAGTTACCCGAACAGGTTCATGTTTTACTTTTGGTCTGATCAGCTAACGTCATTCATTTTAATTTATCATGAGAGATACTTAATATTTCATAGCTAAAAACATCTACAAAACACCAAGTACCTTGTAGTGGTGCCAGTGCATGCCTTTAATCCCAGCACTCGGGAGGCAGAGGCAGGTGGACCTCTGAATTCCAGACCAGCCTAGTCTACAGTGTGAATTCCAGGCCATCCTGGTCTACAGAGTGAACTCCAGGACAGCCAGGACTCTGTTTCTAAAAACAAGCAAACAAGTACTCCTGCATGGCAACCTAAAAGCAAATTGCAAATACTCATCACGAGTCTCAAGGTTGGACAGGGAGGGAGACCGAGGCACTGTCCCCAATGGGAGGACCTAAGGCCACACCACAAGTAAAGGTCACATGGGCTGCTGGGAGGATGGAGTGCGACAGGTTCAGACAGTCTGAAGATTAGCTAAGAAAGCTGCCGGTGGGAACTTGATGTCTCTCCATGATTAGATTATGGTTAAATGTTGACATTAGAGGACTTGTGGGAATTCTCTGTAACGGTTCTGCTATTTCTCCGTGAACCTGAAGCACTTCCAGAGACAGAAGTTTATAAGGGAACATCTTTTTCTTTCTTTTATAATAACTCTATGGAGTCAGGTCTGCTGGCCCTGGCCTATGAGCCCAGCTATTGAGGAGGGTAAGACAGAGGGAGACAGGCTGGAGGTCTGCTTGCTGCTACAAACTTTGTTTAAGGCCAGCCTGGGCAACTTGGTGAGACCCTGACTCAGAATACAGAAAACCAAAGAGAAAGTTGGGGATATAGCTCAGTGGTAGGCCATTTGCCAGGCAGGTACAAGAGCCCAAGTTCAACCCACAGTACTGCCTCTCACCCACATTAAAAACCTATGGTGCTCATTGAAATTAAGTAGAACTTTTTGACCCTGTTAGCTGGGGAATTGAACTCAGAACCTTTATGCATGCTAAGCAAATGCCCTACCACTGAGCCATACACCCAGCCTAGCAGCTAGGAGCACTTTTCTCCAAGAAGACCCAGTTAGGTTCCCAGCAGCTACATGGTGACTCACAGCAATCTAGTAACCCCAGTTCTAAGGGATCTGACTCTCTTCTGGCCTCTGTAAGCACCAGACATGCATGTGGCACACTTACATACATGTAGCTAAAACACTTGGGCATATAAAATAAAAATAAAATAAATCTTCTTAAAAGGCTAAAGTGTATTGAATATAGCATGTAGTACAATAAAATATTATGCCTGTACTCATCTTAGAAATTAGAAATTGATTACAGGACTGGGGATGGTGCTCGGTGGTGTAGAAAAGTTAGTAAATGTAGATAAGACCCTGGGTTTGGGTACACAGACACACAGACACAGACACAGACACAGACACGCGCACACACACACACACACACACACACACACACACACACACACACACACACAGAGGGAGAGAGGGAGAGGGGCTGAATACTGAAGTCATAGTAGCTTTGAACTGGCTAGGTTAGTCCTGACCCACACAGACCTGACTAGGTTAGTCCTGCAGGTCATGCATCTGCAGAACCAGCCCTATAAAAGAAGTGGCCTCTATGCCCTACACGCGATATTACTGTTGTGTTGTATCCAGTACTGCAATATTACTGATATTCAGTCTTCTCAGCTCTCTTCACTACATATGTAAACCCCATCTGTTAGCCTCTGAGATGCCCAGGCTCTTGCCCTGTGTGACTGTTCCTTAGCTGTCCCTTAGCAGATGTAAGTCATACAGCAGAGGCAGGAGAAGAAACACTATCTACACCTATTGAAAACTAAGACCTGGCCCCTGTACCTAAGAAGCTTGCCAATAGTGAACACTGTCTTTTGGCTAACTCTGGCAAATAAACTTAGATGGACTGTGGCTACGTGTTCTTTGGTCTGCCCAAAGGAGCGAGCTGTTCTTTATAGGGTCCTGAAACAGGGAGTCTTGGCTGTGTTCCACTCCACATACTGGAGGGTGGTGGACAAATAAAAGACAGACTCCAAGAACACCAGGCCCTCTTGTGTGCCTCTGAGAAGCTCTTGAATGTCCTTTGGTCTCCAGGCTAAAATGCATCTGACCGAAAGCCATTTCTGCTTAGTGGATGCTCATGCATGGAGAGGTGCAGTAGCCTGCTGCTCAGGGGCGGGGACTCCAGCAGAAGGCTAGGTTGCCTAGGTTTGAAACCTAGGTTGCCATTTACAGCTAGTCATTCAGCCTTGTGTGGGCCTCAGTTTCCCTAGCTGTCAGTTGAAGAGGACAATCGACTTAACTCGGTATATAAAGAACTCAGGACAGTTCCCAGCACATGGTACATGCCAGGAAATCTATACAGTTGCTAATAAAAATGTCCACCACCACCAAGGTGAGAGATACTTTTAAATGCTCAAACACCTTTGTTTCTCCGTACTCTACTATTCTTATGATTAGGGGTAATAGACCGGAAGTGGTATGAAGTTGGGATTAAGAAGTGTACGCTGGATCTGCTCCTCTGGCCACATGACCCATGGCAAGGTGCTTAACCTCCCTAAGCCTGTGAAGTCGGGACTCTAATTAATAGCTATCTCAGAGGCAGTGAGAATCAAATGAAGAAATGCACAGAATTCTGCACCGTCTGCCCCTCATTAGCACGAGATCAAAGGGAGCTGTCATGCACAGCTTTCCTTAATGAATTGTCTTTCCCACGCAGGCAGCACCAAAGAGCCTAAGAGTGTGTAGTCAGCCACCTAGGAAATTCTTCTGTTAATGAAGAGGGGCAAGTGCTTCTGCGGTTTGAACCTCTGAGTTCCAAACTGAAAAATAGGGAAAGGTCTTTTGTTATTTGGCTAGGGTACGGCAGAGTGGGTGGCTCCTGTCAATGCCTTCTTCCATTTTTCTCCTCAGTCTTCAGAAAGACAAATGAGAAAGACAGTGAGGGGAAAGCCTGGCCTCAGGTCTAGAGAGGTAAGCTTTTCACCAGGGAGAATTCACAGCTACCAGGCACATTTGCTCCAGGTTATTCTCACCTGCATATTCTCACCTGCACATTCTCACCTGCACATTCTCACCTGCATATTCTCACCTGCACATTCTCACCTGCACATTCTCACCTGCATATTCTCACCTGCACATTCTCACCTGCACATTCTCACCTGCATATTCTCACCTGCACATTCTCACCTGCATATTCTCACCTGCACATTCTCACCTGCAGTGCCGCTTCACACCCACACACCATCTTTCCCGTGTACCAGCAGAGTCCTGAGCCAGCCCTTCCTGTCTCAGGGAGAGCACTTCCTAAGGCCAAGCAGGACTCTGGGCACTGGAAGTCACAGAAGAGGTTACAAAGACTGGCTGTAGTGGAGCAGACTTTTGGGACAGAGAGAAAAGAGATAAACATTGATAAATCCATCATCTTGAAAATTATGAAAAACAGCTGGGCGGTGGTGGTGCGCACTTTTAATCCCGGCACTCGGGAGGCAGAGGCAGGTGGATCTCTGAGTCTGGGGACAGCCTGGTCTACAGGGAAGTTCCAGGGCAGCCAGAGGTATGCAGAGAAACCCTGTCTAGAAAAACCAAGTATATATATATATATATATTCATGGAGGACGTTTAGGGGTGCTGGATAATAGACTGTGTGGTGGTGTGGATGGGGGTCATGTTACTTGCATGTAGAGGAGTCCGTGGAGGGTTCTCATAGAAAGCCGACATCTGGAGAGACTCTGATGACGGAGGAGGAGCCAAGTGAGGCATGAAAGGGATTCCCAGAGAACTTGGGCATCCTGGAGATGCACAGGACAGAGTCCCTCTGGCTCTCAGAGACTGCTGGGGTCCACGCCTGGTGCTAACATATACTCATGGTGGCTCCAGGAAGTCTAATTCACGAGCTTGTGGCATATCCTGGGGACCCAGAGAGCTTCCCACCCGGAATATCACATCGCTCACACAAGACAACAGCTCGTTAGGAATTTGGTAAAAGTGAGGGAAGGTGATTTAAGAGATATGTGAAACACGCCAGCTAATTGCAATAGTATGGACTTGACGTGGGTTCTGAACTGACCAACCTGTGAAGGGGGAAAGGACAGGAGACGGCTGTGAGGAGTGAACTGCTGTGTGGACACGAGCAGGGCACTCTAATTGAGATGATACACTGTGCTCATATTGCAGTTATGTGAATATTTGGTTTTCCTCAGATTCACATATTGAAGCTCTAACATCCAGTGCCTCAGCGTACAACTATGTTGAGGTGGAGTGGTTCAGGCAGGCCCTAATACAACACAGCTCATCAGGGTGTACCCAAAAGAAGCACAGGAAAAAGACCATGAAGACACCCAGCAAGATGGCGGCCATCTACAAGCCATGCAGAGAGACCGTTGTATCTAGACTCATGGTTCCGTAGTTTTGGGAAATTAAGTTTCTGCTGGATAAGCCCTAGATGAGCATTGCTGTTGGCCCAAGCAAGTTAAAACAGTTTACAGAGTGTATCTTGGCACAACACACTGAAATAGTCACAGAAATGACTGGCTGGTTGGGACTTGCTTTGAAATAACCTTTGAGAGAAGATGAGGGAAGGGGTGGACTACCTGGAAGGAACAGGACCGGTTAAGACTGGTATAAGCTGCATGAGTTAGAAGCAGATGCTGGTATACTGGGCTTTCTCCTAGGTTCATTCTACTATTCTTTTCTCTCCCTGACATTTTCTACAATAAAAAGCAAAACAAGATCTAAGAACACAACACAACACAACACAACACAGTAACAATGACAACAGACTGAGGAGGCAAAAGGAAATGAGACTTAGGTTTGTGGCTCTGAAAACCCTGGCCATAGCATGGGCTCCCAAGGTTCTGGCCCCCAAGCCCTGGAGTCTTCAAAAATTTCCCAGGGGAATTCTCCCAAGGAATCAGTTGCTAATGACCATTGACCTCTACAGGGAACTAGATGTTCTCTATAAAGACTTAGAAAGCACCGTTCCTGGAAAAGTCTAAACTGTCAATACAAAGCCTTCCACGTTAATTTATAAATTACAATCCAATTAAAAGTTGTGATAAGCTGTGCTAAGAGAGAGCTGGCAGTACCCACTCTTCTTAAGTTAAGCTGGGTAGCACGCTGTACTTTGGCCATAAATTATGGCCTGGAGTGATCTCTATCATTTCTGGGTAGTAGCTTCTAGAACCAGGCTCTCTTTACCCACTGTGAGCGAGACTGGCCATGTTCCAGCTGATGGCTGCTCTTCAAACCTGGGCCTTTTCATGGAGACAGTAAGTAAGGACGGAGCCCCAGGGCCCCAGGCTATGCTGTGAACATGAGGATCGAGCAGAAATACATCCCTGCCTTTGAACTGCTGGGCTTTGGGGACATGCACCAGCTGGTCTGTCTTGTCTGATACAGAAATTCAACACAGAATTTAACCAAGTGATTCTCGAGTCCAGCTGAGAGACAGCAAAGCGTGGATGAGAAACGCAAACACACACCCTGAGGGGCCGGCAAGTCTGGGTTAGCGACACCAGGTACCAGGCTATGTCAAGGGCAACAGTGATTGAACATAAACAGCAGATGGCTGACGACAGATATGAAACCCCACAGACGTATTTGGGCAGAGCCATGAGAGGTAGCTAATGAATGGAGGAATTTAACGTGTGATTAACCGTTAGGTTGCCTCAGTTTACCTGCTGAGAGTAACAAGCCTAGGCTTTGCTCTAATGTATCAGCCCACTTTTATTAAAAGAGTGCTCCTTGCTCACCAGTCCAGGGAGCCACTCGTTAAAAATCAATTAATTTTAGCTAAAACAGCAGCCGAGAAAGGCTCTCTCTCTAGCATCTTGTAAGTTACCACTGACGTGTTAGACTCCAGTAAGCTCTCTAAATTCCAGACTTTTATAGCTTTTGAAAGTCAAGTTTGTTTGACTTCATCCTACTAACATGCACAGCAGCTGCTAACCAATGTGCCGGCGCAGAGCAGAACAACAGCGTAGTCACAGAAGCCGTCCGTGTCCCTCTAGCCCACCTGTCCTTCTGGAAAATGACTGCAGTCTAACAAGTCTGCTGCTGCAGAAGAACCTGGAACTGAGACTCAGCATGGCCACTTTGCCAGCTGCGGGTGGGCTGCAGTGTCCAGAAACCCAGAGTCCTTCTCCTGCCTGGCTCTGCTCTGAGAGCGCAGTCCACCCGGAGCCTCCACTCCACCTTCCTACCTTGCTCCCCAGTCTGTAATGCCTTCTGTCTCCCCTGTCTGCTGCCCAGGACCCTCGTGGGATGAGGTGCCTGGTTCTTAGAGACTCAGAAGCTCCAACCAGCTGTGCGATGACTCTGAAGGTTGGAACAGCGGGATCTGGGCTCCTGTGTCAGCTCTTCTGCTTACTGGCTGATACCCCTGAAGACACGGCTCCTCCCTGAGCTTCAGTTTCTTCATCTGAACTTTGTCTGAAGGTTTGCTGTGCTTGAGGCTAGCTCATATCCTAGGTGAAGGTGACATCACTAGTGGCAGTGGCAGGGGCTTCAACTCTTCTTGACTGTCTCAACCTCTATATAGTCAAGGATGACCTTGCACGTCTGATCCACCCGCCTTTATCTCCAGATAGTCATGTACGGCCATACTGGTTTATGCACAGTTGAGGGTTGAGCCCAGTGCTTTGGGCCTGCAAGGTAAACACTGTTCTAAGTGAGCTGTGCTCCCAGGCCCCTCACCGGCATTTCTAATTTGTGTGGTGCACTCGCTATTAGATGGAGCTTCTAAAGCCTCTGCTGGGCCTTGCAGCCAAGGCACATGTCATTATCTTCTACGTGTCCAGATGGCTTTCTGTCTAATCCAGGACCTTAGAGTCCCTTCCTTTTGTTTTCATCTGTGTTCGATGTTGTCTGGTTCGGTTATTCAGAGCCAAGTCTTCCTCCACCCATCACACGTCCTCATGCACCTGGATTTTCATCTATTTCTCAAGCCACTGACCAGACTGACCAGAAGCGTCTGTGAAAGGGGCGTCTGAGCTGCAGGAGTGAGAGTGGACTCTTACCGGTTACCAATGGCAACATATATGACCCCATAGAAGATCTGACAACATGTACAAATATGTAGGAATGCCAACTGCATAATTCTGCTGTAAATCTACTTTGAAGATGTCATTAATGGGAATGACACACACACATTCAAGGCCAAGTCACTTGGCTACTGATCAAGGGTAACTTGGTGAGCCCTGTCTCAAAATAAAAATCTGAAGGGCTACAGTCATAGTTCGGTGACATTTGCTTGCGTATCTTGGAAGAGACTGTCGGTTCAGCCTTAAGTCTCCCGTACTTAAGAGAGAAGAAACAAATCCATGAACAAGGTATTTATAGCAGTATTTTTTAAAATACTGAAAAAAATGTATGCCTTATGACTATAACTGAACAGCGAGGAGGCTCTCAAAGATTCAATATAATGACCACATCGCTTTAATGTGACTATAAAGTTATGGTTGTATATAAACTATTAGAATATAACTACATCTTCACTAAATAAGAAAATGTAAATATGAATAAGGAAGGAAGGGGAGAGTAAAGAATCATAAACTGCTATATGGTGGGATTATAGATATAATTCTGGCTGTTTCCCATTACAGATATAATTTGTTTGCTCACATAGATGCATCTTTTATGTGTTTATTATTTATGTGTGCATATATAATCAGAAGGGGTGCCAACGGGAGTCAAGAGTGAACAGTTCAGGGCTGGGGCACGGTGGTGCACACCTATATTCCCAGTATTTAGGAGGCAGAGGCAGGAAGATCACTGCAGGTTCAATGCCAGCCTGGATGATACCGTGAATTCTAGAATTGCCTGTGCTACCAAGTAGGACCTTGTCTCAAAAACAAAAACACAAACAAAAATAAGAAGAGACAGTTCAGAAGTGAGAACTCCGGGTGGCAGGGCTTCCTTTAAAGTTAAGAAGCATCCATGTAAAGTTGACAGCCTGCGTATTCCCGTCTTCAAGGAACTTGAGAATCCAGCAAGCTGCTGGTGTGCAGATGCCTTCCCACTGACACTAATATACCCCACTGCACCTCTACTTGTCTGGTAGAACCTGGAGGAACAGATGTCGGGATAGCATAGTGAATGCTCTAAGTCCAGCTATGAATATGATCTCCCTAGATCCAGTGGCACGCTCTGACCAGTCCAGCCCATGAGCAAGACCTTCCCCTATGAGCCTCGAGGAGCTGGGATGGGTGGTGCTCAGGCACAGCATGACAAATGCCAGTGTGAGCTGGCGGCTGTACGAGGTGAGCCCCATCAGCTCTTGTGGATGTTCACAAATTCTACGCTTAGACACACGGCAGAAGGCTGGGGGGGCTGCACACTTCCCATGAGAATAGAAAAAGGGGTGAGAGGGAGGTTCCATTTGGCCACGCCCCAAGCTTACCATAGGTGAACATGCGTGGGGAGGTCAGCTCAATGTTGGGGAGGGCCCCCAGGTGGTTTAGCACTGCACACCGGTAGCCATTTTTCTGGGCATAGTCAACGAAGGTTCGGATATACTGCTTCTCGCTGTGATTGGCAATTCCAGGACAGATGACCATGGTGACGTCATCTACAGGGTGGAGAAAGAGATCCTTATGTATCCACTTAAGACATAAACACTGACATTAACAGATGCTGGGATGGTGGGATTCTGGATAATTCTCTCTCCCTCCCTCTCTCCCTCCTTCCTTCCTTTCTTCCTCTCTTTCTTGAGAGTCTCTCCTAGTAGCCCTGGCTGGAACTCACATAGATCTACCTGCCACTGTCTCTCTAGTGCTGGAACGAAAGGTCTTCGCCACCATACCTAGTCTGTTCTTTTTCATTTTCAATCTGGTCTATTTTTAATTTTTAAATGCTTCTGTTTATCTGTTTGCCAAAAGGAAGATTTATTTCTCCCACAGGCAGGAAAATAAATCATGAAAGAAATAACACAGTTCATTTCCTAAGAGTATTCTTGGGTGCAGATACAAGCAATGATCTTTGCAGGGAGCTGGGCTGATGGGAAGTCGTGGATAAGAAACTGAGAGTTGGTTTTCCCTTTCCAACCCTCACACTGAGCACCACCAGGAACTGACTGCTCAAGCTAAATCTCATGCTACTTTGTTCCCATTCCTGTCGTGGTCTCACGTAGCCTACGCTGGCCTTGAATTTCTGATCCTCAAGTGTCCATCTCTTGAATGTTTGGATTTCAGGTATGAGCCATCACACTTAGCTTAAACTGTTATGTTTAACTGCCAGAAGTCCAATGATTAGAAATAGGAGAAAGAAAGCATTTAACTAACTGTGGTAGAGGTAGAGAGAGGTAGAGGGTCCTACAATACTTGCAAACATAGCAGGAGCTCCTTCCCTGGCCATGTACTCATTCCTTTTGTGACCGTTTGCTGAGAGCACTCTCTCCTGGGCTCCGGGGATTCCTGCACTGGAGCAGAAGGGCCCTAAACCGCTACAGAAGTAGCTGGATTGGCAGGTGCCATGAGGGACTAAGGCAGGGAGGCACCATGGGTCAAGAGAAAGGAACTGTAGCCTCGGTGAGGTGACATCTGAGACCTGAATGACAAGGAGGGTGACGTGAGGGTCTGGGGAGAAAAGCTACTCAGAGATCCAGTTACTTGGGATAAAAGAGTTGGTGCACATTTGCCTCGATTTACCCATAAATGATGACTACGCTCCTGTATCGAACTAGGTGTCTGGGTGAATAAACAAAAACCGTGTTTTCTTCCGGTAGGGACTGCATTCAAAAGGACACTGGCATCCCACTGCACTTCCTCTGAAGGCTTCATTATGAAGCCTCTGTAATCGCTGTTTATTGGGTACCTGGGGAAGCACACTGCCAAACCCTAGCGGCAACGGAAATTGGAGTTATTTCTTGGATGAGGTGTCCCTGACTCATGAAAAGGAAGTGTGGCTTTAATGTGTCCTTTTGTCCAAGGAGATTTATACACCAGGCACCCAAGAGCCTTTACACCCTGCTGCCCAGCAAATAAACCCATCCTAGATTGCTTTTCCAAGCACCAGCTTCCCACGGTCAAGGGAGATAGCATCGCCCACCTCACAGGGCGTGGGGAGATAACAGTAGGCACTTAGGAATTGTTGCTGACACTGACTGGGTCCCAGGGGCTCTGGGCTCCACGTTCTTCCTTTAAAACTGGCTTCTGTACTTCACAAGGGGATCCTAATTCCCTACTGATTGCGGCTCATAGGAGCTAACATGCATAGGCTGGAGTTAATCCTGATGACCTGGCCTCTGAGTGCAGTGAGATAACGTAGGCGTTTTACACACTGCTCCCCACTGACGTCTGCTCCTCTCTCTAGGCGGCCCAACACCAGGACCTGAAGTAGCTCACCTCCAACACAGTGCTCAGCCAGGGGCTCGAAGAGGTCGAATGTAGAAGTGGCACCATCTGACATGGTGATGAACTTGCGGTGCCCGTAAGGGTGTGGCGACCTCACCCTCCCCATCTTCCCATACAAGGCTGTCTGGATATGTCCGCTCTTTCCCCAGATTAGTGGTGGAATGTATCTGAGAAAGGAGAGGAAGAAAAATAGGAGCAGTCAGTTTCCTCCGTATTTCTTGAACAAAGGTACCCTAGTTCTTAAAGCTTTTCTTAACACATTATTCTGTATACTAACCATAAACACAATGGGTTCTTTTTTGTGATGCAGGGCCACATGCATACCGAGCATTGCACCACGAGCTGAACATTTTTAACCACCCCAGACCCATGCTCCGTTCATTAGTGCCTCCTACACCAGCCCTGGTTTCAAATTTAGAGCATCAAGCAATTCAACGTGGGCTATTTCTATAATTGAGGGAAAAGAAAGCAAATAATATCCTTTAAATACATCCTGTGTGACAAGATTGGCCTCATTATTGCCAAATGAGCCGATGTATAGAGCGGCTTACACAGCACCTCTGCTCAGTAAGTGGTCACTTCTGACAGAGCTGCTGCAGTTCCGCCATTAACAAGAATTCTGCTCCTGGCTGCACCGTCAAGAGTTGCAGACTCTCCTCAGAGCCTCCAAGTGCCTAGGGATATAGAGAGAGCACTACAATGAGCCTCAGAGAATGTGCTAGAAGGTCGAGCAGTATTTTCGATGGATTAATGAAGACTAACAGCTTCTTTGCCTAAGCAAGACATGACGCCTCCCTTACAACTGTCCTCTGCAAAGACAACAGTGGCCTTGGAACAAAATGCAAGAACTAAAAACTCATTAATTCCTGGGAAAGAGATTGCTCCAATTAAGAACTGAGGATGGTTCGTGGCCCTGGTATAAGATGATCCCATTTACTGAAAATGATACCGGTTTATCTTGCAGCTTTTTATCTAAGCTCAGTGGCTAGGCATGAAGTGTGTTTTACTTGAACTAGAATGTCCTAGTGGAACACAGCGGTGGCGTCAATCTTGCAGCTCTGTATAACGTCCTGGGGTGTTTTATTAGTGACTTATCTCAACCTATTTGTTCATTCAGCTATCATTTTCCTCAGCACCAGATGGTTCTAGAAGCTCCTTTTCTACTTATTCCCTGTGTGTGTGCTATTAAATACACATGAAGTAAAGAAGTAAAGCCCCACCCTGAGTGTGTCCCCAGGCAGACTGCTTCTTTGGGGCTGGAGAGATGGGAGAAGGGTGTTTAAGTGACAGGACATGGGACCCTTGCTAGCAGGTACAAAAATCCCCTAGAAATAAACGGCTGGATTTGGAAAGCACAGTAGGGTACGTTTATGGAAAGCAGCCTTATAAAAGTAATGTCACCTGGACAACTGAATACCATGTAAGACTCGGCCACATAGTTGACAGAATCCCTCAGACTGCCGCTGGGCTGTGTAGAGAGAGAAGGGAGAACCAGGAAACCAAACTCCTCAGGAAAATTAGGGGGGCATTTTCCTTACAATATGAATAATAATAAAAAAGATAAATATACTGGGGTTAAGAATATAGGAACAGAAGGCAGGTGGATCTCCGAATTCAAGGCTAGCCTGGTCTACAGACTGAGTTCTAGGACAGCCAGGGCTACACAGAAAAGCCTTGTCTCAAAAACAAAACAAAAAACCAACCAAAGCCAAAACAAGTATATTTCCTATGCTACTTTTAAATTTTGCTTAGAATATGATTTAATCTTAGAACGTATGACAAAAAAATTACAGCCAAATCTCCTTTTGGCTACTTGCAGATTTTGCATATCAGAATTGTCCTAGTAGATGTTTAATGATCACACACACACACACACACACACACACACACACACACACACACACACATCTCCCATCCCATGACACATGGTCTCCTCTGAATCTTAGCTCCCCTACCCTGGTGGCCTCCTAACTGCTTGTCCTGTTCCCCACCCGCTGCACTGTTCAGTTGTCCGCCTTGCCAATGGAGAGAGAATCTCAACACACAAATCTGGTTGCAGCTCTCCAATGCACAGGTCTGCAGCTCTCCAATGCACAGGTCTGCAGCTCTCCAATGCACAGGTCTGCAGCTCTCCAATGCACAGGTCTGCAGCTCTCCAATGCACAGGTCTACAGCTCTCCAATGCACAGGTCTGCAGCTTGGCCTATGGTGGTTACACCCTGTGCTTCCCTAACTCTGCATAAACTCCAGAACTAACCCAGTATCTCAGCTTCATCTCAAATGGATACTCTGGGGGACAGTGTCTATTCCAGATGTCTAGCTTGCATACTAGTCCCTCCCGGTCTCTGGGCCTTTCTTGTCTTTGGGAGTCGCTCCCTATCAGGTTGGCTACTGGGGCACTGTCCCATTCCAGTGCATTGCTCTGTCCTAGCACCCAGAGAGCTACATGGGTTAGGAGGTTCTATCTAGGCACATCTACCACATTTACCTGAAGGTCTATGCCCTGGCACCCACATAAAGCACCAAGAGAGAATTTGCTGAAACGGCAGAAACAACCCACTTAGTAAATCTTAGGTTTTAAAATATCTTTAAAAGATAGTGGGGTTGGGGATTTAGCTCAGTGGTAGAGCGCTTGCCTAGCAAGTGCAAGGCCCTGGGTTCGGTTCCCAGCTCTGAAAAAAAGAAAAAAAGAAAAAAAAAAAAAAAAAGATAGTATGCATCATGACAACAGGAGTCTAGCTCTCATCTGACTGGCATTTGGAGACAGACATTCTTAGAGCCGGCAGAATAAAATCTTCAAAGTGTGTGTGTGTGTGTGTGTGTGTGTGTGTGTGTGTGTGTGTGTGCGCGCGCACACTCACACGCGCGTGCTCAACTGTCTTAGACTCACAGTGCGAGGTCAACTGTGCACAGCATAAGTCTCACAATCTTTAATTGTATGACAATGCCACCTACTGATAAAACACCATTTTTAATTAACTTCACAATAACACGCAGCAGGACTTACAACGATGTGATTTTGAAGTAAGTTTAGTGTAGTGGATTTCTAACTGCATTAAAAAATATTTATATAACTTATCAAAAAACTACAAGGAAAAAAAATCAAAAACAGTGTTCAGAATGGTCCAGGTTAGGGGAGAAATACAGACCCGAAGGATAAAATACTTTGGAGTTTATCTAGACAACGCACACAAACGCTGCTGACACGGTCTGTGAGAAGATGATTATTCCATCACCCATCACTGGTTGTCTGAAAAAATAGTAATCATCAGCTCACTTGACCCTGTGTCTGAAGGTCATTCTCAGACCTAGGCCAGTCCGGGACAGGTTGGGTGGGCAGAGTGTAGTGGAGGACAGCCCTAGCCTGTCTCTTGAGCCTGCGTAGGCTGTGTGTTGGTCCCTGGAAGCCCGACTGCCCAGCAGGTGAGAAGTACGAGGCACACCTTGAGGATAAATGCAGTTTCAATTCTATGGATAAAGCCAAATTGCCTTCCGAAGACGATGGATCAATTTATATCCCTACCACTAATACATGAGAGCACTTGTTTGGCTTCTTTACCCTCATCAATAGTTGGCATTAATCTTTTACATTCTGGCCACTTTAATGGGCACCTTATTTCAATATGTTTAAGGCTGATCCATTTATGCTTTTAAAAAATGTTCATCGGGATGCCAAGTGGCCTTGGAGGTTAAAGGCTTTTTTTTTTGGCCAAGCCTGATGACCCCACTTCAATCCCCAGGACATACATGGCTACTCCAAGTTGCCCTCTGACCCCCACAGGTGTGCATGGAGGTGCATAAAAGTGTTTCTCATTTCAATTTGTGTTTTCCTGACTCATGTTTCCTACTATTTGCATTTATTTTCTTCTGTGAATTCTGTTTATGCTGTTTATTTTCTATTATATTTTTACTTTTCCCTGTTAATTTGTATTTTTATTAGCGCTATATTATTAAACATTATCATTTGTATGTTGGAATTGTTTTCTTATTAATTATATTATTGTATGTTTAATTTCACATTTTTCATTGGTTTTTGAGACAGGGACTCAATACATAGCCCAGGCTGGCCCCGAACTGGCAATCCTCCTTCCTCAGTCTCTTGAGTGCTAGGACAGCAGGTATGTACCGTGATGCTCAGGAAAGTTTAATTTGACTTTTACATATTTTTTATACCAGCTATTCCCTCTTATTCCTACAGTTAGTTTTTAAAGAACCGTATTCCCCTTAAATGCACTTATTTCTCTAAGTGGTACGAAGACGCAGCTCATCTCCTCCTAACAGATGAGGTCGTTATTCTTGGACAATAATAAATGCTCCATTCATCTGACTGACTTCCACCATTACCTGTAATATACACCACGGTCCCGGTTACATATCCCGGTTACATATGCTTCTCCATCTCTATTTGGGTTCGTCTGTCTGTCTAGTCATTTGCCAGTATGGCTGTTTTAATCAATACAGCTTATGGGATACTTTGAGAGATAAAAGTTCTGGTTACCTTCACTATTCTTTTGCAAAATTTCCCCAGCAGATTCTTTCTTTCTTTCCAGGTAAATAATATGATGGGCTCGTTTAGTTCCTGGGAAACTTTGAGAAGATTTGATTGAAAACATCAGGCATGTATCACCTCGGTGTTAACAGACACCTTTGCACCGACTTGTCCCATCTAGAACATGGCGCATCTCCTCTACAGCCCACAATGAAGCCTTGCCGCTTTCTCCCTGGTTTAGAGCGTGCAGTTTGATTACGCTGCTTTGCATGTGCTCAAGAACTGGAGCATA
The DNA here is from genome assembly GCF_011064425.1 of Rattus rattus. Lineage (NCBI taxonomy): Eukaryota > Metazoa > Chordata > Mammalia > Rodentia > Muridae > Rattus > Rattus rattus. The sequence goes on from NC_046155.1 coordinate 120,922,396, forward strand.
TGGTCATGTTTATCTCTAACAAAGCAGGAATAATGTTTCCTCCTCCTTTTCTAATCTACTCGCTGCTCTGTCCACTGTCCTGCTGAGGCCTGTGCTTAATAAAGGCTCGTTACTAAGAAACAAACCACCAAATAGAGGCCAGCCTGTCCTTATCAGATCAACATCTGGCTTTCCTAACAAAACTGCCCAACGGGACGGACTTCGAGGGAAAAACCTGAATCTTCCCGCCAGCCCTCATGCCCCCAGGCATGCACACTGCACTCACGCACACGCACCCACCCGCACCCATGCACACGCACACAGTCTTTAGGCAGTTTGAGCAAGCAAATAGTTACAACTTTTAAAGAAAGAGTTGAGAAAAATAAAGTTGACTGATTGCTTATGTTTGCCTTAACCCAGGGTGTAACCAATTTTTTCCCTGGCACCTGGGTCTGTTGGTTGTAAACTATTCCACTGTGTACTTGTCATTTCCTTTGACTCTCTTGTACCTCTAATGATCAGGATTTGATGTGCAGTACGTGTACTGCACTGATGTACTCATGTGTTCTGGATATACCACCCGACCACCCGACACTGAGTCCCCCAATCCCTAAGCCCTGGCTAGTCCTTTCCAGGGAACCAAAAGCTCATTAGCAGGTACCCCTGGGTATTGTAGATGCACATCATATAGGGCATTTTTTACTAATTTTTGTTTACATATACGTGTGTGTGTGTGTGTGTGTGTGAGAGAGAGAGAGAGAGAGAGAGAGAGAGAGAGAGAGAGAGAGAGAGAGTGTATACCACGTGTATTCAAGTCCCTGTGGAGGTCAGAAAGAGACCCCCTGAAGCTGGAGTTACAGGTAGGTACGAGCCACTCACATGGGGTTGGGAACCAAACTCAGGTCCTCTGGGAGAGAAGTCATTTTTCCAGTCTCTGGAACCTGGCTCTGAGTAAGCTACATCAAGAAAGGAATGCATGCCAGGGGCAGTGCAAGACATCTGCCTTGAGACTCTGCCAAGGAAGGAAGGAAGGAAGGATAGAAGGAAGGAAGGGAGACAGGGAAAGAAACCCAAGGAGGGATGTCTGGCTATATCACGTTTATTTGCACATCCGTCATTCACTGGCACGGGTAATTCATGCCTTTTGACCGCTCTGAGTTGCGTTGCTGTAAGCATTTGTGGACAAGCTTCTGTTTGAAGGCCTCTTTTTAGTTCTTTGAGGCCTGTACCTGGAAATGGAATCGCTGCTTAACTGCCTGAGAACCAAGCCGTTCTCCATAGCAGCTACACCATTTTCTATTGCTAGCAGCAACGTTCAAGGGCTTCAATGTCTCTGCCTTCTCACCAGCATTTGTCGAGTTCCATTAAAAACATCACCTTGTAGGGGCTGGAGATACGGCTCAGTGGTTAAGAGCATGCACCATTCTTTCAGAGGACTTGAGTATGATTCCTGGGTGGCTAGGGGGATCTGACAGCTCTGGTCTGTGTAGCCTCCTACACTCATGTACACACACACACACACACACACACACACACACACACACACACACACACCTTAGAATAAAATCTAAGTTCAAGACCAGTCTGAGCAGTTTTGTGGGATAAAAGGGCTGGGGGCGTATAACTGTGTAGTGGATCCCTTGTCTAGCCGTGTGAGGTTTTGGACTCCACTCCAATATTGGAAGCAACAAGATTGAGCCTTCCTAACGGGTGTGAAGTGACTCTCATTCCCGTCTTGATGTACTTTCCTTTGCGGCTATTGATGTCAAACGCCCTACCATTCTGACTCTTTCCTACCCTCAGTCTCTGTCTCTATTTTTAAAAAATGAATAGTGGATAAATATCAGTCCCTTATTCATCTCATAGCGGCTATGACTGGGGAAAAAAAGAACCACCGCGACGGAATCAATTAAGACTGCATGTGGCACGATTTAGTGTTGTCTAAAAATTGGTATAAGAATCTTAGTGTTCACAGGAACATTTTGACTTCCACAGTTGAACATAGGAATTAGATGTGGGGGACTAACAGCCACAGGAGAACTTACTACACTAGGAGTTACGGTCCTAATATGTGTGATGGATCAAAAAAAAAAAAAAGATCATTGAGCAGGGCACATGTAAACCCAGTACCTGGAAGGCTGGGACAGGAGGATTGCTGTGAGTTTGAGGTCAGTCTGAAACACATAAAGGAAAATACTGATCACACTCTAGTCACCTGCAAGAACAAGACTCACGCCAAGAAAAAGCCACCAGAATCTTACATCAAAGAAATGGTGTCACTGGACCAAGACCTGGGGTCTCTCTCTCTTAGTGACTTAAAACACATTAAGGATTTTTCTCAACAAAGAGCCTCTTAACAAAGGAAGCCAGAGATGTCTGAGATGCTATTTATGGCTCTGTAACCCCGAGTTTATTTGCCTTCCTCTCTGAACAGAGAACATGTAAGTAAAGCTGTTTGTTTTTCTATAGCTCCTTGCAGGTTTTCAAAGTCCCTTTGAGCATGATCTCATTTGGTTTTGATGTCACTTTTGTGAAATGGACTGCCTGCTTTCCCATGGGGACCCTGAGGCTGAGAGTTAAATGCCTGGACAGCCAGACTGCACGGCAACAGTAGAACGGAGAGTTCACCTGAGGCCCTGGCACTGTGCAGTGCTTATGTGGATGGCGACTTGGTATTGGGGTGGGGGGATACTTTCTCTTCAGAGAGTCCACTAATCGTCCTGTAACAACAGTAGCGGTAAACACCGGTGTAAATGTGGTTTGTCATAGTCAGCGCGGTCAGCAGCCTCTAGTTTAAAACCTCTGTAAAGTGGCCTGTGAGACTGGGCTATAATTCAGAGGCCTTCCCTATCGTACGCAAGGCTCTGGGTATACACCCCAGCATTGCAGCAGCAACAGCAGCAGCACCCCACAAAGAACAACCACCACCAAAAACCCAAACAAACAAACCAGCGCATGCATTTCCTAGACTTTTTAAAGCTATCTCCTTCTCAGAAACACAAGATGATCAGAGCAGTTACTTCCTCCCCAAGACATCAGCTAATGAGGACCTGGTAAAAGAGGCTATGTAAGCCAGAACTGGCCATGTCATGGAGAAAGGATGTGCTCCACTCAAGTTCTGGTCTTCAGCAAGTCCCCAGACAGGGGACTCACTGCAGAGTGACTCCCTCCCACTTTCACTTCAGTTTTCTCTGCCTGTGTTCCCTCTGCATTTAAGAAGGGTTCACCACTCAGTTGCAGCGTGGGGATCCAATTGGAAGGTGAACTATCAGCCATAACCCAGCAACATCCTGAGATCTCCTCTCTGATAGCATCTCGATCCTCCTGCCTCAGCCTCCCTAGCGTTAGGGTTATAGGCATGTGCTACCACAACCAGACTCACTCTTTCTCCAAGTGCAGCCCAGACCGTTCTCCAGTGCTGGGCAGATGGCTGTATCTGGAGCTAAGCACAGATGGCTTTATGGCTTCAGGTCGGGATCATGTTGTGCAACAAATGAAAACACAGAAACCAGTCTTTAAATCGGAGGGAGCTACAAGATGTTCTGTGGGGAGGACATGGGCCCGGCACTGCCAGAGGTTTGGAACGCACATGCAATGTAGACACACACTCCTCTACACGGAGAAGCCAGCAGAAGGGCCCAGAATGAAGCCGTCGGCGTGCAGTCTCTCATTTTTCTGGTTTTGCAGAGCCTGGGATACAACCTAGGACCCGAGGTGGCAGGGAAGGAAGCGCTCTAGCACCGAGCGATAGCCCCAACCTTCTCTTTCATGATGGAATTGAATTTGCTTAAGTCACATGTACATGAAACACCCCCCCACACACACACACACACACACACACACACACACACACACACACACTGTGTACTATAAAGCACATCGAGGAACAGCTAAATACTGTGATTTTCCTCAGAAGTAAGAAATTCATCTTTAATTTACCCCCTGCTGTATCTCAAAGGCCTAAGGGTGGAAGGAGGGACACCCATCATTGAGCGTCTGCAGGACCGTCAGGCACCCAGAGCTGCCTCTGGAATTCATCCTTGAGGTTGATTTGAAAGGTCAGCATGCAAAATGGATGGCTATCTTCTTTAGGAGACTGTCAGCACCAGTGCCAGCACCTCGCGTCTCTGGGCAGGTCCTGAGAGGAAGTGTCTGTAACCACAGCCCCTCCCAGGAAGTGTCCAGAGACCACAGGCCCTGACTTTGTTCAGTTCCACAAACACATCTCTGTCACTCTACACTGGCCCACGGGCTTCCTTCTCCCACAGAGCTCAAGTCCACATGACTCACAGAGCAGGGGAGATCATGAAAAAGGATCTCTCCATTGTATCTATTGCTTTGTTGTTTATTCATTTAAGATGTATTTATTTTTACTTTATGTGTATATTTGGCCTACGTGTATGTCTGGGTACCATGCATACCTAGTTCCCTCAGAGGCCGTTGGATCCAGCTGGAGTTATGGATGGTTGTGAGCCACCATGTCGACCATGGGGCCCTAAGCAAGAGCAGCAAACTCTCTCAAGCAGAGTCCTCTTCAGCCCTCACATGGCTTTTTCATTCCTCTCCTGACAATCTAATTCTCCAGGGATGCCAACATTTCTCCCTGGCTGGAAGCGGGGACACCAGACAGGGAGGGTTCCAGTCAGGGGTTGGTTGGGACTGTCAGGGTAAACAAGCTCTAATGTCCACTTGGTTTCCAAAGAGAATGTTGCCTCAGCAGGCGTCCACTCTGCTCTGTGTACACATTCAGGTGAAGAAAACCAAATTTTCCGCCTCTGGGGGAAAAAAAAACCAGGTGACCCCAGAGGAGGTAAATATTCTGACTAAAGGTCAGTGACACGTGGGATCCTTATCTAAGAATGCACTGTCGGCAGCTGGGACTAAGTCAAAGCCAGGATTATTGACTGTGTTAGCCCAATAAAGCTTAACAAATGTGGGCTCTACAAAGCCCACAGAGAAAGCGAGGTACAGTGCCTACCCTGTGGGGCCTGAGACGGAGCTCGGCACTCAAGGAGTGCCAAGAAGCTGCTGTCATAGAGAAAGAACGGTGGGCACTAGGGTCCCAGAGGCAGGCATGACGGCATGTAGCCTTGTAGCGTGTGGCCTTGTGGGTAAGGAGTCACCAGTTCAAGATGGAGTCTGGAGTCAGGACACCTGAGCATCCTGCCACAGCCTGGACAAAGCATGCTCAGCATTTAGGCTTCCCCACAATTATGAACGGCGATATCGTCCAGTTTTATAGATGGGGAGGGAGTACGGGCAGGTGACTTAAGCTACAGCTCTTCCTGTTACTTTACACCTTTAAGACTCACTAACCCCACCCCCACCCCCAACTGGAAGTTAAATTAGCAACAAGCCATTAATCAACTGTCAAGATGCATTTTGAAACCATGTGTCTCCAAAGTGCTAATTGAGTTTGCTGGGGCTCTCTTTGGTGTTTGCCCGTGCAGTCAACAGAAAGTCATTTCTTTGGTCTCATGTTTTCTACACTAAAATTGTCTTTTGAATGGCAGTGTAGTTGGCATGGTAATTATTTCAATATTCACATTTGGTGATATTTGAAATGAGGGCAGAATGTTAATAAAATCATACTGGATCTCTCTCCAAAGATAATGAGACCTCAGAAAGTAATGGGAGAGACAGACAGAGGCACTTCCAGAAAAGTGGCAGGTGTCTGCTTTGGGGAAGCACTATTTTATTGCTGGCTGGGGTGGGGCACACAGTAACAATGCTTGGTTGAGGTGGCAAAGCTGAACTGTCTGTCTGTCTGTCTGTCTGTCTCTGTGTATGTGGCACACACACACTTAGGGATTTTTACCAGACCAGAGTCTCCCCTTTCTAGTTACCCAAGTCTGAAACCCAGGACTCTGGTTGAATCTAAATCCAGATTCCTTCTCTGGGCTTCTCTTTCCCAGCTTGATCAGGTCAATATTAGGTCTTTAGAGTCACAGACAGGCCGCCAGAAGCCCTTCCTTTTCAGGAGGCCCTGGGGGCACATCTCTCCAGGCCTCCAGGGCAGAGCAGCTGGTATGAGGACACAGTCTGTCCTGAGTTTTAGAACAAAGTCTTGGCCCTCTACCTCTGAGGAGCTTTCCAAACACTCCTCCCCAGGACCTCAGAGTGTGCTCCCAGTGCAGCATGGTTCACACTCATCCCCGGGACCTCAGAGAGTGCTCCCAGTGCAGCATGGCTCACACTCATCCCCGGGACCTCAGAGAGTGCTCCTGGTACAGCATGGCTCACACTTATCTCCAGGACTTCAGAGTGTGATCCCGGTGCAGCATGGCTCCACTTAAGGCAGACCTTGGCAGCTGCTGCTCATTACCCTCTCCCCAGACTTTGCTAAATGTTCTATTCCGGATTTGCTGGATTCAGCACAGGAAAATTCCAACCCAGAAACGATTCCGCCTGAAAAGAGGAGGAGCTAGAGAGGGGAAGATAGACATCATCATCTGTCCTTGCAACTGGCTTCTAAGCCCAGCAAGGGGCCACCGGGCAGAGCTGGCACATCTGTGGATCCCTTGTGTGCCACAGGCAAGCTTTAAAGCAGGAATGTTGGGGAGAACAGACCCACGAACGACAGTTAAACCACTTAAAATGAAACCATCTGCATTTTTCTGCACTAAGTTCAAAGAAAAAAAGCTTTCAAACCCTTGGGATTGTATTCACGTGTTAAATGTATCTGATCCCACAAGATGCATTTCCTGGCTCGCTCCAGAGCCCCACAATCCTGTGTGTCTCTTGGATGTGTCTCTTTGGTTTTTGACCGTTAAGGGTGGCAGCAGAGGGGGTGTTGCTAACAGGCTCCAGGGTTGGACAAAAGGCTTCCATCCCCTAAGGAACCAGGCCTGTGAACGGGAGTCACAGATGCTGGCCTAACCTTGGGCAGAGCCTTGCAGCTCCAGGTACACAGCAGCCCAAGTGCCAAGAACAGGCCCCCAGATTCAGTGTGCTCAGTCTTCACATGGAAAACATCACCACCATGGCAAACCTTTTCACTGAAAAATTATGGATTAAAAACAAAACAAAAGGGGTTGGGGATTTAGCTCAGTGGTAGAGCGCTTGCCTAGCAAGTGCAAGGCCCTGGGTTCGGTCCCCAGCTCTGGAAAAAAACAAAACAAAACAAAAAGTTAACCTGCCTGTCCTGGCCAAACAGGGCACATGCTGACACAGCACACCTTTGCTGTGTCCTCATGTTCTCCGATGACTTCCTTTCTGGAGGACACACACAAAGTGGCATGGCTTAGTCTCTGTGCAATTCAGTGTTGCCTTTGGCTGCTTCCCAGCCCAATACCACGTCTGTGCCAGGCTTTGAAGAGAAGGAAATAGGAAGTGGACAGTCCCATCCCCTCTGCCATTATTCTGAGTTGGGTCAACTGGGACACCTACACGTGAAACTGCTGGGTTATCTACAGACTGCTCTTTTTACCAGCACTTCAATTATAAGATGACTTTGAGATGGGGCTGGAGAGATGGCTCAGCAGCTAAAAGCACTGGCTGCTCTTCCAGATGACCCAGGTTCGATTCCTAGCATGCACTCAGTGGCTCACAATGGAATGTAGCTCCAGTCCCAGTAATCTGGCACCCCATTCTGGCATTTTGGGGTACTGCACATGTAAGGTGCACATACACATACTGATACACAGGCAGACAAGATATTTCTATTTTACACATAAAATAGAAACAAGGGGGGGGAGTTAAAAGATGCTTGCAAGAATTAAATTTTAATAGTTGCCATCAGTACTTGGTGCTGCATGGTGCCTTCCTTCAGTGTACAGAAAAATAAAACCTGAAAGAATGACATGTTAGTTAGACAAAAGACATGCTCTTACAGTATTGAATAAAAAAAATCATGCTTTTGTCAGTAATTATATAGATCATTATTAAGAAGCCATGCAGAACCTGACTCTCTTCTTGCTCCTAGGGAGTTCACATCATGAGACGGAGATTAGGAAGGCAGACTCTGAATACTCTCTAGGGCTCAAGGGGCCTGGGCAAAGGAGTCTGCACTGGAGACATCTGCACCACAAGCGTGCTGTTCCTCACCAAATCATCTGCACACTGAACAGATGCACGAGCAAAACAATAGGATTTTTGTATTTGTATGCTCATTTGAGGAAATGCCCCACCGAGGAGCCAGTAAAATTAGGCAAAAGAAGTGTAACAGAGAGGTCATTCTGGCACTGCCCCCATCCCCACAGGAAAACACAGTTAAACTCCAGCCTACAGACACTGTGGGCTCAGGATCACCGACTGCTCCTAAGTACAGGAAGTCTAGGGGAGAGAAAGACAGTCCTGAATAAATGAGATAAAGGCCGGCTGTTCACTAAACGCTGCTGGGTGAAGGAGGACAGCCACCTAGAACAACATAAGCTGGAGTCGCACCTCACGGCAAGAGGAAATCAGAAGGACCAAGCATTTTAAAGTAAAATAAAACCATGCATGTTCTAAAAGAAATTCAAATTAAAAAAAAATAATCTGCAGCACAGGATTTCTTTCTTAGGAAGGATTACCCTTCTAGGAAAAACAGAAAGTCTACAAGGTGCAAAAGAAGCTATTGAAAAATTTGACTATGCACACATTACAAAATTCTGCATGGCAAATGCCACATGTAAAGTCTAAAGGCAAAGGACAAACCAGGAACAAATATTTGCAACTCCCATGCACAGGCCTAATTTCCCTGATCTATCTGGAGCTCTTGTAAATGATCAGAACTGGCCAATGACCATTAAGGCCTTGGCCGGAGGCTACCAGCAGGAAGGGATGCAGAAAGAAGCTCTTAAATGCATTATTAAAATGCTCCTTCCAAAGAGTACAAATGAAAACCACAGAGAGAGAATATGTTTCACCCGCTCCCTTGGCAAATACAAGACCCAGAGTCCTCAGTGCTCTGTGTTTGGGCATAGCTGGCCTCCTCACATGGTGCTGGTGGGAGGCAGCCACTGGTAAATTTTCCCAGAGAAGTCCCTTTCGACCCCACAAGTCCGTTTCTAGTTTATCTGACACCAGCATGTGTAAATACTAAGTGATGCACTGCAGCACTGGCAAAGCAGAAGAAGGGCAACATTTGTAAGGAGACGATGGGCGAACTGTTTGAGGACTGCTTAGCAGCTAACACAGTCCTAGAGAAAACTCCTTTAAACCTGGGAAGAGAGAATGGAACGAGCTGGGCGTGTGTGTGGCGGGGGGAGGGGCGAGGGATGGGGGCAGGTCTGTGTGGTCCCAGTGCTTGGGAGGCTGAGGCAGGAGGACTGCAGATGCCAGGCCAGTATTGGGACCCTGTTTTGTCTTGTTTTTTTTTTTGGTTTTTTTTTTTTTTTTTTTTTTGTCTTTCTTCCCTTTTTTTTTTTTCCCCGGAGCTGGGGACCGAACCCAGGGCCTTTAGCTCTACCACTGAGCTAAATCCCCAACCCCTTGTCTTGTTTTTAAAGGTGAAAAGATGAACGAAAAAGCCCATGGGAAGCGAGACATACAGAGGAGACTGAGAGAACAGTCGCTGCTCTCAGTGCAGGGTGAGTCGCCAATCGGAGGTGGAAAAGCTGCAGCTGGGGCTTTCAGTGCAGTTGAAAGAGGCCACTGTGGAGGATGGCTGCCGCTCAGCCCTCTCCCAAAGCAGAGGAAAACACTGCCACCAATGGCCAACAACTCTGCCTTTCTTTCTCAACTGTTCTAGGCTCTTGACACTGGCTTTTCCCTCTAGTGCCCAGGCTATTCCAGTGTCCACAGATACCGTTCCTTCTAGAGTCAAGGTCCATGCTTCCCTTCCTCACCACCAGGAGGAATGGGCTCAATGTCCTTTCTGGGAGAGCAGCAATTCATGTCATCTGACCTCCTTTTCTTCCCCTACAGACATGGGACTTGTGGGTGTCATCAGACAGCTGTTGTCACCAGTCCATGCATGTGACCGACCTGGCCAGAAGCTGGCCAGCAAGCAATGGTGGAGATCAGAGCACTGGGATTAGAAGCTCATTAACAAACAAAACCAAGGGGCACAACGGACAAGGGGCAGACTATGTGGCAGGTGCAAACGCTATATAAACAGTGTGAAGTTCATCTTTGAGAATTACAGGAATGGTCAAAGACCAGCCACGGCGCTGGGAAACAGGGGCATGAGGGCCTGTGAGGTCGCAGCAGGGCAGTCACCTTTCTTAGCCTGGATGCTGGCTGGAGGCACAGGACAAATCTGGATAGGTGAAATGCATGGCTGGAAGACAAAGCCAGTTATTGCAAGAGTACTGTTTACACTGGTTCCTGTCCTCACTGACCCCCGTGCATGCTCCAATACCTTCCTGTCTATCTGAAGCAGAGCTAGCCTGCAGATCACTCAAAGCCCTTCATCCAAGACGCCATGGTACCGAGGTCCCTCCTCCCCCTTGAATCCTTTATCCCTGGCCTGAAATTACTCATGCTGATAGTTTGTGTTCCTTCCAAAATCTACGAACATCAGCATGAATTGATTCTGTGCAAAGGAACAGCTGTGTGGAACACAGACTCCCTAAGACGGTCTTTGTTCTCAAATCTCTGAAAAAAAGAGTGGCTCAATCCCAGCTGCTCCGGAGCCTGGGGCAGGAGGATTGCCCCAAGTTCAAGGGCAGTTTGTGCCACATAGTGAGTCCTAGGGCAGTCTGGGCTCCATAGTGAAACACTGTTTCAAACAGAAGAAAAAGAATACAGTTGGAGATGAAAAAGACACATTCAGAGAGGTATTGTTACATCCTTCCCTTAGAGAAGGGCCAGAGATAAGAGCAGTAGCAGGGAGCAGGGGAAAGAAGAGTCAGATATAGAGGAAGTGGGAGTGGGGGTGACGAAAGAGAGCGCAGAGGCTATAGAGGCTATCATCCCAGGGGATGATCCAGGGAAGCAGGGGATGCAGGGAATGCAGGGGATGCAGGGGATGCAGGGCAAGCAGGGGATGCAGGGGATGCAGGGCAAGCAGGGGAAGCAGGGGATGCAGGGGATGCAGGGGAAGCAGGGGATGCAGGGAATGCAGGGAATGCAGGGGATTCAGGGGATGCAGGGACCTCTGATGGACTGTGAAGGTAGATCTAAGGAACATCCTCAGTGAATTATGTAACAGAGGTGTGTAGGTGGAGTGGACAGATCATAAGAGTAGATTACCGGATAGATACCAAGGAAGGAAAAGCCCACACTATTATGGCCTGATAATTTCAAATAAAAACAAAATAAAGACTTGGGGCTACCAAAATGGCTCAGGAGGTAAAGGTGCTTGCTGCCAAGCCTGGCAGCCCGAGTTCAATCCCTGGAACTGACACGGTGGAATAAGAGAGCTGATTTCTGTAAGTTGTCTTCTGACCTTTACAAGAGTGCTATGGTATGTGTGCACTTGCATGTGTGCATACATGTATACATACACGCGTGCATACACACACACACAAACTCAATGAACATATAAATAAAAGGCTTACTAGAAGTCTTTCATTTCATATAGTATGAAATCATCGAGCAAATTTGTATGATTCAACTGAGCACAGTAGTCCAGGGGCCTGCTGGAACGTCATTTTAGTGTTGCTTGTCACAGGAAGTCAAGGTGGTTAGGAAATCTCTTCCTTCCTGGGGAGCCATAGATGGTTCCCCATCAGCCACGACCTTGGGAGAGGTTCCCCAAATGTTTCAGATCACGACCTTTCAGAATGGGTATCCCCAGGAGTTAAGTAGCCAGAGCCCTTCGCCAGGGTGGAGAGTGAGGGTGTTTCACAAGCCTGACTCTCCCATCTCCATGACTTAATTGTGACACAGCAGGGTGCCACCATAGGTAACTGAAGAGCTCTGAGGAGACTCAGTGGCCACAACAACAACAACAAACAAACAAACAAACAAACAAGAACAAAACCTTCTTAACCCAGCAGTAACCTGTCCCTAGGTATACCTCATCCAAACCTGGAGAGTATAAATGCTCTACGTGAGTAGAAACTTGACAGAGTTTAGAGGAGGGACGGATTTCCCTGCAAACCATAGAGAACAGATCCCCTGAGTGGTTACTACACCACCTTTAGATTTCAAAGCCATCCCTGCCCCAAGGCTCTGTGTACAGGAAAGCGGTTTCCATCGCAGAAGACACGGGGGTCCATGCCGGCCACTTCATTCTCTGTGGCTTCAAAATGCAAACACTGAAGGGAGCACGCTCAGCCTCATCATCACCGATGACATGCTGGCAGGAGATATGGAAATCATACTTATTTACCCTCTAGGACATGTTATCAGAGTTGATGTCTGTCTTGCTTATACGCAGTTTGTGGTATGAAGTAGAGTACCCACTGTAGCGAGGAGAGAGACGCTGAGAACAGACGGAGATAAAAATTGGTAACTACTAAATTCATGGCATCAATCGAACACAAGTCGCTGGTGGAAGAGGTCTATGTTTAGCAATTTAGGGCTTCCTAGAAAGCTGGCCTGTGTCTGCTTCTGGATACCAGAGCAATTTTCAGGCAAATGCATATTGAAAAGGACCAGAAAAGTAGATGTGGTCCTAGGCAAGACTTGTAAATGAAGCTTAAAGAAAGCACTGTAAATAAAGGAGAGTTAAGGACGACCAGGAATCCAAGATAGAGGCTAGCACTTGGGAAGACTGGGAGAGAAGGGTAACCTAGCAATGGAACCTACAGCAGGAGCAGGACCCTCCGGCCCATCCTGGCATTGGGTTTGACAGAGTAAAGGCATCCACTGTAGCAGATGTTTCTTTTGATTTCCCCCCTTTTGAGGCAGGAGCTCATGTGGCTGTGGCTGACCCTGAGCTCCTGATCCTCTTGCCTCTACCTCCCAAGTGCACATTCAGGTATGAGGAGTCCTGACATACATACTCAGGCTTGATGAACAGGGTATCAGGAGGAGGGATTAAGTAGGAGAGGGATGCATTTGGAAAGCTGGCATTGGTTGCTTTGGCATGAATGACATGGCCCCTATTTAAATAAAATGGAGGGACCAATTCTGAGTTCTGAACCTTTTTATATATTTTGTGCTTCAGCAATTTCTGAAAGGAGGAATAGAATCTTTACAAGAAGCTATGATCTGGATCTCAGGTAGAGAACACAGGTGAATTCTGCAGCAGGCTCCTTCATTGACTCAAGCAAGGTAAGATGCTTCAAGGATAGTGGTGCTCTCCTTCCTGTCATGGCCAGCCTGTTCCTGGGGTAAATATCTACATTAGGGTACACATAGAGAAGGAGGATGAATATCCAAGAGTAAAATATGAGCTAGTTACTGGCAAAGTAATTATCAACTTCAAATGCATACTCACTCACTCACTCACTCACTCACTCACTCAGAAAACAAACAGCCTCGCTATATGGCAGACGCAGACGGTGAGAAATGGTGTGGTCAACACATCCTGCTTGTCTGAGACTCCCTCAGTATTAGCATAGGAAGTCCCATGTCACTGGGCATTCTGGTGCACACCTTTAGTCCCAGCACTAAGGAACCAGAGGCAGGTAGATCTCTGTGAGGTCAAGACGAGCCTGGTCTACATAGTAAGTTCTAGGCCAACCAAAGCTACATAGTGTGAGTCTATCTCAAATAAAAGGCCCATGTCTGCTATACACCTGCCAACCCTGGGCAAGCTAGGACATCTGGTTGGCCTTGTAACAATGGCCTATATGCCAGGGTCAATTTGTTTGTTTGTTTGTTTTGTTTGCCTTGACAGTATGGTTGTGATAACAATTCTTTGAACTGCGAGTAGAAGCAATGTTCAGGTGAAGCAGCCTCAACTAAGGCTGCCCATCAGCATTCAATGCCAAGAAAGACGGCTTGAGTGTCTCATCTTCAAGTTTTCTAGGTACAATGCTCTGAAGGGCTAAGTAATAAGCACATCGGGACGCCGAAGAGCCTCTTAGAGCATCTATGGAAATATTTGTACAGCTCTTAGAATGGATAAAATCAGGTCAACGAAATAAAGACTCCTGGCAATTAGTTTATCCCCTGAAAAGGACAAAGCTTTAGTGTTCAGTAGAGGATGGAAGGATTTAAATCTGATCTGGAATGTGGGTGAACAAGAGGGAACTAAGTGGAATTTAAGCCCAAGATAATGAAATTCTTTCCAGCTTTAACACCCCATAAATGAGTTATGCTGGTGGCAGAACTTTACCTAGGAGTAACTAGCCCAGGGTTTACAGGCTGGCATAGGGGTGGCAGGCTAGTCCAGGGGTAGCAGGCTGGCACAGGGGACGGCAGGCTAGCCCTGGCTTTGGCACTGGCAATGCAAAGAAAGGGTCTTATAAAACAGGCAGGAGGAAAACTGCAAGAGAGTAGAGTCCTCCATTCTTTTGATAGAGACAAGAACTTCATGTGCTCTATCAGGAACATCTGAATCAGTGTGTGTGTGCAGGGCTCTGGTAAGGTATTTCTAGTTATTTAAAAGTTCCTTGGCACACTAGGGCAAAAATGCCTTTATCTTGCATATTTCTATCAAACACAGTAAATATATAATATAGAACTAGGGTTTTTTTTGTGGTGGGTAAAGGAAAAGAGCTGTTTTCTTTTAGGAGGAGATGTAAATGACAATACAGAAAGGGGGTTGAGGGCTCGAGGGTGCTGGAGTGGTAAACACCCGCTGTTCTTCCATAGGTCCAGTTCCCAGCACCATCCCCGAGGAGGCTTTCAGGCGCCTGTAACTTCAGCTCTAACGGCTCTGGTGGCCTCTTTTGGCCTCTGTTGGGTACTTGTACATGACCACCATACCTTCACGTAGACAGACAGACAGACAGACACAGATAATGAAATCTCCACTAAGAATCAATATTGTTTGAGAGAAAAATGAAAAGCAGTTTTTCTCTGCCTCATCAGGAATATTGATGAAGAGAGTGTGTAGGAGGAGAGTAGCCACAGTCCTAGTGACAATGAAATCAATTTTCAAAAGTGCCTCTACAAAATGTCTACAATGTAAACATCTTTACTGACTTAAGAGCCCCCCACCCCCTATCCCCAGCCAACAGCTAAGTCCGAAGAAGGAGATCCTCTAATGTTTAGAGTCAGCAACGAGATGACCATGGCAAGGAACTAAAACCACAGGCTAACTAGGGCTGAGAATGATTCAGTGGGAGCCTGGCTGCTCAGGGCCTGAGCTCTGCTGAGGGAGAGCAATGGGGAAAACCAGTGGTGACCCAAGGTGATCTCCTGAAGAACCACCAGGCCTCGGCTGTCGGCTTGTGACTGTGATGTGGCTTCCCCGAAGCAGTGTTCCGAGAGGACATGAGGGTGCAGGACAGCCAACTGTTGTGCTTGGCATGGTGTTAGAATGGGTGTGAACATCACGTCAAGTTTTGGGCATTTCTCAAACCCACTGTGAATAATAACACTCAGTTCTAGGTAGCACAGGTGACAGCTGGTGGCAGGAGAAAGCCATTCTATTTTTGTCTCTGAGGAAGCCATACACATGGCTAGGACTTGGTCACATTGCCTTCCCTTACTAGATCTGAAAGGGGAACCTCGCTGTCTCTTACATCCAGTGGAGAGAGCAGCTCTATTGCACGCTTGTCTGTCTGTCTGGCATGCTTCCCCTAAATCCCTTCATCTTCAGCTAGAACACGCACGCACAGACATGCCCGCCAGTAAGTGAGAAGGCACAGCCTGGCTTCCCACAGGGAAAGGTACACATTGTAACAATAAGTGCCACCTGCTGCCCCTGTTCACTTTCCAACAGCACCTGCCAGCAGAGACCAGCCAGGGCCCCAGGGAGAGCCTGGGAACAATTAGGCATCTGGGGTTTCCCCGACTAATTTAAGACCAGAGAACTCATTTAACAAAACACATCTTCCAGAGACAGGTCAGGGCGTTCTTGACAAACAGCTTTGTCAGTGCTAAAGGGACAACTGACCCCACCGGGGGTCGCTGAACCGACTGGAGCTAATGAAGTTTGTTGGCTTCTCTTGGCTAACACAGATGGCATTTGCCAAAATCTAAACATCTCTCACCTACACTTGCTTATGGGTAAAATGAAAGACAGAATGAACCAGACTTAAGGCTGAGAAACCCCAGGAGTCCGGCTCTGTCTTGTCAGGCATGTAGCACTCTATCTGGGGTGCATAGCCTCCAGCAGAGAGATGAAGGCTCTGCAAATTCTCACAAAGCAGATGAGAGGCACCCAATGGAGACAGAAGCTGTCTGCTGGACAGGGGAAGGGCTCATTCTGGCTAAAAAGGGAGTGGGTAAGATAAGAACGGGCTTTCTTTTTTGGACTCTGATACAGTTTATGATTTTGTTATAAGAGTTATTTTGGTTTATTTAGTTATAAATAGTTATAATAATAGTTATTTAGTTAATATATTATATAGTTATAATATATAATAGGGAGGCGACTCAGTGGGTAAAGAGCCTGTCGTACAAGCCTAAGGACTTCAGTTTGGATTCCCTACATCCACATAAAAGCCAAATCATGGAAGCGGCCATAACCCATTAGGGGTAGGGGTGGGGTTGGGGTTGGGGTGGGGCATGCAGTGAGGGACCAGGACCAGTTGATTCTAGTGATTGTTGGTCAAGCAGCCTAGCTAAATTGATAAAACTCCAGATTCAGCAAGACATCAGTCTCAAAAAATAAAGGTGGAGAGTGACCAAGGAAGACACTGGATATTGACATTTGGCCTCCATATGCACAGAGAAGCAAGAGTATAAGCACGTTCGTGCGCACACACGTGCACACACACACACACATACACACACACAGACACACACACACCCACAGACACACACACAGACACACAGACACACACACACCCACAGACACACACACCTTTCACACACACTCATCCCAAGATGGTGGATGACAGTCTTGTGGGCAGGCCCTTCCTGGGCTACGAGAGTGTTGCGAGAGTGTTGTGAGAGATGAGGATGGACAAGTAAGTTTGGGCTTGAGTGATGACCGGCTTGAGGAAGCCAACCCGAGTACTATTATGACAACTGGGTGGGTCAGAGGCAGGGAGGCAATGTGGGACACTCTCATAAAAGCTCAAGGGAGTGGTGCTTATAAGCCGAACACGAGGGTACTGCGCTGTAGACTCAGGGTCTGTATACTTTACTACATGCAAACGGTTACCCCTAAAGTACTAAAAGGAGAAACAGTGTCTGCTTGCTCCACAGCAGGGGTCAGAGAGGACAGACAGACAGATGAAGCCTCCTCCTCCCCCTGCTTAGCATATTTCCTTGTGCTACATTCTCCCCAGCCCACTAAAATAACTCATAACAAAATCTTAAACTGCACCAGAGTCTAAGAAACTTTGCCTAGCTTCCCTATTCCCCTTGGACACAGGGCTGTCCTCTGTCTCCGGCATATTCTGTTTTCTGGGGACTGAGAGCAGGGGTGCCAGGACCACAGGAGGTTCATGCTAAGGAGTGAGAGAGAGAGGAGGTCTGCCTGGTCCCTGGGAGTAGAAGGAAGTACGCTGAGAGGGGCTACACTTTGTCTGGGGTCCCTGGACCGAGGCTTGAACCCTAGTTTACATTTCTTTATATCCTTATAATCTGAGCACTTGGAAGGATGGTGCGAGATAGTGAACACGGGGGTACACGTTAGGTTCAAGGCCAGCGTGAGCTGGTAGTATCAGACCCAGGCTCATAAACCAAGGATTTAGCTTAATGATAGACAAGAAAACTTACCCACAAGCCAGAGGGTAGGTAACAGCATGGCAGTGCCACAGTTTAAACAAGTTACCATTTGGGACCACGATGTATGTCTCTGGCTCAGTGGTAAAGGACTTGCCTAGCACATAGAGGTCAATTCCACCGCAACATGCCCGCGCACGTGCGCGCACACACACACATGTGCACACACACACACACACACACACACACACACACACACACACACACACTGTGGGTGGGCGAGGAAGGGAGAAACAGATGGACAGACTGACAGAGAAATTATATCATCCTGATTTAGTTGAGGGCAAATATACACAAGAGCCCAGAGACGCTCATTCAAACAGCAATTAGATTAGAAGAATTATGGATGTTTTTGTGTGCTTTGTTCTCTGAATTTTTTATTCTGAGGAAAATGGAGATCTCCATCACCCTCCAGAGTCTTCTCATTGCTCCTCACTGAGCTTTGGCCTGCTTGTTTCACTAAAAGCAAACACTACTTGAATTGCTAGGTAAATATTGACCACACGTTGCTAAGTGAATAGGAGATGCATCATCCCGGCTAGCAGCCCTCCTCCAAACATCACAGGAGCCTCTGTGATGTACCTTCAGGTCAATTATTTAAATCAGACTTAGAAGCTGACTCTAATGCTAAGAGGAGGAGAAACCCTCTGACTCTTTACTTTGAATGCCCGCCTTTCATCTGCTCCTTGCCTATCTGGGTAAGAGGCTCTGTTTGGATGTGCGGGATAGTCCTAAGCAGCTGCCAGAGTCGGCTACTGGGCGATGCTGGCACTGTGAACGAGCTACCTGCACCTTCCAGCAGAGGCGACTGTTTGTGGAGCCTGGGGATGGCTTCCTCCTATGAAAAAAATCTTCAAAGTCCCAGGAGAAGTTTTTTACCCACAATAGCCATTTCCTACCCACCCTCGGCTTCAAACACAAGTGAAGCCATTCCGGAAATGTGCCTCAGGGAAAGATCATCAGAGGATGGCAGCTTCCACCAGAAAGATTAGAAATAGACACGCAGGAACTGAAGGCCACTGGTGGGGGGACTCTGCTAACAACCCCAACCCTCCCCTGGGCTAGCCTCCTGCTGTTCTGCTCTCCCCTTTACCCTGAGAACACTCCTTCTCCACTTCTCCCCAGGGACAAGAAGGGACCCACTCTCAACTGTTAGCCTGGCTTAGTCTCATGCCCAGCTTCCCAGTCCTTAAAGATGACAGGAAAAATGAGTTTGTCCTCCATGTCATTGAGAGGGTCTGATGGCAGGACACATCTGAGAGGTGCTGAATGCCACACATGGACAAATCTGTGTGAGATCAGTTGGCTAAAATGGCATGAACACAGACCAGAATGCAATCAGAAGGAAGACACTGGTTAAAAAACAAAACAAAACAACAACAACAAAAACCCAAAACCTAAGGGGAACTGAATTCCTTGGTCCCAAATCATTTGTCACATTCAAGTTAGAGGGAGTTTGTGTGTTCAGAATTACACTCCTTAAACAATGTTCCAACCTACTCTGGAAGGGGATGCTTCTGTAACCAAGAGAAAGGTCTTGGACGTAGGTGCTTCCTGGAGAACTTGTCTTTCCCGTCTACCTTTTCAAGTCAAGGCTAACTCCTAGACAAATATCGGCCCTGCCTTTAACCTAGGCATCCTGCACCCTCCTAAAGCAGTCTGTGCTGGCAGACGGTCTGGACACTGGTCAGTAATAGGGAGCTCTGTGCTGATGCCATGAGCTCAGGCTGATGCCCCGTAAGAACAGACCAGGGCCCCTTCTACCACACCAGGAGGCAATCCCTCAACAGCTGTCCCAAGGTCAACACCACAGGCTCCTGCAGTCCCAAGGTCAACACCGCAGGCTCCTGCAGGGATGTGAACCAGGAAATGAAGGAAGTCAAGGGAGATGGAAGGACCTCAATCGCTTGGGTTAATTTTAAAAGAAAAGTAAGATAAGGAGGTAAGACCTGTCAGAAGCAGCTTTATTTATGCCTTGCACAAACAGGACAAAATCAATCCTTGGTAGTATCTTTCTGGAGCCTGAGCAAGGAAGGGCAAAGCTCCCATGGCTCTTCCCGCTAATCTAACCATTCCCAACCTGTGGTCACAACCCCTTTGGTAAGCCTCAATCTCTAAAAATATTTACACTATGATTCGTAACAGTAGCAAAATCACAGTTTTGAAGTACAAATGAAATAATTTTATGGTTGGGGTCACCACAACATGGTGAACTGTATCAAAGGCCCACAGCACTGGAAAGGTTGAGAGCCACGGGTCTAACTCCTCAGGCATCAGTGCTGAGCACAAACACATATTTGTACTCATATAAATTGATAGGGTTTTAAATACTTTGGTGTTATGGTTTTGAAAGAGAAGAGACTCCCCCTCCCAGACTCATTTATTTAGACAGTCGGGAGTGGTGCTCTTCTGGCTGGGTGTGGAACCTTCTGGACATGAGGTCTAGATAGCAGACATAGGGCTGCTGGGGCAGTCTGGGTCCTGGCTCTGGCTTCCTGACTGCAGACACCAGGCACCTCAAACTACTGCTCCAGCCTTAAGCTGTTCCCACCCCCAGGGCCGTCCTCACCAGGATGGACTGGACCCTCTCAACTGTAGGGCCAAGTAAACTCCTTCCCTAAGTTCCTTCCAGTCAAGTATTGGTGATCAGAAATTTAACTAATAAATTTGGCCGGACTGCCTGCCTGCCTGCCTGCCTGCCTGCCTGCCTTCCTTCCTTCCTTCCTTCCTTCCTTCCTTCCTTCCTTCCTTCCTTCCTTCCCCACCTCACCCCTTAAGACAAGAGTTTCTCTGTGTAGCCCTGGCTGTCCTTGGAACTTACTCTGTAGACCAGGCTGACCTTGGGGATCAAAGGCATGGGCCACTACCTGCCAGCATAAATTTGGTTTTCAAAAGCTCTCCACAAATGAGATGATTGAGGCGCTGTGTCTGAAAGTATGTGTAAATGTCACCAGCTAGTCTAAACTAGTGAGTTACTCAAATGAAACCTAGGAGAAAGATTCAAAGCACATGAAATGTTGGACAATTTTCAGAACACAGTTCCTGTGCATTCCCTTTACAGAGTAGACTTCAACCGCAAAGATCGTGTAATAAGAACACCATATCCTTAGTGATGGTACCTGGTGTGATGGACAGGGTAGTTTTAAACACAAATAGGATGACATTTATGTTATGCACACCTCTGAATGACTATTAAGCAGCATCCCTCTAGATCTAAAGCCACACCATCATAACCATGGCTATAAGACCCTGTGCTGGACCACCCCTAACACCCAAGGACCACGTGGAAGGTCCTCTGCCTTGGCTACTGGCCTCTGAAAAATTAACCAAATGACCGGAATGAACAAATCAAACACTCGACTCTCAGACCCCTCTTCTGCTCTGTCTGCTCTAGGAGACAATCATGTGCTCAAAGTCACTGACTTCCCAAAAGAGAGTGGACCGGGAGGTTTCTGCTCTTCCCAACCAAGTGCTAGAGACTTGCTAGACACATGCTCGGGAGACAGTTTAAGGAGGACACCTCCCTGCACAGTCATAGCCCTTGGGGCTCAGTGGGGTGAATGGAGCAAGTTCTGAGACACACAAAGGGATACCGGGAGTTGATCGACTAAAAAGAGGGCATGGAATGCTTCCCAAAGGAAGACCCAGTTAACCTGAGTGGGTAGGAAATTTAACACTGCCTCTCCTGGAGACAGGCTATGAGTCCTGATGGATCGATCACAGTTTTTCTACGTCTCCTGCTTTCTCCTCTCAGAGGCATGCCACCCGCCTCCAAAATGCAGGTGTGGCCCACGGATCAGAGGGGGCACCCCCTTCAAATGTGTTCTTTTGGTTAGTACTCTAGACACTTTTTAGGGGATAAACAAGACCCCATGACAAAGCCTTTGTGGTTCTCACTAATAGCTCTGGATGAGGATGGCATCTGTCCTCAGAGTGATAAGAGTTAAAATATCCTCCAAGGTTTTGTATCTACCTAAAAATGTCTACTGTTTTCTGCAAAGTCCTTGTCATGGATGATGATGATGATGACACCATGCTGTGAAGAACAGAATGTTTCCAAGCTACAAGGATATGATTCTTTCTTCCACCGTTCATTATTTAAACACTAGCCGGCTACCCAGACTGTTTTTAACACCAAAGTGGCCATTTCTCATCTATGCCTTACAGATACAATATGAGATCCATTTTGTTTGCTTGCTTGCTTGCTCGTTCTGCACTGCTGAGACTAGAACCATGGATGCCAAGCGACCCCTCCCCCCCTCAGCGATAACCCTAGGCCGAGAAGGTTCTTTGAATGCCACACAAAGCCACTGTCAAACAGCAGGTGGGGACAGGCAGAGCAGTGAACTCACTCTTTGGTCAGAAGAGGACAGGATTTGAGCAGGAAACGTGAGAGCCCGGAGTCCTGGAAGTAGAGGTCAGGAGGGGCAGTAGGGCTCTTCAGGTTCAAACACCGCACGATGACGTAGAGAACGGCAGCTACGGCAGCCAGCTTCACCCCGTCAAACACGGCGGGGAGCTCGGGGGTCTCCAACATGGCATTCATCTTGATTCTAGGAAGCAAGGGCACAGGCCTGGGTTCACAAACAAGGCTGGGGCACGAAGGGCGGGGCCCATCTCACTGCACAGGCATGACCCACTCTGCAAGGCCCCCCACACACCTACAGACTCCACAGACTCCCACCACCGGCGACCGGCACTTTCGCACAGCCAGTACCCATCACTAGGAAACCGGTCCTAAAGTGCTGACTCAGGAGGTACTATGTTCTTCCTGTAATCCCATGAGCAGTTCAGAACAAACCGGAACATGTGCAATAAGAGAGTCTTTTTGAGAGTGGGGGAAAGCAAGGAAGTTAGGGAGGGCTGGGTGTAGTGCTCTGATGCCTCTGAACAAGCCACTTAAGTCCCTGTAGACTTAATGGCACCTGGAGCACCAGGTGTGTTAAGTGTTGTTTCCAGCCTTGGACAGCCACGTGGGACCATGGGGGCCATCAGTAAAGCTGTACTGCGTGCTGGGCCCACATCTCTATTTTCGGAGTGGGGCGAGAGAAAGCTGCCTTGGCCGCACTCATCCGTTTGTTCCACGGAGTCCAAGGCTCTGAGGTTCCTCTCAGCCTTGGCTCGGGTCATAGCAGCCCTGGCTCCCAAGGCTTTGAGGCAATGTGAAATGGAGCTAATCAATTAAAACAACCTTTTATCTTCCTTCCAGGAGGTACCAGAATGCAGCTATCGGTCAGAAATTGGGCCAAGGACAGACCAAATTCAACCACTGGGCCAACATTTTACAGAAAATATATACATATATCTAATTTCCCTCAAACTGTCTTCATATTTCACATTTTGAGGTAAGCATTCTCTTGTATACAAAGCATTCACTTCAGACACATAAAACCAAACATCATCAACATTATCTAGTATTTTCTTTGCTGCTCTACACAACAGCAGAACATCAGCGGTGGCCTTAAGAATTAGGCTAACTAGCCAGGCATGGTGATATGCCTGGATCAGGAGTTCGAGGCCACACTGAGGCATATGATGCCCTCCCTGTCTCACAGTGAAATGGGGGAAGGTGAGCACAAAACTAACAAAAAGAGAAAATGCAATTCTCATAGCTCCAGTAACTATGGTAACTGCTTTCTCTGGAATGATTTCAAGTAGCCGCTGCTAAAAGCAGTTACGAGAACCCTGGTAGCCAATTACGAAGACAAAATGGGTAGGGTGAAAAAAAAAATCTCCAAAATGTGTATAATAGACTGGAGCCTCCTGAGCCCTAAAGGAACCAGAGGGGCCCTGGAGACTCCTCTGACTGACACAGACACAGGACCAGACACATTTTGGGAAATCTCTGGTAAGGTCTCCAGTTTGGTGAGAAATAGAACAAAGGTCACAGCCTCTTACATGGCCTTCTGTAAACTTCTCAGAGGGCCAGCAAGATAGTTCAGTGGGTAAGGTGCTTGCTGCTAAGTCTGATGACCTGAGTTTGATCCTTCCACGCATGGTGGAAGGAAAAAAAAAATGACCAATACCAGCAAAGTGGCCCCTGGCTCTCACTCATGAGATGCCATGAGCACAGCCACACATAGAAGAAATGCTCTAAACGAGCTTAAAAAGTTAAGTTTGTTCCTCCACGACACCCACATTCAAGGCCAGCTTGGAACACATGAGTCTCTATAATAATAATGATAATGATAATAATAATAGATTTAAAAGACGTCTCTGATCTAATTTGGGTTTCTTTTGGTTTTATTGTTGTTTTGAGGCATGGTCCCTGCTGTCCTAAAACTCCCGTTGTAGTCCAAGATGACTCAGAGATCCACCTGCCTCTGCCTGGGATTAATGGTGTGCGTCACCATGCCCGTCCCTGAAACCGTGTCTTAAAAAAAAAAGGCAGAAGTGAACCCACAGCTTCACTAGCTTTGTGCTGGGGAAATGGAAGAAACCTTAAACTGTTCCTCTGTCCTTGTGGGAGGGAGAACCGAGGCTGGCCATGCTGGTTTTCCCAGTCTCCTTGCTGCTCAAGTCTAGCAACTCATCAAAAGCACCTTCCCTCCCAGCGACCAGGCCTTGTTTGCTTTAATACTTGGGAGTGAGGCAAAGCCAAGATAAGTCTCTGTGGTGCATACCTATGTCGCTGACTCCTCTCACGGAGAAGACCGGCTTTCCTTGAAGAGGTGTACAGGTGGGCCAATCAGATCTGATCTTGTATTCAAAGTAACCTAAAAGCTGAAAAGAATTGGACTTAGGTGAGGTTTTAAAGGAGGAGAAAGAACCCCTTCTTCTTGTGGTTTGGAGACAGGGTCTCCACAGCAGCCCTGACGGGTGTTGAACTCACAACACTCCTCTTACCTGCACCCTCCCAAGCGCTGGCAGTAGGGCATGTGCCGCCATGCCTGGACAAGAATCTATTTTAATGGAAACATAAAACAGTCCAGCTTTCCTTCTCTGCACTTAAAGTCTTTAGGGAAAAGGGCAATTTTTTTAATTAACATGTCTGCCATGATCCGTGGTCTTGGATGTTCTCACAAACTGGCTGTGGGGAGGCACAGACCCGGGGCTCTCACTGGCACCGACGACAGGTTTCTTCTGACTACAGCCAACTCAAGTTGCTTTTACCCTTTATCCCACAACACGCTCTTGGGCAGTGCTGACAGGACAGGTGTCACTGCTATGACCAATGACCTAACTGAGAAGGCTTTAGAGCGAGACAGCACAGCAAATGGTCATGACCTTTCTTCCAGACACAGAGCCATGGCCAGGAACACGGGAACCAAGGAAAGTAGGAAGCACAAAAACAAGGCTCCAAAATCACGAAAGAACTGCAAGCAAGTACGCACGAAGTTCCGCTCTTCACAAAGACTAATCCATTTACTCCTTCCTAGGCCCCGGGAGAAAGACACCACAATCGCCCATTTTACAGGTAGGGAAACTGATGCCTACAAAGATTAAGTTATCCCAACATCATAAGGCTGGAGGGAGAAAAGGCCAATGCTCATGTCTGACTCCAGTGACTTCCCTAGCCACAATACGGTGTGACTTGAAAGCCAGAGAGACACAGAGAAGAGCAAACACAGACATGAAGTATGAAGGACAAACAGAAGACTCCAGATGCTGGTCCCGAGCGACGGGTGTACCGGCGGATCCGGGTTCAAGCTCCATTTGTTTCTGATTCATCACACTTCAGTGACTTAAGAAAATGAAAGGCTGGTAAAAGAGAGGCTCAACTAACCTCACGGAGCTCCTGCTCTACCTCGAATCTGTATGACCTCGCCATAGTCCGAATGAGCCCCAGGGGCCAGGGCACAGTGAGGTGGGAACTGCAGAGCAGTGTGTCCCCAGCCACATCACAGGCCACCTGAGCCCACCAGCCCCAAAGGCTCAGCTGCACAATGAAAACAAGGGCTCAGCCCAGACTCACGATCTGAGCTGCCGGCCCACAGCTGGTGTTAGCTTTCCCTGGCTTTGGTGGTGGTGGTGAGACCTAGGTCACCTATCTCCGGATTCTTTTATGTGAAAGAATAGTTTACACCACTGTTGTTTATAGATGTTTTACTGTGCAACGTCCAATGACACATATGGGAATACTGTACACCTATATCTCTGTGAGGCTAGAAGCGTCAACCGCTAGGTGCAAGATGCTTCGATTGCTACTTATCAGAGCGTTTTAATGTATTCTCGAAGTTCACAACAACTTAACTCATTTTGTTGCTAGAGAAAAAGCTTTAAGAGCTAGGGGTAGAACTCAGTGGTAGAACACTTCTAAAGAGTGCAAGGTATTGGATTCAATGCTTGGTACCACATGGAAGGAAGGAAGGAAGGAAGGAAGGAGAGAGGGAGGGAGGGAGGGAAGGAGGGAAGGAAGGAGGGAGGGAGGGAAGAGGGAGGAAGGCAACTGGCTGGCTGGCTGGCTTTAAGACAGCAACTAACAAAACACAAAAAAAGTTAAAACCTAGTACAAGGAAAATAAACACACCAACAAACACAACAGTTATGTGTGTGGTCTAGCTAGATTGACTCTGAGTTTTCTGCCCACCAGAGGAGAAGGAGAAACCCAGTCAGATCAGGGGTTCAGAGTGGAAAGAGTTACTAACAGAGCAGCAGTCTTATCCCTTAGATGCTTGACACACACTCAGTGAAAGGAGGGCTTTTCTGACAGAGTTATTTTAAAGAGTTGCAGGACTTTCTAGAGGGGACGTAGATTGACAGACTGTCCTCCTACAACTTTAAAAAAAATAGCATGTGCAGCAAAGAATGAATTTCTTCAATCCTTGGAAAATGACAGGGTTTTAAAATTCAATCCAGGGCAGGCAATTCCATGGATAGTTTATGATTACTATGGCCTAAATTTACAGCCTGGGCCCAAGGCTTGCATCTGAGGGTCTTAGGCATTGAGCCAGTTCTGCATGTTCCTAGGGAGTGCACCCTTAAATCCTAGCAGGCTTAAGTAGTGAGCCACTCAGTGAGTGCCTAGCATGACCAGAACCATGTTAAGTACCATTTGCAAAAAACCTGGGGGAAGAGAAGCTAAGGTTCTATGTAGCTTAGGGCCTTGGAGATGAGAACCATTAAGCAAGGAACCTGGGACCACTATATCCAGAACTGGGCCTCAAAGCATCAAGTCCAGCATTTCAGAAGTGTGTGTATAGTAAACATCTACTGACCTACCTAGCCACTACTCTATTTAGGCATTGAACTAGGAATTATCAGACAATCTCAAAACAGAAAGCTCTTCATACCCCCTTTAACTCATCTTACATATTATTTATGGTGATTACTCTCTCCATTTTTCTTTTTTACAAATCTGACCTGCCACTTAATATTAAAGATTCTGAACTTTGTCTGGACATATCAAGCTTAGAATCTACCATACCACCTTGAATGGGCTGGATTTCATCTGATCTTGGAAGTGAAGCAAGGTCATGCCTGGCCATTACTCAGATGAAGGACAGACCAAACTCAATGCCTTGAACTACTTGGAAGGCTCCCACTTCCCTTCTCTGGGCAGACGAAATCCAGCTGAAATAAGCCCTAAGCAGTCTTAGGTGGGGGATGTCCCCAGAAGGGCCGGTGGGCTGGCTCTGTGAAGCACGTGAGCTGGCCTTTCCCACCTCCGCCTGTCTCCGTCTCCTGCTTCCGGGAAGCTGGAATGCCCGTGTTGATCTTTCCTCTGTGGTTACTATAGCCCAGTCCTGCTATTTTATGAGTAGATATAGGTCCTGTAACTAGATCCCA
This sequence comes from Rattus rattus, assembly GCF_011064425.1. Taxonomy (NCBI): domain Eukaryota; kingdom Metazoa; phylum Chordata; class Mammalia; order Rodentia; family Muridae; genus Rattus; species Rattus rattus. Next base: position 120,949,711 of record NC_046155.1, read on the forward strand.
TTTGTCATCTACAAATCACCAAAGAAAACAAGTGCAGGAGCTGCTAAATGCCCAGCATCCGGTCATTAAGGGAGCTCGCTGCCTGCTGCTGGACTCTAAGACGTGCTTGGCTGGTCTTTCCACCCACGCTTCCCGCTGCTCTCCATGGTCACTTAGGGTGGAGGCTCCTGCACTGGCAGAGGTCCTGAGCCCTGGGACCTAGAACCTGTTCTGCCAGGTCACCTTGGAAAAGTCACTTAGCTTTTCGGGGGGCCCTAAGGGTCTCAGTTGTAAAACAAGAAGCTTGGATTAGAAGTAGGAAACACTGAAGGTCTCTTCTGAGTTTGAGACTCAGGCGACACGATTGCAGTCCTTGGTTAGAACACACGGGGGAAGGGGGGAATCTCTCTGTGCTTTGTAACAGAAAGCAGCCCCTGCCTTCCTGCCTCAGACCACACACAATAAAATCCTCAGACCTTGAGGCCTCTGCTTATTCCTCAGATCAATTATACACTTTCAGCTGTGTCATTTATACCAATAACTCCATTATTTTACTCCAGTAAGTGTCTCAAAATATCTGCTATTACCATCATCGCTGCTCAATTCTCTCCCCTTTCATCTCTGGAAACGTACTCTGACACATAGAAATCACACAGAGGACAAGGAGCACAAGGGCCCCATCAAACAGTGAAACAGCTGATTACCTGCGTGGACTCCCTCTAACAAGATTAAAACCAATCCCAGGGCATTCTCTTCCCGAGTCCTCCACCGAGGAATGCTATCACTCCATGATAGACAGTGACCATAAAGTTCCCCAAAGGGTTCCAAGAAGCAGGGCATGCTGATACATACCCGGAGTCCCATGACTCAGGATATGGAAGCAGGACAAGGGGACACACCAGGCCAGCTTGGTTTGGAACACAATGAGATGCTTCGAGTTACGATGCTCCTCGTGTTATGGTAACCTCTTTCCAATATCCTACCACGTCCTGCAAAGGGTCCCTTCCGCTGAAGTCAAACCCGCCCTATACTCACCTCCCCTTGCAGGAAAGCCTATGTCTCCCCAACCAGACCCATAACTCCAGGCTAGCACACAGAAGGCCTCTGGCAACTGAAGGTGTTATGGTGTCAACAAACAACACTCTGTCACAACAATATGGCCTAAGTCCACTCCATTTCATCAGCCCTACTGTGGGCACCACAACACCTTTGAAGAGAAAGTGAGAAGGAAAAGAGCCAGTTTCTGCCATTTCACTGAGAAGTCTGGGCTACCATTCACCACAGGAAATAAGTGCTAAGTCCAGAAGGAGATGGCCAGGAGAAAGCCTAGTGTCCACTTCTGAGACATGTCTTTGTACCTGGAGGTATTCATTACTTGTATATGTTACTTCTCTATTACTGTGATAAAATGCCATGGGCAAGGAGTTTGGGTTCGTTGTTCTAGAAAGCTAGTGTCGATGATGGTAGAGCAAAGGTGTATGTGGGGGTTGGGGGGAAGGAATAGGAAGCTGAGGACTCACATCTTGAACAGCAAGCAGGAAGCAGAGACAGAATGAGATTGGCTCCAGGCTTTAAAACCTCAGTGCCCACTCCTAATGACACTTTTCCTCCAGCAACGCCACACCTCCTAAACCTTCCCAAACAGTGCCATTAACTGAGCCAAATATTCAAACATTTGAGCCTGTGGGGGTAGGGGTATATTTCTATCCAAACCATCACACTCCCATAGATGGGAGATGTTCAGAGGAATGTCCAAGAGGTTCTAAGATTTGGCCTCATCTACTGAGAACTGGGCAACCCCTGATAACCTGGGCCCTACTCCTGCGAGCTCTAATACCCCTGGTGGTTACACATCTGAGCCAGCAGCTCACAGAACAGGTCCACATGACCTACATCTTCTCCCTCAGAGTTTGGAGGATAGAGTGGTCACTTGTGTGCTCAGGGCTGAGAAACACCCTCCTTCTGGACCACTGCTACTACAGATTCCTACGTGAGAAGCCCTGGCAACTGTGCCAATTCTGATTTCACAAGATGCCAAGAGGCGTTTATTTTCCTGCTTTAGCACTGAGTAACTGGCTGTTTTCCTCTGGTAACTGCTGCTGCTGCTGCTGCTGCTGCTGACTCTGGGGCCACCCAGGCAGATCAGCGCAGGTTTCCCATGCTGACATTGCTGGAGCAGAGAGGCTGAAAGCTTCAACTAAGAAGATCCCTCACTAGCCAGCCACAGAGACACACGTGCAAGCCCAGAACACACACACACAGACCCAGACACACACACACAGACACAGACACACAGACACAGACACACACACACGCACACACAGAGACACACACAGACACAGACACAGACACACACAGACACACACAGACACAGACACACACACACACACACAGACACAGACACACAGACACACACACACACACACACACACACAGACACACAGACACAGACACACACACACACACACACACACACAGACACACACACACAGAGACACAGACATAGACACACAGACACACACACACACAGAGACGCACACACACAGAGACGCACACACAGACACACACACACAGACACACACACAAAGACACACAGACACACACATACAGACACACACACACAGACACACACACAGAGACACACACACAGAGACACACACACATACACACACACAGAGACACGCACACACACATACACACACAGGCACACACACACACAGACACACACAGACACAGACACACACACTTACTCAGACTGACATCTCTTACAAATTAGATCTTGCAAGATGAAGGACTGTACAAGGTCATATATAATTTGATTAAGTAAAATGGTAGATAATTGAATATATTTATGTTGATGTTGCATCCATTTCATTAAAAATTCAGATCTTGGGGTTGGGGATTTGGCTCAGTGGTAGAGCGCTTGCCTAGGAAGCGCAAGGTCCTGGGTTCGGTCCCCAGCCCCGAAAAAAAAAAAAAGAAAAAAAAATTCAGATCTTGAAATCCTTTGTGTGGGTGTGTAGTTGTGTGTGCGTGTGTGCAAACTAGCACAGCTGATAATAGTTTTATTTAACTACATTCTTCTACAAAGTCATAAGGTCATAAACTGCTCACGTTTTCAAGGGTAGTTTCTGAGCTTCCAATCACAAACAAGAACGGGGGCTGGAGAGATGCTCAGTTCCCCGGGTTGGGGATTTAGCTCAGTGGTAGAGCACTTGCCTAGCAAGCGCAAGGCCCTGGGTTCGGTCCCCAGCTCAAAAAAAAAAAAAAGAGGTGCTCAGTTCCGAGAACCACATGGAGGCTCACAAATATCCAGTTCTAAGGCATCTGATGCCTTCCTCACTTCGGTGGGTACTGGGCATACACGAAGTACACACACATACATGCAGGCAAACACACACAGAAAATAAGATAAACCTCAAGGATTTTTTTCCCCAAGAGACAAAGTTTCTCTGTGTAGCCTTGGCTGCCCTAGAACTCATTCTGTAGACCAGAATGGCTTCCAACTCAGAGATCTGCCTGCCTCTGCCTCCCTACTGCTGGGATCAATGTCGTGCGCCACCACTGCATGGCTCAAAGGGAATTTTTAAAGAAAAGCAAGAACATGCTGACTTCACATTGAAATGTCAGGAATGGCGAGTAACCCACCAGCTTTCACAAAAAAGGCTCGCCAAACGAACTAAAAATACCTGACAGCTGAGTCACCCTGAGCTTTTAATTGGGCTTTGTGCGTTTAGGGAACTGCTAAAGAGAAGCTGGCCTCTCCCTTGCAAAAAAAAAAAACAAAAACGCTTGGGAGTAGAATATGCAGCGCCCCAGAGAAGGGTGGAGAAGCGCCTATCCCCAAACCAGAAACATTCTCCACCACAGAGAAACCAACCCGTGCTGAGATGGAACCAACAAACAAAACAAAAGGCTGGCAGGTTCCTCTAGGACACTTCTAGGAAAACAGTTTAATAGGAGATGTAATAGCTCCAAATACTGTCCTTTTAAAAACCTATGCAAAACTAAACTCTAATCTCAAAGCAAATGCTCATTTTACCAGAACCGGACAAACTCCACTTTCTCATTTGCTTCATGGACAGACCACCCCCACTCCCTACCTCTACATCCATCCTCACCCCCACTCCCACCCCACCTCCATCCTCACCCCCCACTTCCTCCCCCCACCTCCATCCTCACCCCTACTCCCACCCCCACCTCCATCCTCACCCCCCACTTCCTCCCCCACCTCCATCCCTCACCCCCTACTCCCCACCCCCCCACCTCCATCCTCACCCCCACTCCCTCCCCCACCTCTATCCTCACCCCACTTCCTCCCCCCACCTCCATCCTCACCCCCCCACTCCCCACCCCCACCTCCATCCCCACCCCCACTCCTATATCCTACACCCACCTCCCTTCTTTTCCTCTTTTTTTTCTTGACAGAGTCTCATGCATTCCAGGCTGATCCAGAACTTACAGAGCAGCCAGGGAGACCTTGAATTCCTGATCCCCTGGCCCCCACCTCTTGGGTGCTGCGATTCCAGGCATGAGTCATCCTGCCCAGTTGAACATTGTAGGGACCAAACTCAGAGCTTCACGCATGCTAGGCAAACATTCCACCAACTCAACTTCACTCCCCAGACCCATCTACTAGATTTTTTTTTATTTTCAGAGACGGGTACAAGTGAAGAGAACAGGTCTGGATCTACAGCAAAAAGAAACCCAGGGCATGTTTCACACGGACCTGCAGAGAAGCTTTTAGAAAGGAGGGAACAGGGGCTGTGTGTGCAGGTGGGAGTCAGCATGGTTAGGAAGCGGACAGCCTTGCATCTCACCATGGTAAGCACCAAACAGCAGATTTGTATGGAGATCTGACCAGTTTGCCAAGCCCTTCACCTGGCCACAGGGAAAGCTGACTCGTCCCATTTCTCCAGGCCTGTCAGAGCTGAGCTTATTTTCTCCTGCCCCCTCAGCTCTGTGGCTTTCAGCTGTGAGCGCAATAGCTCTCCTCAAGGCTATACCACTGGGCCCTTTGATACAAGGATAGACAGAAATGACGGCTCCCAGATCTTTCCCAAGACTGACGGAAGCTCCCGGGGCAAGAGAACGCGGTGTGCACAGCATTGGAAGGCACGCTTTTCTTCACGTTGTAAAAGTGCCTTGGAAGCTATGAGTAGAAACCAGAGCCTCTGCCAGGCCACAGCAGCAGCCTGGAGGTCACGCGGCTCCATGGAGTCCACGTCTCAGACAACAGGCGTGAGCAGCCAACAGGGATAAGTATGAACCACTGACTGACACTGAGGTCCCTGGGCTAAAGTGAAGGAAGGGTAGTGTGGGTTGGATACTAGTGTGGGTCAGCCTCTGCTACAGTCACGTGGATTCAGAGAACTGACAGGTCGAGGGTACAACCTAGGTGGTGAGACCCAGAAGGTCTGGAGTCCGGATATCAGAGGGGAAAGAACCTCATTTACACGCTCTACAGTTCTACCAATGACATCTAGATTTGTTCTCCCTTGCGCATGCGGTGCTGTGCAGCTTTGGGTAGGTCTCCTGCTCGAGAGCACAGTGAGCTATCCAAACACAGGTTTTAGAATCAGAGGCCCTGAGTTTGAGCCCCGATTCTGCCAAGGAATCTTAGGTAGAGCATATAAACTTCATGTTAGGGGGCTGGAGAGGCGGCTCAGCAGTTAAGAGCACTGACTGTTCTTCCGAAGGGCCTGAGTTCAATTCCCAGCAACCGCATGGTGGCTCTCAACCATCTGTAATGAGATCTGATGCCCTCTTCTAGTGTCTGAAGACAGCTGCAGTGTACTCATAGAAAAAAAAAATAAATCTTTAAAAACAATTCATGTTAATCTGTACTTCTAAAAATGAGAGAGAATAAGTTCCTTTACACGTTAAAGAGGGGAAAAAGCTGGTGTGTTAAACTGTGTGGGTTAAAGTCGCTTTAGAATCACAAAGTATCTACAGACATGAAAGGCTCACAAAATATCTGAACTCCTTAAAGGAGAGCTACCTTAATGATTCAGGGTCAGAGAACTGTTAGTTTGAAAGTGACAGTAAGGGACTTTTAACACACGTGGCCAGGCATCTGTCTCCAGGCAGCCCTGAGCTTGGCTTTATCAGATCTTTGCATGAACAATCTAGAAAAATACAAATTCAAAAGGAAGCACACTGGGCTGGTATATTTTGGGGTTTGAGCTAAATGGATTGCTTTGCCAAATAAAGAAATAGAAGTTCACACCCTCGAATGTTCCCATCTCCCCATCCCTCCAATACAAACACCCTACTGTTTGTTGTTCTGGCTCTCTCTCTCTCTCTCTCTCTCTCTCTCTCTCTCTCTCTCTCTCTCTCTCTCTCTCTCCTCCCACTCTAGAAGTAAAATTCCTCAGCCTTGTTAAAGTCTGAGTGTGAGTCCCAACCGCCACCCTTAGTCTGCTGGCGACTTTCCTTTTTTGACTTTTGTTCAAATCCAGTTTTGTCCATAGCAGCAGCACCTGCTCCAGGTTCCTACCCAGCCTTCGGTGGTGATGCACTGACAACTGGTAGGCAGGCCCCTGCAGCAGGCGCTCTGCAGCACCTTCCTCAAACGTTAGAATCACCACTTCATCAGTGTCCTGGGAGGAGTGTCCCGGGAAGTAAGAAGCTGCCAGCAAGGGAGGGGATTTCAACAGAAGTAGAATAAATCCTTCTCTACAACTAGGAAGAGGACAGAAGCATTTACCGAAAATGAATCCACCTGCTTGAAGTGGCCAAGGCAGTGCTTTGCAAATGAAAAGGACAGAGACTCCTGGAGGGGCATTCGTATCAACTGTGAGAGGCGGTCATGCCAACTGTGAGGGAGGGGGTGCTTTACAGACCACACCCTGTTCTGCCATTTCACCAAAAGCCCACTGTATCCAAGGCCTCAGCTTCAGTCTGTCTTCAGTGGGCACTGTGCAAGAAGTGGAATGCACAATATCCGTAAAGTGGGAGGCTGGGCGACCCACTGGAGTAAAAACGGACTCCTTCAGGGCTGACAACAAACCCTGGAGGAATTCAAACAGGAAGCAGAGGGAAAGGGATCTGGCGTGGCAGTTGGGGATCCTGGAGGAATGATGGAACAGAAGAGAGTCAGAAATGGGGTGTGCACAGACATCAAGGTCACAGCCGAGCAGTGTGAGGCAGATAGAACCGGAGGGATAGGTTTGGAGCAGAACCATGAGTCACTGTGGAATGATGCCTCCACAAGGGGAATTCCAGGAGTCAGTCTGGAAGCTGGTGCCACACGGATGCTATCAGCTCTGTTGGGACATGCATCGTCACTCACCACTGGAGCCACAGTCCTCGATGGCATCTAACTCATCTTGTAGGAACTTCTGTATCTCGGGCCTAGCTCCTCTAGATTCTAAGACTGCAGTGGCCTACCTTCACATGAAAATGCCAATCGTGACTAGGAAGTTTGCTAGTGCCATCTCGTCATAAGAATGACGCGCCACCTCTCCTTACTCTCCATGCTGGGGATTCCAGCCAATGCCTTTCGAATTAACTCTTCCTACTTGACATTCTACACATTTGGAAACCCATGCTTTTGAGCACACAGTGGGCATCAGACTCAATTAGGATTAAGCACCACCACTGTGATTCCTTTAATCATCTTTTCTTCCCAGATTATTCCATCAGGCTGAGAGGTAGGCAGCTGCCTTACCGCTGTGCACTGAGAGAGAACGCTCAATGTGACCTGGGCTCAATGTGACCCGGGCTCAATGTGACCTGGGCTCAATGTGACCTCAGCAGCTTTTAGGTATTTTAAAAACTATCTTGAAGATCCAGAAAACCATTTTTCCATCCAAGATGAAGATTTTCAATGACTAAAGAATATCTCAGTAAGCCAAAAAGTTAAGAAATCTACTTCAGATATGGCTGCCTCGAAAATATAGATAAGCCACAGTGGGGACAAGCAGTTGCCTGGAAGGGAATGGATCTGGAACCCCCCACCTCCATCCCACGGACTGGAAGGGGCCGACACATGCTGCAGACCTTTATAAGGCACAGCCTTCTGCAGCTCTGCTGAGATTGTCAATGCCACAACATTCTCTCGAGTTTTTCTAGTGGACATAAGCTCATTTGAATAGCACTAATCCTGTGTTAATCTAGACCAAGAGGCCATTTGGATTATAAAATAAGCTTCCTTTTTAGCATCTGAGGGAAACAGGACTGCATCCTTTAGAACAATTGATGTCTGCAAGGTTTCCACTTACTGAGAGACTTCCTCTGATCTATAGTGCTGGCTGGGGAGAGGGGCTGCTCACAGGCCAAGACAAACTTGGCCTGAATTGTAGCTGTGCTACACACTACTTGTGTGACTTTGGGCAGGTTTCTTAACCTTTTGGCACCTCATTAAACAAGAATAATAGAACCTTCCTTGAAGAGTCACTGAGATGCTTAAATGAGGTAGCCAGGGTCAAACGTCCTGTTAGTATGAGTTTAAAGATACAAACATTATGCTAATTAGGCACTACAGAAGGCCAAAAGGGACTTGGTATATCCACCAAGACTGAGGACCTCAACCAGAAACAAATGGTAACTTTTTCAGCTTGGTTGGTCTACTGTTTGATCTGCATGTGAGCCATCTCTCTCTCTCTCTCTCTCTCTCTCTCTCTCTCTCTCTCTCTCTCACACACACACACACACACACACACACACACACACACACCATACATACACCCATATACAAACATCCAAACCACCCATAACCCACACTCACCACACACAAATACACCCATCCCCACACACACACACACACACACACACACACACACACACACACACACACACACTCCAGTACACAATGCACCACCACTGCAGACAACCAGCTTCTCCATCACCCAATTCCAATTCCAGCTTGTCCTGGGATCTAATACCGCCTTTGGCTCTGACATCATTATCCTTACCGTGAATGAAGGAACAGACTGGTGATAGGAAGTATTCTACTTGGGTAGCTCACCATTTAGTAAGCATTTGCAATGTTCATGCACGACCTTGATTACTTCTCAAAGGAGGCACAAGATGCATTTGGGTTGACAATGGAGGCCAGCTTCATAATTTACCACTTACAAAGTGTACACTCAGACATTACCTCATTTGGTACTTGCAACAGCTTTCAGTGTTAGAATATTAGCAAGGACACTGAGGCCCAGGGACCGTCCTTGCGCTGGGCCCTGGAAAAGGCTCTAGGAATATAGGAGGGGGAACAATCACCATGTTGGAGCTGGATGGAGCCCACCTTTGGTCCCCTTGACAGGAGCTCTCGAAGGCCTTTTCCCATTCAAAGATGGACACGGAGACATTTGCGTTCCTCCTAGGAGCTCTATGGTGATGATGTCAGTGCCACACCCACCTTCCTCTGGGGGCGGGGCTGACCTGTAGTGGGTGGTATTAATGACAGGCCAGCGGGAAGAGACTATTATCTAAATGGGAAAAATATCCCCGGCTGCCTTTCCTTGGCATTTTCCGTGGTCTTGCTGTACAGGCCACAGTTTTTCAATGGCATTGACAGGAATGAGTGAACACTATGTACATTTCAGACACAGAGGGAACTGCAGCCAGAGCACTAGGAAGCTGGTGTTTATGGTATGAATACAGTTCAGGCCCCTCGGAGTGTGGACAGGAATCTCCGACATTAGGCTATAACCACTGGGGAGGCGCATGGTGCCCGGGTCCCCTGGAAAGGTGCTAGGGCCCCCAGTATCATCTTCAGAAGAGGAAAAGCTCCACAAGCATTTGCTGAACCCATGAAGTCGGTGAACACCCCCCTTCATCAAAGGTTCCAGTCATATCACAAACTCCTAGAAAGGTTGAGTTCCCCTCCACTTCCAGGGATAAACCATCTCACAAATGGTTACACGAGAAAAGCAATAGGTTGCCTGATGATATGTGACATATGTCATTCCATGTTACCTGAACATAAGCAAGGAAAAGAGAACCACGGACAATATGTTATAGACTATATCAAAAAGGAAGAAAAGGGATATTAATGTAGCACATCTGCTGGGCTACACATAACACACATCTGAACTACATATGAACTAATAACGGTCATTACTTCCGAGAACATAGTTCAGTCTTTACTGCGATGTACCTGCCCATGTGCACTGTGTTAATGCATTGCCTATTCAAAAGCAGATAAAACTTTCTACACCACAACATACCTTGTTTCTCTATCAGACTGGGATAAGGAGAAAAGATAGGGGGACCTATGAAGCTTAGAAGTAAGATGCTAGCATAGTATGTGGAAAGAAGCCAGGCATGGTGGTGCACATGTAATTCTGGCACTGGAGAAGCTAAGACAGGAACATTGTGTGCATTTTGGGCTAGCCTGGGCTACACAGTGAGACCTTGTTCCAAAGAACAACCTCGTAGAGTCAAGGACACAAAGGAACGGGGTCATAATTGGGAGAACAACAAACTAGAATGAAGCTAGTCAGGGGCTCAGCCAACCTCGGGCAAGTTTCAGGGTGGCATAGCTGTAGGCTGACTGCATTCGTGAATGATTACATACGCAAAGTTAAAAGTATTACTGCTAATTTTTAAAAATGTTAACGATGTATAATAAGACTATTTTGAGGAGTTATCACGGAAATATTTACATATGAGACATGATGTGTGGGATTGTCTTTAGAATAAATGTGGCTTGGGGAAAGTAGCTAGAAGACTAAAGGAAACTCCATTCCTCATAAGCTGGGTGGTGGACCCTAGGGCCATGGGGGCTCAATACGGGATTCTATCTCTGGCGCATCCTTAAACTATCCACGGTAAAAGGCTAACAAATGAAGGAGTGGTTATTTAGGAACCGAGCACGAGCCTTGGTAGCCAATGAGCTCCACATTCACCCCCAGCTTTCAGCTCCAGTCAACTTCAGGCTCCTGGGCTCATGTGTGGCCATGACATATGAGCTGGATGCTGGATGCTGCCATTTGGACTGAGTGTTTAGATGATGCAAATGATTTATTGTATCCAGTTATTGTTTATCGTATTACTTCTTCACTTGAAAAGTTCCTGTCTCTTTTCTGTGCTAAGTCCATCTCTGTATTCCTCTACAATAGGGTTTCCTGGCTCCAACTCATAAGGACTTCACACACACAAATGAGGGGTAGCCAAGGCTCTATGTGTGGTAGCTAACATTATTGGTGATCCCAGCATTTCAGGGTGGGCATTTCAAGTGTTTCCTAGCATCATTCACATAAACAAAGAAGTCTGAGTGCTGTGGGTTCATCTAATGAGAACTAAGGAAACATCACAAAAAGCCTGGGTCCCAGACTGGGAAACCTTAGCACAAGGTCAGAGAGCTGGTGCTGCGAGAGTGAGCAAGCGGGACCCGAGACCTGACGAGAAGTCACCCCTTCACCTGCTACATCAGGAACTTAATGGGCTTACACACATGCTTCAGAAAAGCACACAGGTAAACATTGCCAGAGGGCCTTCCCTAATCCTAACCCTTACCTAAGGCTGCTAAGCCCATGCCTCAGCCCCTTCCCACCTTCACTGCTTAAGGAATCCAATGAGGCGCTTCACACACGAACGAATCCAGACCCCAAGGTGTCGGTGGAGGACAACAGCCTCTGTCGGTTTTATCCTTCAGTAACATGCTAGAAACTCGGGGTCTGTGCCAAAGACACTGGAAACCATGAGAGCAAATCATGACTAGAACCTTCTGCAGGAAATCTAGGCCCTTCCAAATGCCGTGATCCAGTAACTATCTGGGCAGGTTTTTGACCTGCGTAGAAGAGTCTCATTATTATTATTATCATCATCATCTTCTTCCTCTTCCTCCTCCTCCTCCTCCTCCTCCTCTTTTCCAGACAAGGTAGCCCTGACTGTCCTGGAACTAGTTCTATAAGCCAGGTTGGCCTTGAACTCATAGAGTTCTACCTGCCTCTGCTTCCAGAATGCTGGGACTAAAACTGTGCGCCCTCACCGCCTGGCTGGAATCTGTATTCTAAGACATTGACTTCCTCAGATGCTAACATATTTGTCGACATATTCATAAATAAAACGAAGGTGGTAAGCGATGTTAGGTTTGTTTTCCTTATTTGAAAAAATTTGAATTTGGGTGAGCCTGTGCTGGACTTCCTGTTTTTCTTTTTTCCACTGCCCTCACTGGCATGACTCAGTACGTAAATAATTGTCCAGCATGATGGTGAACAACTGGGGGGACACTTGTTGGGAGTTTCTGCCTTTTTTATTGGAGAAAAGAATAACTGACAACCATATCCCCTCTCCTTGAACTCACAAGGTACCCATGGCACAAATGGAGGGATGCCATGCTGCCCAGCAGAGAGCAAAGACCAGGAAGTGATGACTCAAGACTGGCCGCACTGACTAACATCTTGGACGTTCAGTCACTTCCAAGGTGACTCTAAGGCAGACTCAAGAGATAATCAGGGGCAAATAACAGCAAGAAAGAGGCTGAGGAAGATTCAGATAAAACCCAAAACCCATAGGCAAAATCCAGGAACCACAGAAGACCAGAAGACTGCGTTTAGATCAGTGTGGTAAACACAGAAACTCAAATTCGAGGAACCAGGAGACCCTCTGCTTAGCCCCAGGGAAAGGTTTAGCAGGCAAAGCTGGCTCAGTGGAGTATGGACGGATGGCCTGGGAAGCCCTTCCAGCTGGATCCACAAAGGTCATGCATAGATTTGGGGACAATGGAAGTGGGAAGACTGGGTTCTTCTGAGGCAAGAGAAAAGGGGTGCGGCCCTTATTAATGCTCCCCAAACAGGAAGTGCAGAGGGGAAGGGCAGGCGGTTCAAAGGTGAGAACACAGGGAAAGCTGCTGGGCAGACACAGGGCTAGACAACTGGAGCTGGAGATGAAAGTCTCTAGACACCAGAGAACACAGGGAACTGCATCTGGCATTGCCTGCGTGTTCCGCCCAGAGGGCAGGGCACAGTTGGAACCCAAGGGTCTAAGTGGTCCTTATTCTCCATTGCCCCCACTCTACTACACACACTAACCAGGAGAAGAAGCCTTCTACCTCTCCAGGCATTTTCTCAGGCTTGGAATCCTTCCTAGTGAGGGACAAAGGACAGACAGACCCCTGACGAGTAGACACACAGGGAAAACTTCTGGCTTCTTCCTCGCCCTCCTAACTCGACACAAAAGCCTGGCAGGTTTTCTGTGCCACCAGAAGGGTAGCTACCCTTCTGACTGATCTGTCTGTCCAGGCTGTCAGGCATTCAAGGCTGGTCCTGAACATGTTTATCTGAAGCGGTGGTCCGTATCAGCTACCCTTTCTTTGTTTAAGTGGACCAGTCCAAAATAAGGGGAAGGGGACCCATCCCAGGCCCAGAGACACAGCTCCCAGCCCTGGGTGTGTTTGGGTTTCCGAATGCCCCCTCTCCATTTTGTGAGGAGCCTTGCTGTGCGCTTCGTGATGTGTGTCTGCTAATTCACTTTTAATAAAGTTTGCTGCCTGTTGCTACCGGCTGTGTCTTAAGGTTTCCCCCCTGCTTTTTAATGCTTTAATTGGTAGAGAAAATGAGCCAGATCAAGACCCTTAGGCAGTGGAGTAGGACAAAGAAGAAAAACATCTGTCTCCAAACTGCCACAAAATGCTTTAGGATGCCCATGCAAAGCTGCCACCCTAAACAAGAGGGCTTCTCAGCGTCCTCTAGGGCAGAAATCGGGGTCGAGAAAGGATGGCCTTCATAAAGGGTGACGTGGAAACTTTTTTCATCTTGCCAAGAAAGAAAAAATGAGGGAAACCAAGGTTGCGAGCAGTTTTGTAGAAAGGGTGAGGTGTGCCGCCTATGGCAGATGCTGAGTTGAGGGCTTACCTCTGGAGGGTGAAGAAATGACTGACACTGGTTGGCTGTCTCTAAGGAGTAAGGCTAGGTGGAGGCATCGGGACAGAGGTGCGTCTACTTCCTAATCTTTGCACTTTTCAATATCGAATAAAGTCATCAATAAATGTGGAATCACCCCCCTGTGCCCCGCCCCTACACCAAGATATAGTCTCACACTATTCCAGGGCTGGCCTGGAATTCACTATGTAGCCCAGGCTGATATTGGACTCAACGGCAATCCTCCCGCCCCAGCGCCCCATACGCTGAGATTGTTAATGCCAGCTACCACACTTGGCTTTGTTATTTATTACCCATCAAAAAAAAATCCAAAACTAGCCAGAATTGCACATTCCACGAGTGGTGTTTCTCATACGGATTCAATATTTTTTTTTCTTTTCTTTTTTTCGGAGCTGAGGACCGAACCCAGGGCCTTGCGCTTGCTAGGCAAGCGCTCTACCACTGAGCTAAATCCCCAACCCCCGTACCTTTCAACATATGTATTTGCTTCAAGTGAGTTTGCAATGGCCAGGAACATGGCTCAGCAGATAAATAGCTACCAATAGGTCTGACCATCTATGTTGGGTCCTAGGAACCCACACGGTAGAAGAGAAAGAGAACAAAGTCCCAACGTTATCTAATCGTAACATGCACACGTGATGGTATGAACACACTCACATGCATAAATACAAACACAGGAAATAAATGTGCAAATTAAAAAAAAAAAAAGGACAATAGCAACAAAAAGCAAGCCAGGCGTGGCGGCTCACACTTTCAATCCCAGCATTCCAGGCAGAAGCAGACAGGTCTGTATGTTTGAGGCCAGCCTGGTTTGCCCATCAAGTTTTAGGCCAGCAAGAGTGACCAAGAGAGACTCGGTCTCAGAAAACACCAAAATTTGAATTAAGAACATTATATTTTAAAAATGTAAATAGAACCAATTTTAAAAACAAAATAGCTTTTAGTAACAGAGCAGACTCACTTGTTGGTCTGATTAGTGGTGTTCCTGACATACATCAGGTGGGGAATTTGTTGGACTAACAAACCTCCCTTTGGCTGGGGATGCGGCTTGGGTGACAGAATCCTTGCCATGCAATACACCACATACTAATGGAAAGACCCTGGAGCCCAGCACTCTCCAGCCTCAGAGGTGAGGTGATCCAGGTTCCACTTACATACAAAAAGTCAGAACCTGGGCAAACCTGTGCTACCAATGTTCAGACTCTAGACTATTCTTTATCTCACTGTTGCCTAAGGACTATGAAAGATCAGAGAATGGTTCTGTGAGTAATATGTTTTGCCCGATTGGTCCAGAACACACACCTTTTTTGGTAATAGTGAGGTTCTTCATCAGTCTACCTCAGCCATTCTATAAACTGAAAATGTTTAATTCCCATACATGATGCCCTGGAACCAAGACAGTAAAACTTAATCTGTAGGTAGAAGCACGATCCTCAAAAGAAGATGGGGTGGTGGCTGATGATGCCTGTAATCCCAGCACTTGGGAGGTAGAGGCAGGACGATTGAGAGATCAAGCTCATCTTTGGATGTTCAGTGAATTTGAGGCCTGTCTGGGATACAGGAGACTGTCTCAAAACAAAAACCAGTCCTCATGCAAAATAAGGGCATGTATATTATCAGTGCTGAAAAGAAGCACAGGGACTTAACATGGCTGTAATCACTGGGCATCATGGCTGCTGCCTGAAATCCCAGGACTTAGGAGGTCCATTGAGAAGTCAAGCCTAGATTGCACACGGACTCTGTCTCAAACACCACCCCTGAAGAGTGGGGTCAGAGGGGAGAGAGATCTTAGTGATGCACTGGCCAAAATACTGGGCCACGAAAGGCTGTGGTATAATCCTAACACTTGACCACATTAAAAGGTTTCCCACCCCTTCCAGCATCTGTTCCTGGGATAGGCAAGATGAAACAGAAAGGCTTACAACACCTCAACCCTGGGCTCATTAACTCAACTGGTCAATGGTGGTTCAAATCCTACATCCAATAAAAATCCAGGTACTGTAGGCTATGGCCCTGGCAGAAATTCTGCCAGATGGGATCCCATTATGTTGGAAATGTCCATCTGCCGGGGTTTTCACATAACCAGATTTTAGGGGGTTAGGGGGAAGAGTTCTTCCCCTGTCTACGACAGGGCCAGAGGTTGTGCCAGGCTCTAGGGCAGGAGCTGTGGGTCAAGAGTACAGTATAGGCTCTGTCAGAAAGGACCAGGGGAAAGGTGTGAATTCAGGAAGGAGGGAATGACTGACAAGGAGCCATCCTTCTGTTGGAATTCAGCTGGGGTGCTTGGAGGTGAGTGTGGCAAAGAACACAGCAAAGAAGAAGACAATGTTTTTCTAAAATGGCTGGGCGCTGACGATCCCAGGCAAGCGCCCCAGACACAGGGTCATAGTCCTAGGTGCCCATCAATGAAGAGTAGTCACCTTTGGTGACACCCAGAGAAGGGAAAACCACAGGGGACTGGGTTTCTGCTAAATTCAAAACAATACAGAAACAAAGGTGGCAGAAAGCTTTCATTTACAGAAAGCTGCTCCCCACCCCCGTGCGCACTGCAGGACAGGTGAATTCAACATATCCTCGGGACCTAGTGGCATCAAAGGGCCTCAAAGAGGTAGTGTAAATGAAAGAGAAAGTAAAGGGGCTGAATGAACTTCTGCTAGAGAGGAGAAAGGACTCACACTGCACGGCCATCTGTTTTATTTCAAGCTCTGTAAAAAGAGGGAGGAGGAGGGGGGGGTGCAGACAGAAGATCGGACAAGTAGACAGGCAAGCAACGATCTGTCCTGTGCTCCTGTCTTACCCCAGGCTGCCGCCGCCGTGCCCCCTACTCAAATGACTAAGGGACCTGCTTTAAATGCACTCTGACACATGATCCCCTAACTTCCGAAAAGCACTTAATACGGTGGCTCATGAAATCTTAATCTAAAAAAAAAAAGTTCATCCATTTGAATCACACTGACAACTGGGGAGGGAGGTGGGGTGGGAAGAACTCAAGTCGGAAAGGCAGAAGCCATGTAGGCACTTTGGTCTACCACTTTGAGAGACTCACTTTTAATCCCTTGGATGCCGGGAAATACTGGTGTCTCAGGGCGGTGTGGTACAAGGTGGGAACTAATGGGGAGGTGTGGGGGGGGGACCACATTATCCGATTGGAGACAAGGAAAATAGAAAAAAGAAAGTGACGTGCCTAAGAAGTACTACGTGTGAGAATCTAGACGATGTTTAAGGGTGAAAACTCCTGGGTGGCAGAGATGAAGGGAAGACACGTGGAAAGGCAGCGACATGCTATTGAGCCAATCTGCTATGGCAACCATGTTGCCAGGCACTGACCCAGTGGTCCCTATGATAGCTCATATTTCTCCAACCTTTTAACCTAAGCACCAGCATCATTCCTTGCCTTTCCAGCCAGGGAACCAGCACAGAGAGGTTGGCTAACTTGCCCCAAGTTACACAGCTAGGAAGAAGCAGGACTAAGATTCAAACCCAGGCACTTAGATGCCAAAGTCTGTGCTTCTACCCTCTCAGGGCTCCTCTAGAACTTAAATAAGAATGAAAAACTCGGCAGGGAGAAGAATTCAAGTCATGCCCTGCCTAGACCTAGGGTTCGAGGGATCGGACAACTCTTACTCGTGACCCTGTGATGACCAGCCAGCTTGTGACCATCCCAGGCCTTAAGTTTCTTCATCCATACAATAAGGAGGACGAATTAGATGAGCTTCAGCACTTTAGCTTCGAAATAGCCTAAGCTCACGCTGACCATCAGCAGCACGCACTCACTGGTCTGCTTTCCGCCTGTCTACCCGAAGCTTCATTTATCTTTGCATGGGTAAGGCAGGTTACGATTATTTCTACTGCTTCCTGACCTTCAGAAGATTATGTCCTTTCTAGCCAGGCAAATGAGGGGAGGCAATGAGGAGGGGGAGACGCATTCTGCCTAATGTGGTTGTAACCCGATGGTCCTTGAAAAGCTCTGGGCACAGATCATGTCGACTCTGCCAACCCTGCAATCTCTCCCAAGCCTGCTCTTGGAACCTGCCTCTGGGCCAGGTAAAACTCCACCAGCTGGTGGAGGCGCCATAAAAGAGGAACCAGAAAGAGTGGCCCCAACTGCGCACTTAAGACGAACCACTTGATTAAGTTCGTCATTCAATATAACCTATTCCGTTTGCATGCAGGCATGCACACGTGCACTTGAGAGCTAAGACCTCAAAAATTATGATGGGTGAATTCAACACCTCCCTTGGAATCTAGTGGACTCCGGTAAGTACCACCCTCGATATAGTAATTAAATGTTGTCCAGAGTGCATGGGTGGATGGAGAAGGGCCTCACAGATGGATCATACAATCTTCCCCTTCCTAAGCATCCTAGACAGGTGGCTGTCATCTGGCCTCTGGCTAGGCACTTCCAAGGTCGACGCTCTGGCTGCTCGGCCTGGCAGGTAGCCCAGGGCGCTGTTGGACAGATCTTGCTATGGGGAAAGCCCACGAAGCACCTAGAACAGTTGCCCCACAAGCTCAATAAAGTGCGCCTCCAAGTAGGTCAAAAATTGCTTCCCTAGAACTTGAACCCATCGGTCGTGGGTGAGCCCCGGGATTCCAAAATGCATTGGCCCATCGAATATCCGGGCTTGTAATCAGGCCCTTTCAGGTTTCCAGCATCCTGCACTCTCTACCCTGAGTCTGGCCGGGCAGATACCTCCCCAGGACCAAGACTGAGCATTGATGAGAACAGGGGATGGCAGCCAGGAGGCCTCCGTCGGCCATGTCCCCAACCTCGGTTCTTCGAGCAGGAGAGGACAAAGGACCTTTAGGAAGGCGTATCCCACCAGTGGTTTGGGCTGCCCCGTCATTAGACAAGCTAGCCCTCTGGATCCCCGCAGTGCCAGGTGACAGTCCCCGAACAGTCCCCAAGGATCCGGAGCACTCGGGCTCCGGTGCCATGGGCCAAGCCACGCTGGGGACCGCGGGACTCCGGGTTCTGGCCCTACGCCTCCAGGGAGCGATCCCTGCTTGGTGGAGCTCTCCCAGCCGACGTCTTACCTTTGCTCGTTGACTCCCGCGGTCCAGCCCGCCCGGAGTCCGGTTCCCGCAGCTCCGCAGCTGCCGGCTGCGCTCATAGAAATACAGCCGGAACCCCTGGCCAGCGCAGCTCCCGCCGCTACCGGCCCCGCCCAGGCAACTGCCGCCACGCCCCTGACGACCGCCTCTGCTACGCCCCCAAGCAAGGCTATCTCAGTGTTCATTGGATATCCCAGCCGCCACTCTATTTGCTCAGCGCGGTTGTTGCGTTTGCTTGGTAGCCCATTGGTCAGTACGTCTGCTCCTCAGGGTGGAGGCGGAGATTCTTAGCAGACAATTCTTCTATAATTGGTTACTTTTTATGTCTTTGGCCAGTGGGCCTAGATGCTATTGGGTAAGGCCCGCCCCGAGGGGCAGGATAAGGGGAACCGGCTAAAGGATGGGTTATGTTTGATGGTTGGTGATATCGGGTAGAGGAGAGGGCCTACTGGGATGGCTTTCTGAGTTCTGAGTCGGAAAGATCTCGAGTCTTATAGAGATGAACTGGGGAAAGAGATAGCTCAGCTGTGGGGTTCTCAGCTCTGGTGTGCCCAGGAGGACGAACCTGTAGCTCAGGACTCAGATGATTGAAATGTGGAGTCCTAACTTTGAAGAGCAGAGGTGGTGAGTCACCAAGCCAGAAAGCGCGACGAAGAGGTGGAGGCGATGAAGAGGTGGAGGCAGCGGCCTTTGACCTCTTTTAGCTAGGGAAGTGGGCGGGAACATGCGGGGCTTTATGGACCTGTTACTGTCCCTCTGTTCTTTCAGCCTTTAAGCAACCCTTGTGGTTGGAGGCCACTTAGAAAAATGTGACCTTTGGAGTCAGACTTCGGCTTTGGCCGTGCCTTTTAGCCTTTCAGAGTTCTCTCTGACTTCATTTGGTGAGTGATGGTAGCTGATAGAAGATAAGTACAGTGCGTGGTGTTTCACGGGCATTTATGGAAGACTCACTATTCACCACTCACCCTCTCCATCCATGCTACCAGGCCAGGTTCTACAATTCTGTGAGCCTGAGACTGCGCGTGCAAAGGCATGTGCTTCATTAAGGTTAGAATACTGACGGCTGGAAACAGAGCTCCAAGGAGCCCAGACACACTGCCAAGGCACGTAGCATGGCTGCAAGAGAGGAGGCAGAGATGTGGAAGAACCACCTAGCCAGAGGAAAGAATTCAGATTTGTAGCAATGCTAAATTTTCTCCAACACATTTCAGGACGGTGACAAGGAAATTATGAGCCAACTCAAGGAGTAGGAGCGAGCTCGCCTCTCTTGTTTGTTATTCCAGCAGGAAGCTGAGGCAGGGAGATTGCTGTAAATCAAAGCTACAAAATGAGGCCTGGTCAGAAGTGAGGTCTTGTCACAAACAAACAAAACAACGTGATCAAATAGCACCCTTTGAAGGCTGCTCAGTGCTGATCCAGAAATCCCTCTGTAAAATAGCCTTCAGACTCCCCTATTTCTCATTCCCATGGGACGCCCCCAGAGTGTGGACAGAAATAGAGACTCTTGGAACTGCATTGAACCCCAGACCTTTCAAAACACCCATAACCGTGGGACAGCAGAGAGAAGGAGGGAAGATTCCATTGCTCTTCGGTTTTCCCCCAGTTGTCCCGTTACCTCAGTAAAGTTTCTTCTCCACATTTATTTATTCCTCTGTAATCTGTTCTCTCTTGACAAAGAGGGGGCCAGGCTTTGGTAGCTAAGGGTTTTACTGAGGAACAACCTCCCCCATGGTCCCGAGTTC
The DNA here is from genome assembly GCF_011064425.1 of Rattus rattus. Lineage (NCBI taxonomy): Eukaryota > Metazoa > Chordata > Mammalia > Rodentia > Muridae > Rattus > Rattus rattus. The sequence goes on from NC_046155.1 coordinate 120,970,319, forward strand.
TCTCCTGCCAAAACGGTTTAGAGCTTGAGAGATGAGCTCTGGATTTGTCACCAGATAAGGATGTTAACCAGCTTGCTGCGGTCACCTCACTGATAACACAGGTACCAAAGCATCACGTGGTGGGCGTGGTGTAAGTATGCACAACTGCCAGTTTAAAAGAAAAGTCTTAAAAGTGGGGAGCGTATAAATAGATTTGCTGCCAGTCGAGAGAGTTGTCTTTATGGCTGTGGGTGCAGGCGTTTGTGTGTGGGAGCGCACACTTGGTTCTGAGCTACAGCTCTCTGATTCTTCCCTTTAAATAGAGCTGGTTGGTGGCTATACACAGGGCTGCACACGTGCTGAAGAAGCCGACTCAGTCTGATAACAGGCCTCCTCCCTGCCTGTGAGTGCTGAGACACCATCTCAGGCCTCGGGATATCTGCTGTGACTCCTGGGAATCTCACATGAGTTCCTTAGTTTGAATCCCAGCCACCAAGGTGACCATTGCAGTGAATTGCCGATGGCTCACCATGGTAAAAGTGGGGATTTTTCCCTCCTTGTGGCAGGAACCAAGGATCGGCCAAGAGTGCTAGCAAAAGACATCTGTCCACTTAGGAGGTCTCAAACAATGAGTCACTGAAGCTCAAAAAGTGAGCAGGCAAATCCTAGGCAGAGGCGGGAACTGGGAGGACAGGTGTCTCTTCTTTGTGACTGGGAGGCTCCAAGAAGGACTCATTATCATAAGCTCCAAGCACTGTTTCCTGGTGTGTCTCCGGTTTCTATTTCCGCCCCTCTTCCAGGGCTCCTGCCATATTCTGTTTAATCATATTATTTCACTTTACAAAGCGTCCCTGTGGGAGGTCATTTGGGGGACAAAAGTAATGGCCTCATTTCCGCCTTCAAGTTTAGCAGCCTCCAAGGATTGAGGACTTGGTGAGCCTTGGCCTGAGATACTCAGGTGCCAGAACATGTCTGTCTGTAAAGCTGATTTGAGAACGCAGGAGAACGGGAGATGTGGCTCAGCTGGCAGTGCTTGCCTACAGATCGCAGAGCCCTGGGCTCCATCCTCAGCACAAGATAGACATGACGTAGTCATGCATGCACATTTGTAATTCCAGGACTCGGGGTGGAGGTAGGATCGGAAGTTCAAGATTACATAGTGACAGCGTGACCCAACTCGTGTTCCATGGTGACCCTGCTCACTTTCTATGGTGACTGTTGCTCCAGGACTTCACTCGTGTGGAACTGGGTCTAACCTCAGTCAGAACCTCTCAACAGGATTTGAACTGAGAGAATCTAAAAGGCACCCTGGACGAGGAGGAAGCTGTAATATACACTCGGCTCTGCCCACCAGTTTCCTAGCCTTGTCAATCATTCTCGGGTCTCAGGGAGTGACAGAGATTAACTGGCTTTGGAATCTCTGCTGTGGGCACTTGAACCCTGGTTCTGTCTTCCTTATGTGGCCCTGGGCAGGCACAGTGGCTTTGCGTGCTGTCCTTTCCTTTATCACATGGAGCCAAGTGTAATGTGCTTCCCTCCTGGGGCCCTATGACTAAGCAGATGAGTTTGTAATGGACAGTGTTTCAAGCAGACCTGGCAAATGCCAAGCCCTGAAGAAAACTTGTAATAGTTATAAGAGGAGCTGCAGAAGAACTTTTCTCCGAAGTCTAACCTATTTTCTGTTGTCTCCCTGGCGGTCAAACGATTTTCAGCATACACATAAGCATGAACAAACATGTGTATGTAACTTTATTCTATTCAGGTTTTTACAAACAAGGCCTCGTAGAACCCAGAATGGTCTCCAACGTGTGCCCCCCCCCTCAGCCTTCCCAGAGCACTGCCACACCCACCCTCTTTTGCTGGGGATTATCTGAAGTCAGAGGATTAGACCTCATCAGTTTAATCACCGAGAGGGCAGTGGGGGAGCGGAGTGGGAGGGGCTGAGAGCATGAGGCTGCAGTGTGGATGTTGACTCTAGGTTCTCCTGACAGTCCGACGTGAGTCAGACCAAGGAATGCAAGGTTGTTGAGTTATTGTCACCGCCTGTGCTGTGTATGGGTGGTTTAGGTTCAGAATGCACTGTGCCTTCTGGCCTGCTTCTCCTTGATCGGACTGATTACCTTGGCTGAGTAGCTCTCGGGCATAGAGTGTCAATAGTCAATGAAGCCCAGTGAGCAGAGGATGCAATTCAAGGACCTGGTTCCTTTTGATGTTAGAAGCAGCTTCCAGCCGGCCGGAAGTGGTGGTGGGAAAATAAACGATTTGGTTTGTGCTGTTTCCTTGATCCCCATGTAAAGTTGTCTCTAAGGAGATTTTGAAGTGGGGGCCTGGCGGTGACATGCTCAGTGGGTAAAGCACCCACTGTGTGAACCTGAGTGTGTGATCCTGTGTCAAGTGGAGCAGAGAACTGATACCACAAGATTGTCTTCTGACGTCCACATGGTGCCCCCCATCATGTACATGTTCTGCTCTCGCGCTCTCTCTCTCTTTCTAAAAATTAAATTTTAAAAGAATTTCCTAAAAATGATAAAAATTCTTGATATAGATAGTTTTGGGGAAAAATGTAATAGTGACTTTTGTTGAGGTGACTCAAATTAGATGATAAATATTGCAGCGATACTCACACATAAGACCAGGTATTGAAAACACTCATGAAACCCACACACACATGTATACACACAACTACACACACATGTATACACACGTGCATACACATGCACATATGCACACACATGTACACACACACACACACCCTTGAAGGTGTTCCAGACTTACTATCAGATACATTAAAAAAAAGTGTCAGACAGGTATAGGTGATGTCTCAGTCACCAAACATTTCTCTTGACATCATCCTTAATTACAGTAATAAAAATCGACTGCTTCCCACTATTAATTCCAAAGAAGTCAGTAAAACGTGCATTAAATAAGTACACTGCAAATCCTTTCCTACCAAAATCCACGCGATCAAGCCACATTAAAGCTACTTCAAATCCCTTTAGAGACCCATATATTGTTTTTTATCATATTTTTAGTTAACCAGACAGTAAACAGTTTTACTGAACAGCTTATTTTCAGTGCTAGAGAGACGGACTGAGTGATAAGGTAAAGCCCTGTCCCCGTGCGGGTGGAGACATTGGACAAGGGGGAGTCCTAGAGACACCGCCAAAGACCAAGCAGGAAGCAGCACTGTACAGTCTGTGCTGAAAATCTCTATTCATGAGAGGGAACAGTTGCTTCTGGTTTGGATTTATGGAGATTTGAGCTGGTGCTCAGAGTCCCCCAGGGCGGATTTGGATGGGCAGTGGGTGGCATTCCACGTGGTAAAGGCAGCAGCTACAGAGGCTTCTAGGTGGGAGAACTCAAGACAGCTTGTCCGGGTGGAATCCGAGTGGGGAATTGGCAGGAGCGATGAGCAGATGGGCCAGTGTGGAGGCCTGTGAAGGCCTTCACCTGAGTTAATGGCTTTACCTAACACCCTGCAGGGTATGCTGCCCCCATCTCCAGGCATCCACGTGTCTCCTTCATGGTTCTGTCCTTATCTCTGTATTCTTCTTTGTAACTTACGAATGCATTATGTGGATTCAGTTTTTAAAATCTCTTTTCAGACAGGGTATTTTTAGGTAATAGAGGCTGGCCTTGAACTCATGATCCTCCTTGCAGTGACCTACGTGTGGGGATAACAGGCGTGCGCCATCATTCCTGGCTTTGGCTTTGACTTTCTCTCTCTCTCTCTCTCTCTCTCTCTCTCTCTCTCTCTCTCTCTCTCTCTCTCTCCACACACACACACACACACACACACACACACACATTTAACAGGGTCTCAAACTTGCTATGTAGCAGAGGTTGGCCTTGAACTCCTGGCCCTCCTGCCTTTACCTCTCAAGTGATAGAATAACAGGAGCATGTCACTATGCCCAGCCTTGCCTTTGCTTTTCAACTGGAATGTTTTCTTAGACTCACTCTAAGTCAGCATTTTGGTTTGCTCTGGTGGTACTGTGGATTGAATCCAGGATCTCTTACACCCTAGGCAAACACCAGACCACTAAGCCACACGTTCAGCCTAGTCATGCAGCTCTTAACTGTCAACAGTGTTGTTCCCAAAGACACTTTGGATTGTCATATCTAGAAGGCCGCTGCTGGCATTCTGTAGATAGGAACCAGAGATGTGGCTATAGTTTCCAGATCAGCGCCTGACCACAGAGGTTACCTGGCCCCAAATGTTGTTAATGCTGTGCCTGAGGAACCCTGCGGACAGAAGCATTACCTGTGACCCTGCAGACTTGATGGCTGGTTACAATTATTCCGGTTTCATTAAAACCATGGAAGTATTAAATTTTGAGATACTCTCCCACGTACTACCCTGAGCTCATCTGTTGTATCATCCTCAATGCAGACACGCTACCTTAGTTAACCTTGATTCACATAGGTGGTGTACGCCAATGTTCGTATCTGCATTGCTCACAACTCCTGAAATGAAAAACAAACAATGTCTATGGGTGGGGGAGTAGGTAAGAAAAGTGAAATTCTGACACATCCTACAACACTACAATCCTTGAAGCTGTTATGTTAAGGGCAATAAACCAATAAGAATATAGCAATAAACTGTAGCGTTCTATTTCTCTGAGGCACAGTGTCAGATTCAGACACAGGAAGTCCTATAGGACAGGAGGAGAGGTAGTGGGGAGAGCTATTGGGGAGAGGTAGCAGGAGCTAGGATCAATGGATGCCGGGTTTCAGTCCCGGGAGACTGAAACCATTCTGCAGCTTCATGGTGGAGATGGTTGCTCCTGAGGTAAATATTCTCAATACCGGTGAACTGTACACTTAGGAAAATGCATGAGGGTGAGGTCTGTGACATATTAACTGAAGAGACTCTCGAGCACTGTCACCAGCGTGAGGAACATGAGGTGGTCAATATGTGTATTAAATAAAACCAAAAGGAATCGGGTTTAGCTTGTAGTACACAAGACACAGTTGAAGAGCACGAGCTTGATATGCGAAAGATCTATCTGAAATCAGCATTAGGCTATGGTGTGTATCTGTTAGCATGTGAGTCCCACTTCCTTCCTCAAAACAGGATCCCTGTCATAACACAGGACAATGAAATACTGCGGATAGTGCCTGCTGTGGGGTAAGTGCCTGTCGGTGAGAAACCTTTATTGTTATGATTGTTTTTCTTTTTTGGAGACAGAGTTTCATCTAGCCTCAGATTCCCTAGGAAGCCAAGGGCAATCTTGACCTTCTGACTGCCTGCCTCCGTCTCCTGAGTGCTGGAATCAGAGGTATTTTCCACCGCTTCTGTTTTATATGATGTTAGGCACGGATTTGGGAAAGCACTCTACTGACTGAGCTTTATCCCCAGCCCCTTTCCTGATTATTTTTAACAGCTTTATTTATTCATATAGCATACAATTCACCTACTTAATGTATACAGTCCAGTGGCTCTTAGAGTATTCGTAGTGTGCAACCAGCACTACAAGCAATGCTACAACATTGTAGTTACTTTTAAAAATAACCTGTTGCAGGCTGGTGAAATGGCTCATCAGGTAAAGGTGCTTGCAGCTAAGCCTGAGATTGTAAGTTCAAGCCCCAAGGCCCACATGGTGAAAGGAGCGATCTGACTCCTGCAAGTTGTCCCCAATCTCCACTACATAGATAGATGGATGGATGGATGGATTAGATAGGTAGGTAGGTAGGTAGGTAGATAGATAGATAGATAGATAGATAGATAAACAGATCAATAGTTGTCATATTACAAATGAATACCAACAACAATTTTTTGAAAAGCTTTGCTTGTCAGTGATTATTCCCCATTCTCCTGAATGCTTACCCCCAATCCCTGCACGTATTAATCACTCTGTATTCACAGGCTCACATAAATGGAATAATATACTGTCTGTCATTTGTGGCTGTCTTTCACGTTGTCAAAGTTTATTCACATTGTAGCACATAGTTTTCACTGTTGAGTTGAGGGAAGCCTTGCATATTCTAGGTACACGTCTGTGTGTAGGGATGGATCTGGCTGGGTGGAAAGGTTGACTATGTTGTAGGAGTGGGTTGTGGGTTAGGGGATTGGTAAAGAGGGTCTTAGCAGAAGTCTAGAGATCCTTCACCATGCAGGCAGAGGAGGCCAGGCTAGGCCAGGGCACTGTGTGGGTCCCAGGCTAGATCTGGTGGGTTGCAGACGGTCAGGAGAAAGATAAGGAGGTCAAGGAGACACAGTAGGCCCTGGCGGAGGAGATAGGATGTCTGATCTTACCATTATCTTGGAGTCTTTAGCTAGTAAGTCTGTTCTCTGGAAACTCAACGAGTCTGATATTTATCTCCTCCTCCTCCTCCTCCTCCTCCTCCTCCTCTGAACCCCATGAAGATTATTTTAGGTTATATATTATAACAACGTTAGATTTTATTTCATTTTGGTTTTTGAAACAGAGTCTTTCTATGTAGCCTGGCTGTCCCGGAACTTCCTATGTAGACCAAGGTGGCTTTGAACTCTCAGAGATCCACCTGCTCCTGTCACACCTTATCCTGTCGCAGGGATAAAATGTATGGGCCACCAAGCCTGGCTGGACTTGTTGCTCTTGTGTTTGCATACTCTATCTGTGGAGTGACTTAGCTGGATAATTCTAACGAAGTCTCTTTCTCTTACAGCAGGTGGATTTGGATGCCATTTGGGGGGGGGGCTGCAGACGTGGGCTATGTGTACAGTTACTTTGGGATGACAGTGGTCTTTCGCTTTTTGTTTTTGATTCAGAATCTAGCTCAGGATAGCTTCAAATTAGCAACGGACCCTTAGCCTGAACATCCTGTGTGCTGGGATTACAAGCATGTGCCCACACACCTGACATTTTATTGTGTGTTCTTATTGGTTGGAGCTTGCTATGTATAAGCTGGCCTCGAACTCACTGTCCTCCTGCTTCAGTCTCCCTGAGTCCTGGATCTACAGGACTACAACATGGTGCCTGGCCCACCCACATAGGTCTTAAAAGCCTTCTTTTGTCTTTCTACCTTTTTATTAAACTTGGCCAGTGGGATCACACAGGCCATTCATTCGCCTTCACTGTAGCTTTGTGTTCTGTTGGTTTTGATCCTGCCCTGGTATAGAAATTGCTCCAGTCTTGCCCAGTCAACTTTAGTCCCTTTTGCAGATATAATTTTTTGGGGTCCAGCTCCACAGGGGTTGGGGGTAGGGGAGTTGACTGATGCACCCCATGATTCTCTCTGATGCTCTTGTACTTGGTCTGCAGTTGGACTTCTGTGTATGTGGTACTAAGGGCTGAACCCAAGGCCTTACACATACTAGCAAAGTGCTACACCTCTAAGCTATGCCCTCTCCCCTACTTTAACTCGTTCTAATAGAGGGGTACCTAGCTCCTCTTGATTGCTTGCTGACATGCTCTTTAGAGTTTCTGGGAGCATCCCCAACTAAAGGCCTGGCAGCCGTGAAAGCCCCAGACTGCTGTGGTAGCCGCTTCTTCAGCAAATCCTGGAGGAGGCTGCTCTAGAGCCCAGGGAGCTTGGGCAGGGACAATGGCACTACCCTATCTCTGTGACAACCCTGCTTAATGGGCAGGACATTGGACAGGGTGATAGCCTTGGTTTTCTTGGCTTGCCTCTTCCAGGATAGAGTCTCTTCCCTATAAGCAAGCTGGGACCTGGGTGGCCAAAGCCCCAGCTAATCTTCCACCATCCATGGCCAAAGTAGACTTCCAATATGCATGGTGGCAGGAGTAGGAAGTGAGCCTTAGGCCACTCAGCCTACACTGTCTACATCAGAGCCGTTGCAACATGCTCTTCCCACGGTCATACAGAAGCTACTCTTGGCAGTGAGCTGGAAAAAGAGGTCACTTGTGTTCTTGTTCTCACCATCCCCAACCCCTGGAACTGGAGGGGAACTTGGGGGAAGTGGTTTGGCTCTGGTTTACTGACTCTCACCCCTCTTCCTGGGATTTAACAGATTTCCTTGCATCAAAGTTAATAAATGCCCTGAATGCCCTTAGGACAATTTGCAGAGGGTGTGATTCTGAGTTTTAAACAGTCTTTGTCTGCTGTGCGTGTTTCAGTGGGGGAGAGTTCAAGGAACGGGTAAGAGCCACCATTCGGGAAGCCAGATATCTGATTGCCTGTTCTGAAAATACTGCTGTTTTAGCTACGTCAGTAAGTGCCCTTGGCTGAGTGGACAGCCTGGAGCCAGGTAGAAGAAATGGTAAGCTATTGACGCTAGTTTAGGTATGAAGTGACAAGGGATTGAGTAAGACAATGGGAATAAAAATGAGCAGGAAGGGCTGGAGAGATGGCTCAGTGGTTAAGAGCTCCGATTGCTCTTCCAGAGGTCCTGAGTTCAAATCCCAGCAACCACATGGTGGCTCACAACCATCTGTAATAAGATCTGATGCCCTCTTCTGGTGTGTCTGAAGACAGCTACAGCGTACTTATATATAATAAATAAAATAGATCTTTAAAGAAAAAGGAGCATGAAATAAAAAGGATGTGTTAAGCTGGAGGTGTGGCATAGTGACAGAATGCTTGCCACTAATATGCGTTTCATTCCCAGAAACAGGCACATAAAACACACTCAAATGCACACGCATGTGCACGCACATGCACACACATGCACACACAATACAAGGGCACACACACATGTACATGCACGTGCACACACAGCACAAACAGTGATGTGACTACAGTCCCTCACAAACTAAAGCTGAGACACAAAGAGAAAAGAAGGGTCAGAGGTGATTCCAAGCTTGTCCAAAGGTAACTGCATGGAAGAGGAAGGCCAAGCTGATCCGGGGCTGTTGAGATTATGCATATGCAAAGGAGAAGGAGGCTATCATGAGGTTACACACCTGTAACTTTGCAGGAGGCAGAGGCAAGTTCAAGGTTAGCCTGATCTATCTTGTAAGTTTCAGGGCCAAGGAAAGGGAGGGAAGAGAAAGAATAAATATAGAGTCTTGACTAGAAAGGCAGGTTTGGCCAGTAGGAGAGAGACCAAGGGTTGTAGATAAAGAGATTTGCAGGTATATTTTAACATAATACTTTGCAAGTTCATCCATGTACGAGAAAGCAGAACTCACCGGAGTAGGCCAGTTTTAGAAACATAGTCAGACTCCCTTGAACCTGGAAGAATGGAGCTTTTAGGAAACAGGCGGAGAGCAATGCAGAAGATCAAGAAGGTAGCACAAGAAAGGCGGTGTACCAGATGCTACTCACAAAGCACTTTCTGAATCCAACGTGGCTCTAAGACCTTTACATAACCCTCATAACTCCATGGAACTGATGTAATAATCCTCACTTCCAGATGAAACTGTCCAGATGGTGGAAGTTATGTAAGTTGTGTGCTTAAGGTTGCACAAGTGCTGTGCAATGAGATCAAGATTTTAAAAAATAGGTGAAAATTCAGCTTTCAAGAGCATATAAAGGGAGCTGAAGAGATAGCTCAGTGGTTAGGAACACTGACTGTTCTTCCAGAGTACCTGAGTTTAATTCCCAGCAACCACATGGTGGCTCACAATCATCTGTAATGAGATCCAATGCTCTCTTCTGGTATGTCTGAAGAGAGGGACAATGTAATCAAAAAAAAAAAAAAAAAAAAAAGAGCATATATAAATCTCACTTCTAAGTATAAACAGCCCAAAGGTCCTTCAGTACCACAATGGAGAAGCAAGTCATGGTATATCCATATTAGTGGATTACTATACAGCACTGAAAAAGAACAGACCCTTGCTTGAAGTACAACGTGGATGGAATGCTGAGCAAAAGAACTTGTCACATTGTCACAGAAGAGACCCATTTGATTTGATTTCCAGAAGGCTCAGAAGAGGCAAAAAGAACCCCTGATATGAAGCAGTCAGGTGACCTCTCTGGGGTAGGAGACATTGGGAGAGAGGGTTGCTGAGATTAACTCATGGTGTTTGTGGAGTTTCATCAAGCTGTGTGCCTACCTTCAGTTCAGGTTCACTAGGTGTGCAGGTGATGCCCCAGTGAGAAGTTTAACAGCACAAAAACATGTCTTAGTCACCAGACTATCAAGACAGCAGGTGTCTCTTCAGCCAAGGAAAGTGTGGAAGGGACACTGACATCGCACACATGAGTTTAAGAGGCAGGGCCACTGAAAGCCACGTGTGGGTCTTTTAGCGTTTTTATTAAATCAAGCTGGAAGCAGCACTGTCGGAGGCTGCTGCTCAGTGATGCTGACAAGTGTGTAGGAGGCCTGGGTTTGATCCCAGGCCCGCACCAAAGCAAACTCAGAAGAGTGAACTTCCTCAACAGCCGTTTTGGTTGACATGGAGGTGTTTATTTACAATAACTGTAATAAATGTTTTTTTTAAGATTTATTTATTTTATTTCTATGAGTACACTGTTCCTGTCACTTCAGACTCACCCAAAGAGGGCATCAGATCCCATTACAGATAGATGGTTGTGAGTCACCATGTGGTTGCTGGGAATTGAACTCAGGGCCTCTGGAAGAGCAGTCTGTGCTCTTACCTCTGAGCCATCTCTCCAGCCCTAAATTTCTTTTAGAGGTATGTGCTGACATAATTGTGGGTGACATGAATCAAACTGTAGTAATTTGCTTCAAAATCATGATGATGTGCAGTTGAGACGGAACAGGATTGGCCACAGGTTGGACGTTGTTGACGTGTGTGGTGGTTACTTGGAGTTTGGTGTGATGGTGCTTACATAGAGATCGAACGTCTTGATAAAGATTTTGTAGAGGAAGGAGGAGAGGAAGAAAAGAACTAATATCCAGAATGCTGGCAAAGGAGTAGACTCCGGTGACTTCATACTTGCTCCTCTTCCTCTTCCTTTCCCTCCTCCTCGCCCCCACCCTTCTTCTTTTAAAAAAAAAAAGTCTCACTATGTAGCCCAGGGAAGCCTTGAACTCACCGAGATGGGCCAGCCTCTGCCTCCTGAGGCTGGGATTAGAGGAGCGCACCACCACCACCACCGCCACCACCACCACCACCACCACCACCACCACCACCACCACCACCACCACCACCACCACCACCACCACCACCACCACCACCACCACCGCACTGGCTGGCCTCAGGTGTTTAAATTTGCATTTCCTCTAAAGGAGACATTAGACAGGGAGCACACAGTCACACCTGGAGGAGGAGGGCGTGTCAGGAGCCGGAGCCTCTGGGTGCCTGTGGCTGCAGTCGATCTTTGTCTCCACTGCATTGGCCCGGTGGACGTCACCATGACTTCCACTTCTGCCACAGATAGCTGTTGGGTTGCTGTCCCCCTTGACCTGGTTTCTGGCTGCCAGGCCTTCCTGTTGGGATCCACCCCAGTTTTCTCATGCCACCCTTTGGTGTCTACTGAGGGTCTTCTCCGTCTACACCCAGTTCTGTCTTTAGCCTTCTGCTCTTCCCCCTCCTCTCCACCTCCCCTGTCCCCTTTCCCAAAGGGTTCATTTTTTCCCTAGTGCTTTGCACTGCCCCTACGGCTAAGATTTTAAAATGGCTGCTGAGGGCTGAGAAGATGGCTCAGTGGCTAAAAGGCTTGCTACCCCAGCACAAGGACTCAAGCTTGGATTCCCAGGACTCCCGTAAATGGTAGCCGGGTATGGTGGCCAGCCTGTGCCACTACTGTACAGGAAGCAAAGACAAGCAGGCTCCCTGGAGCAAGCTGGCTAACTAGACACACTTCTCCACCCAGACAGCTATTCGTCCTTCCGTATGCTGCTGCCGAATCCCTCCATGCGATGGCTCCCCCACCTTCCGGTGGACTTTGCTCATTCAATCTATACTCAATACTCACTTGTTCAGTTAAAGCCGTTTATCTGTGAGGCCCTGTCCTGAGACAGAGCGTCAAGGGCAAGCACCTACATAATTCAGACCTTACGTCATGGTTCCAATCTCACCATTAATATTGACTCATTTATGTAATATCTACCCTGGCGGGTCAAGGATGGTCAATTACTCATATTTGTACTTCAGTGATAGGAGGCAACAAACCATGGTTTTTTTTTTTTTTTGTTTTGTTTTTGGTTCTTTTTTTCGGAGCTGGGGACCGAACCCAGGGCCTTGCACTTCCTAGGCAAGCGCTCTACCACTGAGCTAAATCCCCAACCCCCAAACCATGTTTTCTTAATCGAGTTGAAAGAGAGCAATTGCTGAGAAAATGACTTTGGTCAAACACCCTTGATGTTTGTTTTGTTTTGTTTTGTTTTGTTTTTGAGTCTCTGTGGCAGTGTCGGGTGAAAAGACCAGAGAAGTAAGGCATTTCTGCTGGGGCTTCAGCACAGTTCTAGGTCACTTGGTTGAGAAACTCATCAGTGAGCAGAGGCAGGATATGGGACAGCAGCAGGATGAGAGTTCGGCAGGACTGATGCTGTTTTTCCTTTTCAGTTATTCTGTATTCTGCCCCGCCAGGGCCTGTGTCCTGCCATTGAACTACACCCAAGTATTTCCTAATACAGAGACATATCAGCAGGAGATGGAACTAAGGTTCTGATGAGAGTTCACAGTGGTGCAGGAGCAAAATGACAGACCTCAGGACTCCAGAGGCAGGCTGTAGGCGAGCCTCGTTCAGGCCTGGGGACAACCCTGAGATATACTTACCCTGTGAAAATGGCTACTTGACAACCTTGAGTTATACTTACCCTGTCAAAATGGCTACTTGACAACCCTGAGATATACTACCCTGTCAAAATGGCTGCTTGCTGCTGTTGTTTGGTTATTGTTTTGTTTTGTTTTTAATGTTCTCACTTCTGTGGAAATTAAGAACAAAAGCAAACAAAACAGTTGACAGCAGGTAAGTGGACTGCAGGCCTGAGGGTTTGCCTCATGCCTATCCTCTGGACGTCTGTTTGAAATCCACTGGCCGTTTGCTGAGGAGAAGCCCAGTGTGATTCTGTGGTTGGCACTTGGCTATAACAGTATAAAACACCCAGGAAGTTGTTGAAATAACAGTTCCGGGGCCCCTCCCAGCTTTTCTGATTTAACTGGAACTGGGCCAGAACACAGGGGCCTAAGTGTTGTAAATTCCCCAGAGGAAGTCTAACAGGGAGAGTTCGTCAGAGTCAGCACTGAGCTAGGGTAGACTTACGAAGACACCTGCTTGTTTCCACGGAGTTTCTCCAAGTTGGGTCTCCAGAGCAGCAGCAGCAGAAATACTGGATTCTTCTAGGGCTTTCGAATCAGAAAGCCTGAGATCGCCTATAAATCCGGTTCAACAAGTCCTCCATGTGGGCCGAGCTTGAGACCACTACCCTGAGTCTCATTACTTAGCGTGAACCACAAATCTATGGCCTCTATTTTAGGTTCTAGAAATGCAGAGTTGCTGAATCAGAAAGGGTGTTTTGGCAAGATCCTATGGTGTTTCACACATGCCTTAAAATGTGAGACACCTGGCCTTGGACCAGGGGCATCATACTCGAGCTCACATTTCATTGACCATAAATAAGATAGATAGACCATAGACTGATGACTGAACAAATGAATAAATCGTGTGCCTTAGAATAGTGGCATCATACATGTATTTATATTTCACTGACCATAAGCATATCATGTGACCAATCTCACTTCAGTGAATGGGGCAAGCATTTCCAACCATTCCTGTGGTAGTAAATTACCCGTAGACAGGGGGTTTGGGAGGGGGACAATGGATATTTCGAATAGCAATAGAATTTATTACAGAAAGCAAGTAGGACAACCTTGGGGTCCCCAGGAGTGCATATGCTCATTTTAGGACGATGTATCTGGACTTTCTGAGAGGCAGAGCCAAGAGGACTCAGCATTTAAGTCTTTTCAGCCAAGGCTGAAGGATTCCTTCACCACCAGGAGGAACAGAACTAAGGCCTGATCAAGAGGCAGCCCCACTTCCAGGACAAGAGGCTCCATATGGGCCTCTGAGATGGCTCTGTGGATAAAGGCTCTCGTTGCCAAGTCTGATGAACTAAGTTGGATTCCTCAAACCTACATGCTGGAAGAAAAGACTCAAGTTGACCTTTGAACTCTATGAGTGTGCCACGGCATGTGTGCGCCTGTACACACACACACACACACACACACACACACACACACACAGACACACATACATACACACACACACACATAGAGAGACACACATACATACACACATGCACACGCACACGCACACACATAGACACACACACACACACACACACAAACACATACACACAAAGGCAATACACTCTTTTAAAGAGGCACTTTGTAACGTCAGTCCTGTGACATTTCAGATCTCAGTGGCCAGCCCTGTCTGCCATTCTTTCTTGTCACCTTGCTTCCCTGTTCCTCCCTGCATAATCACTTGCCCTCTTAGTTTCAGCTCTGCAGTCAGACGCACCACACCTCCACCCTTTGTACCTGTTGTGAGACTCTGGACTCGGAGTCTTGTTTCTCTGACTGAGTGGGAATGTCTGTTCTCTCCTGTGGGGAAGGTGAGCTGTTTTGCAAGAGAAAAGCAAACATTCGTCACCAAGGAGGAATGTTGAGATAAGTTGCTTTAAGGAAGCAAATTGTTATGACCAAAAGAAACATCATGGTAGTTTGAATTATTATCTCAGACATTCCTCACTACTCTAGGGTCACCCTTTTTGGGGTATCTCTTCCTGAGGATTACCTTTGCAACTCCACTGACCTTAGACTTAGTCATGTGACTTGCTTGACTAAGGGAACAGGAATGGAATGGACACATGTTATTTCCAAGCAGGACTCTCAAGACCCAGCATGTGATTCATCAACCTTTTCTTCTATCTGGGGACTGGCGCGTCTCCAGTAACAGCTCTTCCTCAGTTTGGATCCCAGAGCAGAGTTACAGCTGACTCACAACAGGAGTGTTCTGTGAATTGAAGATAACTGGAGCGGTGAGCTACTGAGATCTTGGGTGTGCTTGTTACCGAGGCGTAACCAAGCCTTCCCTGCCTGATACAAAAGTAAGTGAACGAGGTCACAAAATTCTAGGCTAAGCTCAAACTCACTGTCTTCCTGCTTCAACTTCTTAAGGACTAGAGTTACAGATCACCATGGACAGCTTTATTTGATGCCCCCCGTTTTGCTTGATGCCATCTTTATGAAGTCTATAAAAAGTCTAAACTATATTATTTAGGAACTCAGGAGAAAGTGTTTATACCAGGGAGGCACAACTGGGAAGTTTTGCGCTGCGTGTTTTATATATACTGCTTTTGTGTGAATAAAAGTTAATTTTTTTAAATTTTATTTTCCTGTACATATGTGTGCCTGCAATCTGTATGTGCATTACATGCATGCAGTGCCCATGGAGGCCACAAGAGGGTGTTGGATCTCCTAGCACTGGAGGTAAGGGCAGCTGGGAGCAGCTTGATGTTCCTGCTGGAAACTGAATGGGGTCCTCTACAAGCGCAGCAAGAGCTCTTAACCACTGGGCCACCTCTCCAGTGGTGGGATAGACACACGTGTCCACATGTCCTTGCCCAGACCCCAAGTCCCTGAACCTGGCACTCTGTGTGGTTGCCTTGAGGCACCCAGTGTGGTATAGTGTGCTGCTCTGGGATTTCCCAGGCACAATCGTAACAATTCTGGGAGCTTGCACTTAACGCTTGTGGGAAACGTTTTCTTGACTCCTAGCTACCAGCTGGTTAAAGAAACCCAAACCAGCCCATGTGGAGAGGCCACATGCAGAGGCTAGGAGTAGGTGTTTGGGCTGACAGCCCAGCTGAGGCTTCAGCCAAACCAGCAGACACGTGGGTGAAGATGCCTGTGGATGGCTGCAGCCCCCTGCTGCCGAGTTAGCCTTGGCTTGGGGCTAGCCACCCCTTGTAGTTCCTGTCTGACTTCCTGACCTGAGCCCTTCAGCACATCAAATGGTTTTCATGGGACCAACGTTTGATGTAATTTGTTATCAAGGCAGTTTGAACTGTGCCCAGGCACACATGGGTAGACTTGCAAAGATGAGTCCCTGACCTGACAAACCGCAGTCGTGTAGAACATGATAAGCCAAAAGTGCATGTGGTTCTCTAAGAAGCCCACCATGAAGATTTAGGCTCTCTGGTTAGTCCAAGTTAGAGTCTTTGGTAGAGTGGGCTGCTACGTGATCCCAGCTCTTGGGAGGTGGAGGCAGGAGGATCATAAGCTCCAGGACAGCCTAGGATATATGATGAGACCCTCTCTAAGAAACATGTGACCATCTGAAGTCATGGACTTCCTATGTACATGCAAGCACACGTGCACATGCACACACACACAAACACACACACACACACACACACACACACACACACACAGAGTTTGTGGGTGAAGAATCCCACAGGATTGTCTCTTTCATTTACGTATCCATCCATTTGTTGAATTCTTCCATTCATCACACAATTGCTGAGTGTGTGTGGAGAGACGAACTCTGAGATCCCTCTATTCTACAGTTTGGAGCTTGATGTGCCACCTCCCAGAGGTCAGACAGGAAAGATCGGACAGTTAAATGATGCGGCTTTTAGGGGCAGTGTTAGGCTCAGCTGCTCTAGGGCCCTGTGAAGATACCATCGTCCATTCTCCACCTTCCGGTGTTGGAGTGGAAAGTCACGAGCCTCTAACCTTTTTGCTTCTTTGTTTATTCCCCCTCTAATTGCTGTAAACACGGTGACCTCAGAATATAGCCATGTTTCTTAAATAGTGTGGCATCTGGAGGAGCAATGACTAATATAGTTTGGCCATCATATCAGTGTGCTCAGGGCTCAGCTGAGGACACCAAAGCAAACTGTCTCAGCCCAGGCTGCCTCTGCCACCCTGGTGGCCCACGGCTTGGCTCCATCACCATGTGGCTCCTTTCGCTGCCAAGGCCCATGTGCTGAGCAATGTGCCTTTACTCTCTGGCTAGGGAAGAGCCTAGTGCCTGCCATGTGTTTGTGAGCAGGGGACAATCCTCCTGCTCGTCCCCAGGAGATGGAGCAGGAGGAGGGCTAAGAGAGAAGGATGCCCATGATTGAATTGTATCCCTTAAGAAAATAGGTTCGGGGATTGGGGATTTAGCTCAGCGGTAGAGCGCTTGCCTAGCAAGCGCAAGGCCCTGGGTTCGGTCCCCAGCTCTGGAAAAAAGAAAAGAAAGAAAATAGGTTCGTATCTTGATCATTTGGGGGATAAAACCATTGCAATTGATGTCAAATTAAGATACAGTCATGTTGGCTTGGGATCACAGGCCTTCAATTCAAAGACTAATGTCTTTAAAGGAAGAAAACGAAGGGCTGGAGAGGTGGCACAGCGGTTAAGAGCACTGCTGCTCTTCTAGAGGTCCTGAGTTCAATTCCCAGCAACCACATGGTGGTTCACAACCATCTGTAATGGGATCTGATGCCCTCTTCTGGTGTGTCTGAAGACAGCTACAGTGTACTTATATACATAATAATAAATCTTAAACAAATTTTTAAATCCCTAAATAATAATGTAGCCATTTTACTTGGTGGCATAGCCGTGGTAAGGTGCTGTGCTCTCATAAATAATCTTTTATTGTGTCCCTGAAGATGAGCCTAATGAGAAAAGGAAAGGAAAGGAAGGAAAGAAGGAAGGAAGGAAGGAAGGAGGGAGGGAGGGAAGGAAGGAAGGAAAAGAGTCATGAAAATGGAAGAGAAAATAGCTGTGAAGGGAAAGAATCTGTGAAAAAGGAACAGGAAGGATAATGGGCGTGAATTCTGTCAAACCACATTATGATGTTAAGTTTTATATGAATGTACTAAAATGTCATAATGAAACCCATTATATATAATTAAAGTGCTAATAAAACACTTTTTAAAATGTACTTTTACTTTGCTATGAAGTGATGACTTCAGGATAGAAGAAAAAAAGGCGAGAAGTCCACTTTCGCTAAGTGCCCTTCGGTGGAAGAGAGGATTAATAGGATGAGGTATCTGCCTGTGATGGAGCACTATTGAGCACTTAAAAGGAAGGACATTTTGACTCTGCTAAGTGACTTTTCCTTCTGCCAAGTGAACCAATGGCAGGGGGGCACCCACTACTTGAGGCCACTTACACAAAGCTCTTAGAGCAGTCTGACTCGTGGAGACACAAAGTCGAATAATGTCTGTGGGGACTGGGAGCGAATAGGGAGCCAGCGTTTGATGGATGTGGGGTCTCAGCCAGAGATGCCTGGACAGATGGATGCTATACGATAGCGTGGGTGCTCACTGCCACTCAGAGACAGCCACAGCTACCTGTATGTTCTGTGTTTGATTCCCAGTCACTGTCCCCGAACCAAGCCGACCCCAAACTATGTATCTGTGTGTGTGTGTGTGTGTGTGTATGCTATGATTGCCTTTCTCTCTGTGTATGTGTGCATGTGTGCCTGTGTGGTTGAGGGGACAGAGAGCTGGAGGGCTTATATGTAAGAAAACGTCTGAGCAAGGCATAGTGTAATCTGGCACTCGTGAAGCTGAGGTAGGGCATGGCCATGAGTTGGAAGCCCCCCCAAGACCCAGTCTCAAAACAAAAAGCCTGACAGGGTTTAGTTAGTTTGTAAACAGTGGTCTTCAGTGGTCAGGCTGTAGCCTGTAGGCTTCTCTCATTCACTCCTCCTCCCCAGGCTGACCGTGAAGCCCCTGTCCTCCTCATTCAGCCTCCTGAGGGCCTGGATTCTGGATGTGTGAAGCCCAGTGCAATCAGAAGGACGCTGGTTTCTATTGAGATCAGCAGGGGAGACTGAAGAACAACCTTGGCATTGTCAAATGATCAAGACGAAAAATAAGAAATCAGTCACCATTAAAAGCAGAAAAGTCAGCAAGTACCAGAATCAATGATGGGTTATCTTTAACACCTTTACATTAAAACCATGTCTAAGTTACGGTCCAAGGTCTTTTGTAGCCCAGGCTGGTCTTGAACTTGTAGTTAAGAATCACCTCCAACTTGTGATCCTCCTGCCTCCAGCTCCTGAGAGTTGGGATTATGGTGTGCATCACCATCCCCAGTTTCTGTGATGCTGGGGACCAAGCACAAAGCCTTGTGCATGCTAGGCAAATACTTTACCAACTGGGCTACGTTTCAGCCTTCTCCCCACTGTTGTCTATTCAAAGTCTTAGACCCACATCACTCCTTCCTTCCTAAAAGCCCATGGTAAGACTCCCTCCAGCCTTATCCCATACACGTTCCTTCCAAAAGCCCAAAGACCCTTCGAATGCCTGAATGGACAGTAACCTTGAGGCTTCACATACCCACCTCCCTACATATGCTTCTGCTCCGACTTCAGGACTCCAGCCAGACATGTTTAGCTTTGATGCTTAGAAGACTTCTCCCTTTCCATTTGTATGCGGGCCTCTGGACTCATGCTCTAAAAATGTCCCGTAGGGAACTGGGGATGTGCGTCGGCTGACAGCGTGCTTGCCTAGCGTGTACAATGCTCCGAGCTCACTACATAAAACGGCATGATGGAGCATATCTGTAACACTGTGGTTCAGGAGGAGGATCAGCAGTTCAAGGTCATCCTTGGCCAGCTTGGGATATGTGAGACCCTGTCTTAAGCAAAGAAAAACCTGCCCCTGGATCTGACTCTAGCAGTCTCTGAACATGGAGCCCATAACCTCTGCCTGTTCCCACCAAAAACTCTCTTACTTCCCGTCAGGGTGGCTTTGGCTTCACAACTATTGGGACGTCGAGGTGAATCTTGTAGCCACTGCTGCTCTGCACCCTGCTGGCTCTGCAGCCTTGCTGGGTAGCCACTCGTCAGTCTGAACCCCGTCCCCCTGAACATCTGACGTCATTATTCCACCTCCAGGACTCTCTTCTTAGGAGGTCTCTTCAACCGATGGGAAAAAACTTACACAGATTTATTAATTGCATAGTTTAAATTCAGAGCAACAGAGGCCATCTAGATGTCGCAGAGCAGATGATTTACCAGACAGACCAAAGTCTCTACATAGTGTGGATAGGATATAGTTAGAATATGTTACTGTTTGGCGGTGCTGGGGGAAGAACTCACAACCTCAGGCACGCTAAGCAAGTGTTCTAAACCATCCACAGGGCTATCCGTAACAAACGTACATTGCTAACCCTTGAGGTATTACTGAAAATACCCTTGATCGAAATTTATATCCAATGTGATACCATTTGAAATAGTAGAGGGCATAGATGGATAGATGTATACTAAATTCTAAGTCTGCGCCTGGGTTGTGAGATGAGAGAGGTTCTCCCTGCTTTGTCTTTGTCGTCTTTGCACTTTTCGAACGCTCCTTCTGAGTGTATATCTGGAAGGCAGAAACTTAAAAGACTCTACACACACACAACAGAGAAAGCAATGGGTTGAGAGAGTCGACCATGGGCCCTGCTTAACCACAAGGCTTCCACACCCACTGAGGTGCCTTCTGCAAGCCCAGCTGCTCTATCTTGGTCACAGTGTGAGAGGCCCATGTCTGCTGGGGTGGAGAGTGACGTGGCCTCTGCTCTCTGACACCCTGCTCTCCCTGGTAGAGGCCTACCATAGAGGCAATGGTACTCAAACCTTTTGTATTGGGGAGTTAGCGTTCGGAAAGGGTCTTGACTGGTTCAAAGGGAGCGGATGGAAGGCCAGCCTTTCTTCTTTTTCTTTTGGGACAGTCTCACTACGTTACCCCAAGGGCCTAGAACTCACTGTGAAGACCAGGATGGCCTCAAATTCACAGAGTTCTGCCTGGTTTGATCTCTCCATTGCTAGGATGAAAGGCACACTCAACTGTGCCTGTGGAGACAAGCTCTTCAATAAGAAGCTGCCATCTGAACCCAGGTTCTTCACTGTGTGGAAAAGACTGTGTGAATCCCTAGTTGAGTTGAGAGCTAATTGCCAAGGCCTTGGCAGGTGCCGAGCTCATGGAGGATGCTGATCCTTGAAGGCACCAGCTGACCTAAGATAGGGACAGTGAAGGGAAGTTTGCTTACAACAGAGTCTTGTACTCCAAGGCTGGCCTTGAACTCACCACATAGCTGAACTCTTGATCCATTTCACCTCCAAAGTTCTGGAATTCCAGATGTACTCTATTATGCCTCCTCTGTCTCGGAAGTAAGTTTGCCTCTGCCTTGAGGCACAAAGCAGAGAACAGAAGGCTTCCCCAACCCTGAGTGGAGAACTTCCCCTGTGGCAGGCTTGGCTCCTGCCCTAGCACTCACTGTCTCTGAATGACTCCTGCCACCATGGTACCATTTTGTGTCACCAACTAGCAGGTTTCTTAAGCTCATCTATTGTGAGAGTTCAACTCTCCATTTTTTTAAAAGACGATTTTTTTTTTTTATTAACTTGAGTATTTCTTATTTACATTTCGATTGTTATTCCCTTTCCCGGTTTCCGGGCAAACATCCCCCTAATCCCTCCCCCTCCCCTTCTTTATGGGTGTTCCCCTCCCCACCCTCCCCCTTGCCGCCCTCCCCCAAACAATCACATTCACTGGGGGTTCAGTCTTAGCAGGACCAAGGGCTTCCCCTTCCACTGGTGATCTTACTAGAATATTCATTGCTACCTATGAGGTCAGAGTCCAGGGTCAGTCCATGTATAATCTTTAGGTAGTGGCTTAGTCCCTGGAAGCTCTGGTTGCTTGGCATTGTTGTTCATAAGGGGTCTCGAGCCCCTTCAAGCTCTTCCAGTTCTTTCTCTGATTCCTTCAACGGGGGTCCTATTCTCAGTTCAGTGGTTTGCTGCTGACATTCGCCTCTGTATTTGCTGTATTCTGGCTGTGTCTCTCAGGAGCAATCTACATCCGGCTCCTGTCGGCCTGCACTTCTTTGCTTCATCCATCTTGTCTAATTGGATGGCTGTATATGTATGGGCCACACATGTGGGGCAGGCTCTGAATGGGTGTTCCTTCTGTGTCTGTTTTAATCTTTGCCTCTCTATTCCCTGCCAAGGGTATTCTTGTTCCCCCTTTTTTTTTTCTTGTTCCCCTTTTAAAGAAGGAGTGAAGCATTCACATTTTGATCATCCGTCTTGAGTTTCATTTGTTCTAGGCATCTAGGGTAATTCAAGCATTTGGGCTAATAGCCACTTATCAATGAATGCATACCATGTGTGTTTTTCTGTGATTGGGTTACCTCACTCAGGATGATATTTTCCAGTTCCAACCATTTGCCTGAATTTCATAAAGTCATTGTTTTTGATAGCTGAGTAATATTCCATTGTGTAGATGTACCACATTTTCTGTATCCATTCCTCTGTTGAAGGGCATCTGGGTTCTTTCCAGCTTCTGGCTATTATAAATAAGGCTGCTATGAACATAGTGGAGCACGTGTCTTTTTTATATGTTGGGGCATCTTTTGGGTATATGCCCAAGAGAGGTATAGCTGGATCCTCAGGCAGTTCAATGTCCAATTTTCTGAGGAACCTCCAGACAGATTTCCAGAATGGTTGTACCAGTCTGCAATCCCACCAACAATGGAGGAATGTTCCTCTTTCTCCGCATCCTCGCCAGCATTTGCTGTCACCTAAGTTTTTGATCTTAGCCATTCTCACTGGTGTGAGGTGAAATCTCAGGGTTGTTTTGATTTGCATTTCCCTTATGACTAAAGATGTTGAACATTTCTTTAGGTGTTTCTCAGCCATTCGGCATTCCTCAGCAACCCGTGAATTCCTTTGTTTAGCTCTGAACCCCATTTTTTAATAGGGTTATTTGTCTCCCCGGTCTAACTTCTTGAGTTCTTTGTATATTTTGGATATAAGGCCTCTATCTGTTGTAGGATTGGTAAAGATCTTTTCCCAATCTGTTGGTTGCCGCTTTTGTCCTAACCACAGTGTCCTTTGCCTTACAGAAGCTTTGCAGTTTTATGAGATCCCATTTAAAAGACGATTTTTTAAAAAAAAATATTATTTATGTATATGAGTTTGTGTCTGTATAAACAATTGCATGCAGGAAGGAAGGATTAGATCCCGTTTTAAGATGGTTGTGAGCCATCATGTCGGTGCTGGGATTTGAACTCAAGATGAAAAGCCAATGCTTGTAACCCCTGAACCATCTCTCCATCCCCAACTCTCTAACATTTACTTGTTCCCCCTTACCTTTATCCAATCCTGTCTCCCGAACACGGTGACCATAAAGCCTGTCTCTTTCTTAACTTGTGAGTTTTGACCATCTGATCAATCCCATGACTTTTGATCAGATTTCTTGGTTAGGAAATTGGGTTACCTCACTCAGGATGATATTTTCCTGATATTTCATGTAGGTGTCTTCCAGGGGCACAGGCAGTAGTCTATTTGGTTTCCTTCCAGGTCTGGGGTGGCAGGTGACCAGGGTCGTGCCAGCTTGTCTAAGTACAAAGATTATGTTGTTGAGGATGTTGGATGGGTACCGTGTAGTTGCTCTGGGTGGCCAGGCCACCCTACTTCCTGACTGCCTTGGCACATGGACATTGGTGAATCTGAAGAGGTGTAGCTAAGGGCAGAAGAGAGGAGGCCACATGGGCGGGAAGCAGGAGGAGAGATACTGGAGAGGAGGGAAAATTTCCATTTGGCTTTTCAGGATCCTCAGCACATCCCCCAAGCACAGCAGCTCGGAGACTACCCAAGTGCCCAGCACTAGCCTTCCCTCATGAATGTTTCATTTCAGGCAAAAAGCTCTTATCTTTCACTGGGGCGGCTTCAGGAGCCTGCCCTCCCATCAGCTGGAGACTCCGCAGACGAAGGCTTGCATTAAGACCAGAATTATCTATCCCCTGAGAGAGAAATGACACTCTATGCCCTTAGAAGGACACCTCCACCCGCATTTTACTGTGGGCCTCTGCGGAAAGTAAGGCTGTTGGGTTTTGAGGACATTTTGTTGAGGACTGAGCGACAAAGGCTTCCAGGGCAGCTGTGGTCTTGGCCAAAGCATTGACTTGTGTCTGGTGCCAATTACTGGATGTGAAGGGGGCTCCAAAGAAGTAAGGGGGGTTGATCAGGTGTGGCCTCCCTCCTCACAGAATTCCAGTTCAGATGTCTAGGGGAAATTTTGAGGGATGAGTGTCTCTTCTCTATGACCCCATTCCCCAAGCTAGAGTGAGGGAAGTCCCCAGGTGTCTCTGGTGGGGAGGGGAGGGGAGTGTGAACTCACTTGAAATCCAGATTCAGAATTTCTGCCTCAATGATAGGTCCTTCCTGGGCCTACAAAGACATCTTCCCTGGGCTTATCTTCTCAAGATGGACCTGGGTCCATGGGGTGATTATTTTGGGATGTAAAGGGTATTGGTGGAAGAAGCTCAGGTGTTCAGGTGTGAGTATTCTTGTGTTATCTGGGGTTCCTCACAGTCTGGGACAAGTAGAGCAGGGCAGGGATGGGAAGTCAAGGGTCAGTGACATGGATCTCCAAGAAGACTGAAAAAACAAAAATAAGAACAAACCAACCAACCAACAAAACAAACCAAAAACCCTTCTAGACCTAGATCTCAACACTCTGTGTGTGTAGGGTGTGTGTGTGTGTGTGTGTGTGTGTGTGTGTGTGTGTGTGAGAGAGAGAGAGAGAGAGAGAGAGAGAGAGAGAGAGAGAGAGAGAGAGAGAGAGGTTTGGGATCAAACCCAGGCCCTCGTATTTCCTAGGCAAGCTCTCTACCACTGAGCTACATCTCCACTTTATACAGTGAGTCACGAGGTACAGCCCAGGCTGACTGAAACTCACGATCCTCCTGCCTCAGCATCATAGGTATGTCACTCCACTGAGCTCAACATATTATAGAGGTCACCAGAATATGAATGTCATAATGGAAGGATGGACACTCTTCGCCTAGCAGCCGATTGTCTTGACTGATAACAAACACCTGTAGACACAGAATCCTTGAGTATTTGGGTTTTCCTCCAGGGCTTGACCATTGTCCTAACGCTTGGAAGGGAGAGAGTCCATGATGTGGGATTCCTGGTGGATAGAAGAGAGGACTGAGAGCCGCAGGGAACAACTCAGGCTGTATAAACAATGTTTTATATTTATGGTGCTTTCAGAATATACGACTGCTGTTGTTCTTGTTGTTCTATCACTTGGCTTTTAGGATAGTCTAAAGGGAAACTTCCCAGTTCTCCCAGGCAGAGCAGCAGAGACGTTGGAGAGGGAGCAGCGCCACCCTGAGGCCAGGGAGGCAATGGCGGCAGGAAAGAAAGCCTGCTGCTTAGGTCGAGCAGCTGCGCGATCACATGGCCCCGGCTACATTTAGAGGTCTATTTTTTAGTCTTCATGCAAAAAATATATTTTCGTTACAGATGCTCCCAATCAAAATGTCAGCTGCTAAGCTGACAGTAATGACCAATCCTCAGAGCCCCTTCAGAGTCCAGCCCCCAATCCCAGCAGCCCCAGCGTAACCAGCCTCCATCTTGACCCACTCCCAGAATCTGTGCCTTCCAAATAATATAGAGACGTGAATTAGCTCTGAGCAGCTAAGGAGAACTAACCTGGGGGAGGGTGGGGATGAGTGGGTGGGGGCAGCTCTAGGGTAGAACTCACTTTATTGCCATCTTACTTTTAACTAATAAGTACTTAATTAGAGAGGGTATCGTGTTCTCCAGGTTGTCCACAAAGTTACTGTATGGATAAGAATGAATTTGAATTCCTGACCCTCTTTCCTGCGCTTCCCAAGTGCTGACACTACAGGAGTATGTCACCATGCTTTCCTTACATGTAATATTTTTTTTTTCTTTTTTTCGGAGCTGGGGACCGAACCCAGGACCTTGTGCTTGCTAGGCAAGCGCTCTACCACTGAGCTAAATCCCCAGCCCCCCTTACATGTAATATTATTTAAATTGTATCTCTTACATATAGGATTTACAGAGTAGAAAAAAAGTTAATGTCTACTTTATTTCCTGGCATTGTCCACGTACTAATTCTGGCAGATGGGAGGATTGTTCTCACTCCCATTTTACAGACAAGGAAACTGAGGCCCGGGGACGGAAATAACTTACTCTGGGTCGCTCAGCAGTAAGGCATACTGCTGGGCTCATAGCTCTGTTTAGTCTTGGGAGATGGGGCCATTAAGCATTCAAGTTCCTGCCAAAGATTTGTTTATTGAGACAGGGTTTTCTCTGTGTAGCCCCTGGCTGTCCTGGAACTCGCTCTGTAGACCAGGCTGGCCTCACACTCAAGCTCTACCTGCTTCTGCCTTTAAATGCTGGGACAAAAAGTGTGTCAGAAGAGTGTGTTAGCTCCCCTGGAACTAGAGTTCAGATGATTGTAAGCAGCCCTGTGAGAATCAACCTGGGGTCCTCTGGAAGAGCAGCCAGTGCTCTTAATCACTGAATTGCATGGCCAACCTCTTGCTATTAATAGTATCCCAGAAAAAAAAATTAAAAGTAAGTTATCAGAAACCAGTGCTTTACTTTTGTGGTTGAACTCCTACAAGCAGGATTGGTAGACTGAAGGATGTGTGTATTAGCCCTGGGCACAAACAGCCAGCCACAGAGTGACTGAGGACACCCCACACTATCAGAACTCTGAATACAAATCCTGGCACTGTCCAAAAATGACGTGGAAAAATGCTTACTGTATTGGAAACTGTTCAGAAAAGAGCCATGTTCTAAAACAGCAGAATTGTTTCTGCCTTTTAAATAAAGGTATCAGTGTAGAATAAAAGACAGAGATGGGGTAAACATTCGGATGGTAGCAGCAAGTGCTTCAGATTGATGGGGTTACAGGTGACTCATTTCCCCCAAATTTTATCTTATCTATTCTCTCTTCCTCTCTCTCTCTCTCTCTCTCTCTCTCTCTCTCTCTCTCTCTCTCTCTCTCTCTCTCTCTCTGTTCAGTCAGGGGTCAGCTTTCCCGCGTGGGTCTCTGTGGGTCTCAGGGATTGGCCTCAGGCAGCCATGTTTGCCTGGCAAACCTTCTCACCCACTGTGTCATCTCACTGTCCCGACTTTATTTTCATGTTTGCCTCATCTGTATTTTCTACGGGGTCATGAACTGCTCGTGTAGAAATGTTAGGCTCTCTGGGATTGCAGAAACAAACAACTGCTCAAACACGCTCCCTGACAGGGATGGGGAGGATGCCAAGCACCAGGGAGGGTAGAGTGGGGACAGGCCTGCTTTAACAGGCACCGGCCCCAGAGTATCTCCACGCAATCCTTCTCTTACTGCGGTAAGCCTTGTGTATCCTCCTTGCCGCTTACACTGTGCGCATGCGTCTGATTATCACCTTCCGTCTGACCCTCTTCTAAGAATCTGGCCATGCTTCTGCCTCTGACTATAACCCGTGGACCCTTCTCTGAGGGTCTCGCACTCTCTTCATCTCCTCCCCAACTCTGATAAAAACAAACAGGCAAACAAACAAAAACACTGGACTCCCACTCTCAGGAGCAGCAGTTGTGCAGAACTATAATATCAGATTACGTCAGCGACTACTGACCAGCCTGCAGATGGCTACCTTTGAATCTGGTTAAGATCCCTGTTGCAGCGCACCATTGCCTGGGGGGAGGGGGAAGGGTTGGGACTCTTTTTGCCTGCCAGTTATCTTTGACTGCTGCTCCAATACCTTCATTATTCTGCTGTCAAAACTGACAGGGTAGCTTCAACAACAGCTCTCTAAGGGCTCGTGGTTCTGGAGACCAGAAGTCTTAGTATCAAAGGGGTTGATCCTTTTGAGGGCTGTGAGACAGAAGCTAAGCCCCGCCCCCTGGCCCCGCCCAGCTCTGGCTGGTTTGCTGGCAATCAGTAGAGTTCCTTGGATTATAGAAGCATCATCCCCAGTCCCCATCTCCACCCACTACTTCACATGGCCTTCTTCCAGTGTATGCATCCAAAGTGCCCCCTTTTGCTGTCGACATGACGAGTTAGAGGTTGAGGAGACATTTCCATCAAACACTACTGCTTCAGTCACTGTGAAATCCCCTGCCTGCTGATTTGGTAATAACTGAGAACTTAATCTTCTGCAAACTGAATGTGCAACTGTGTAATTGCAAATGTGTGTGTCAGTGGACAGTTTTTTTATATTATTATTATTACTATTACTATTATTATTATTATTATTATTATTATTAAATACAACGGAAACCAGGCTTATGACTTGTCAGATTTGTGTGGGTCCCGATTCAGATCTCAGCCTATGGCATAGCTGACCCACAAGGAGGAGTCATGCTGCAGCGCTCTCAGTTCTCTAGGAGGTAGGGTGTGACCATGAGTAATCTGACTGAGGAATGTTGGGCAAATCTGTTTCCATCCTCTGGCCTGAGAAATCGGCCTCCATTTATGGCCTTGCTCCCAAGGAAACCCGAATTCCAGATTCCTAGCAACAGATTTGTACATAACTTTCCGTCCAGACTTTAGCGGCCGCGAGACTGTGTTCTCTCAGCGTTGGGTCTTCAGATGCTTTCCCACGGTCCTGGTCCTTGAAGGGTGGCTTGCCCCGCCCTCGGCTGCATTCCCACCATGCCTTTACCTGCTGCTTCTACTCTGGAGACAGGAGTCTTCCATCTTTGTCACCCACGGTGATTCTTCCTAGATGAAAGCGATCTAGGAAGGAAGGTGGACTCATTTTGATTCCTGGTTTGAAGGTATCTTCATCTTGGTGGTGCAGGCATGGACGTGCCCATGTGAGTCATCTGGTCACAGCCTCTCCTCAGCCGGGAAGCAGAGAGAGATGGAGTAGGTGAGAAGCTCACTTTCTCCATGAAATGCTGCCCCTTTAAGTGCGTCTTCCTGTTTCACTTAACCCAATCTACAGACTGTCCGCAGACCCAGGGGTTTGTCTTTGGGTGATCCTCAGTCTTGCTAGCTTGTCAGCAAAATTAACCACTATGCCCTCTCCCTGCTTCTTGAGGCCCTGGGTGGTTGGGGCTGGATTACAGAGCCTGTCTTGCTTTACCTGGGTTTCAGAAGACCGTGTAGTGACATTTTCAACCTCTTATAGGAACTTAAGACCCTTACAGGCAAAACTCTCACTGTCCTCATGTGCAGGAAGAATATGAAGCATTCTTCATATATGTAAGTGCTTCATGCAGCACTTACAAACCACCTACTATGTGCCAGCCTCTGAAACAGTGTTTTCTCACTTACCTTCTAGAAATGGGTCCCCTAGTACCTACATCAGGACCTGGCCCGCAGTAGCTGTCCCTCAGCTCCCTGATCACTTGTGTGTATTCTCCCAAGCTCCTGGACCTATGATTATTACTGAAGGTGCTTTTGTCTCCCTCTAGGGCTCAGGGAACTGGGCAGGTGACAGGATTACTAGCCTTACAGGGCAGTCATCTGACATCTGAGAGAAAGCCAGCCTTCTCAGCACCTCTCACCTAGCAGATGGGACTCAGTGCATTTGCTGGCTCTCCTGCTCCAACATGAAAGGGAACAGATTGGATCCCCAGGACTCACCGTGTCAGAACACAAGCAGCTGGTAGACATCCCCACCCACAAAATCAGGTGTCATGGGGCTCAGTTTTGCTCTTACAAACCTGCTAGTCTACAAGACTAGGGGACATTAACCCCAATGCCTAGGGGTGTGTTCTGCGGGCCTCCCCTCCAGCCTCGTGACTGCATGCTGG
Organism: Rattus rattus; assembly: GCF_011064425.1. Classification (NCBI taxonomy): domain Eukaryota; kingdom Metazoa; phylum Chordata; class Mammalia; order Rodentia; family Muridae; genus Rattus; species Rattus rattus. The sequence goes on from NC_046155.1 coordinate 120,999,668, forward strand.
TTGTTGAAGCTTGGCTGTGTCAGGTTGTTTTATCTTGACCCACATGTTCACACGGCTCCTGCTGAGGATTCATAATCCCTGCCCCACAGTCCCCTCACCCAAAGCCTCTGCAAGTTCCAGTGATGGCCCCACCCTGACCCAGCCTGTCTGCTGCCATCTGTCTATCCACCAGGTCATATGCGTGACTCTTGGAGACCCCGAGGGAGCTAGGACCTGTCTGTTCTAGACTCATGGCCTCTCTGTGCTCCTAGCTCCAGAGGAGTGGGCACTCTGCTCAGTATCTGCTCTTCTCTAATTCCCTTGGTATTCTCAGGAAGCCTTTGCCAACTCAAGACCACAAGCCAGACCTAAGGAAACAACCCAGGAAGATGGCTAACATTTCGTGGGCAGCTCTTTCTTCTCAGTCACAAGCCCTGCCCAAAGACAGCTAGCATTGGGCTCTACTTCCTGTTTGGAGGAATGGAAAAGAGAAAAATACAAGGACGAGGAGGGGGATTCATAGATGAACATGAAATATTTAGCCTATGTGGACATCTCTCACAGGCTGCCTTCAATTCTGGCCCCTTTGCCAACCACAAACTCATCTGTTCAGGGTCCCAGGATGAGCTGGGCCAGGGTGGGCTGCCACCTTCCGAGGTGACTACTATATCATCTGTTGTCTCAATGGTCATGTTCCAAGTCTTCCTGTTCACACAGCTCGGTTTGGGGAGTAACTGATTGTGCACCCTGGGCTTCTCAGTGATCTCAGTAGACTTAAGTGCTTGGTAACAGTGCTGGCTAGCAGGGTTTCGTTGGCAGGAGATGAGCAGCAGGGAGTCTTTAAGAAGGAAGTGGCGCTGGGTGCTAAGATCCTTGAGTGGCAGGGGAGGGAGGTAAGTGGCAGGGGAGGGAGGTAGGTAGCAGAGAGGATGCCTTCAGGAGCTGAGCTCCAAAGGCAGACACTGCTTGTCACTCTTAATTGTTTTATCTAGGGCTGGGGATGGAATGTGGGGAGCTTGGGCATGAGAGACATCTACCGGTGAGCTACGTTCACTGTCCTTGCAGCTTTTTGGGTTCCAGCTTAAGCATTGCCTTAGGGATGATGTCTGAGGAAGCCGTGTAAACAGAGTGCCGTGGAAGAGGCGGTCTGACCTCCTCAGTACCAGAGTGGTCCTGTGTAGACCCAGAAGCCATAATGATAGGGCAGAACTCCTGCTCCTTCTGTTTAGCACAGGAAGACCCTCAGCAGGTCCCAGCCTCCCTGACCCTCCCTACCTCAGATGCAGCATGGAAACCATAGTACCCGAGTGGGCTTTACGTGATAGCTGTGAGAATGAGGTAATGTGACTGGACAGGAACCTGGAAGGAGCCCGGCTGCAGAAGGAGTTGTTCTGGGAGGAAGAATGTCAAGTGCACAAAAGGCACAGAGAATGAAATACTTGACAGACGACAGAGGTAAGAAGCCAGCACTCAGCACTCACCTCTTGTGGACTTAACTCCATTAGCTCTGTCCTCAGCGGGTACCAAGCTTTGGCCAATGAGGTATTAGAAAGAAGATGCTCTCGGGGCTTCTCTCTCTCTCCTCCCCACAACCCCCGACTCCCCCGTGTGTTGGGAACTCAGCTACTGTGTTACACAGGTTCCACACTGCTAGAGAGAGATGTCCCATCCGAGGACCCCTAAGCCTCTAGACAATAGCTGGTATCAATACCCAGGTACAGAGGGTGCCATCTGGGCATTGGGTCTCCACTGACAATGGCGCACGCAGTCCCAGCTGATGCCAAGGGCGATGGAATCTAGCTTGCTGTCTCTGCTGAACCCTATTCCTATTGCAGGATCCTGAGCAAATGTCAAGGCTACAACTTCTAGAAAGTAAATTTTGGGGTGGTCTGCATGGGACAGAGGGCCACGTTTTCTTCTAAGTTTTGACTTGGATTCTGCTTTGCTACAGTTATTTGTTGGCTGGTTGCTTGCTTGAGATAGGTTTTATGTGTGTACCGCAGGCTGGTCTCAAACTCTGTGCAGCTAACAATGACCTTGAACTCCTGGTTCTCCTGCCTCCACCACTGGAAGGCTGGGATCATAGGTAGGCACTACCATGCCTGGTTTATGCAACACTGGGATTTGAACCCAGAGTTTTGTGAACTCTTCCAACTGAGCTACATCCTTATCCCCTATTTATTGTGCGTTTGTAACAGTCCTGTCTGTGGGGCGCACCTCTCTTATCTTTTCGGAGCCCTAATCTGAGTGTGGTGGCACTGTCCCAAGTCCTGTCCTTCCCTCCATTCCCCTCCCCCACACTTGGGAGTTGGAGGCAGGAGCATCAGGATCAGGACTTCAAGATCATCTTGAGTTACAGGCCAGTTCATCGACAGCCCGGGCTGCGTAAGACCCCGTTACTTCTGCCCTGGCTCCCATCTCTAGGAAGGAATAATTGTTCTATTGTTTATGCTCTAGCAGTGCTTGATATAAACTCCTGGTAGAGAATATAAAAACCCACAATACGTGTAACTGTGTGCTTGAGCCTCTCCTAGTAGTTTTGTTAAAACAAGAAAGATTTCCCCCTACTTTTAAAATTAAAAATAAGATTTTTTTAAATACAATATATTCTGATTATGGTTCCCCTCCCCCCATTTCCTCCCAGTTCCATCTCACCTTTCCCTCCCACCCAAACCCACCCCTTTTCCTGTCTTTCTCTTGTTAGAAAACAAACAGGCATCTAAACTAATAAGATAAAAATAAAAAGAAACAGACCAGAATAGGAAAAAAGCGCTAATGAAAGAAAAGGAGCCAACGAAAACGTGTAAGGAACACGTGCAGATGCAGAGACACACACATTCACACATGTAGAAGTCCCATAAAAACACAAACTTGGAAACCGTAATCTTTAACAGGGCCTAGGATTCTGTCTGCAGAGCCCAGAACATCAACAACAGGGCAGGGCAGTGTAGCTCAGCGACAGAGCACACCCAGCACACGGACGGCTCTGGAGTCAGCCCCCAGAGACAAATAGAGAAAGAAATGAAATAAAACGGAAAAAAAAAATTAAAACTGTGACTTTTCTTGATGTGGAAAGTTCCCCTGGGCTCCCAGCAGGGGGCAGACATCTGGTTTACAAGAAGCTCATCTCCTTTTTAAAGACTCATAAAAATCTGTCTTAGGACACAGGCGTTAAAAATAAACTTGAGCAAAGCCCAACAGTTGAGGCAATCAGAGGCTGCCAACCTCCTCAGCCTGGGCCATCCTGCGGATGCCATGCTGTCTTCAGGCAAAGGCTGTCTTCCGAGTGGTCTAGAACGTGTGCGGGGGCATCCATCTCTGCATCCAGTCAGCACAACGGCAGGCAGTAGACCCTAGAGGATCACTAGATGAGCCTGAGACGCTCATGACGCCGGTGATGCTCTGGAACTCATTCATAATCACACACCTTCTCCTGGCTGGTGCCCACCCCCCTTCAGAGCTGGCCCGGTTTTCTCTAGGTAATGGAGGGGCCAATGAAGACTGCCTGGGGCATCTGAGGGAAGCAGGGCTGCATTTTGATGAGCTGCACAGGGTGTGATATGGACTCAGGGTTCGTAGAGACCTCAAGGAAGAGCATGAAGACTCTAAGGACAGGATGGCCAGTGTCAGAAGATAGTCGGGGTTTGTTCTATGTGCACCAGTCATCACAGCAGGGGAGGCTGAGGCAGGAGAATCTCGACCTGAGACTCTGTCTCAAAATAATAAAAGTCTACTTTTTTTTTAAATGTTGAGACAGGGTCTTACTGTATAGTGTCAAACTCACAGAGATCCATCTGCTTCCGCCCCTCATTACGTCTAAGTGGTGGAATGAGAGGTATGGGCCACTAGGACCTATTTTTAAAACCTACCAATTAACTCTGCTATGTGTGCCATGGTGATAATCCCACACCATGTAAATACACCAGTCCTTCACTGTTTCTCACTTCTAATCTCTGAGATAAGCCTATCTCACCGTGCTTACGTTTCATTACCAGGCATGGTGGCACAGGCCTGCAGTCCTAGCACTCTGGAGGCAGAAGCAGAGGATCAGGAGATCAAGGTCATCCTCAGCTACATAGTAAACTTGCCTTAAGAAGCATTTTTCCCCACAGTCTGGTGTGATAAGGGCAAGCCATGAATTTAACCATCTAAAATCTCTTCATCTGCTTAGGGTATCATCGTTCTTGGGTCTTCAAATTGGGCCCAGCTTGGGCGAGTAGCATCAGCCTTCTCAGGGTTCCAGAGTCTTAGACCCAGGCTAGACTTAGTGAACTAGAACCTGAAGTTTTATGTAGTTCCCAGAGAATTGTGTGCACACAACAGCTGGAGAAGCCATGCTGCTGGGACAACACTTGACAGTACCCTGCAAGCAGGCATGCATTGAGATGATTTAATCAACAATGCAGGAGTCCACCTCACTGATGCCAACTTTACACCTCACTGCTGCTTCTGAGGGTGGTGCTTTGGATCCTTCCACATCAATGCACAATATTTATTAAATATCTACCTTCTATCTATCTATCTATCTATATATCTATCTATCTATCTAATCTATCATCTATTTCTATCATCTATATCTATCTACCTTTATTTATCTATCCATCTATCTATATCTATATCTACTTATATCATCTATCTACCTCTATCTATCTATCTATCTATCTACCTCTATCTATCTATCTATCTATCTATCTATCTATCTATCTACCTAATCTATCATCTATTTCTATCATCTATATCTATCTACCTTTATCTATCCATCTATCTATATCTACTTATATCATCTATCTACATCTATCTATCTATCTATCTATCTATCTATCTATCTATCTAATCTATCATCTATTTCTATCATCTATATCTTTCTACCTTTATTTATCTATCCATCTATATCTATCTATCTATCCATCCATCCATCCATCTATCCATAGAATCTATCATCTGTCTGTCTGTTTACCTATCTACCTATCTATCTACTGTGAGTGTGGTTCTCTTCCTTCACCATGTGGATTCCTGAGATTGAACTCAGACCCTAGGCTGGGCTTTTGGCCGCAAGTGCTTTTTTCCCCATTGAGCAATCTTGCCCGGCCCATAGTTATAGTCTATTAAAAGACATTTTCAACAGCAAATGTGGGAGTGCTGGTGGCATCAGCTCATTGGTCCAACTTTGTTGGGTTAAGCTAGAGTGCATTTCTGACAAGTTTTCCTGGGGGTGTTGATAGGTGGCCTAGTTAGCCTGTGCGAATCCTGGTGCAATCTTCCAGGTGTCCTCCCTGTTTTCTCTCTCTGTCAGTGACAAAAGTTCGAAGGGGAGAGACTAAGGAGGGATCCTTGTGGCAAGAGGTGTCAGAACTCATTCACTTTTTCTCTTTGTAATGGGCTTCCATCAGCACTAACGCGGATAGCCAGTGTGCCGGCTAGTTTTTATGTCAATTTGATACAACAGATACAGCAGTGCTTCTCAACCTTCCTAATGCTACAACCTTGAATATAATTCTTCGTGTCGTGGTGACCCCCAACCATAAAACGATTTTTGTTGCTGCTTCATAACTATAATTTTGCTGCTATTATGATTCATAATGTAAATATCTGACATGTAGGAGATATGATATGTGACCCTGTGAAAGGTTTGTTAACCATGAAAGGGGTTGTGACCCATAGGTTGAGAACCACTGACCTAGAGTCATCAGAGAGGAAGGAGCCTCACTTGAGAAAATGGCTCCATATGATTGGGCAATAGGCAAGAGTGTCGGGAATTTTCTTAATTAGTGATTGATGAGGGAGGGTCCAGCCCATTGCGGGTAGAGCTATCTCTGGGCTGATGGTCCTGGGTTGTACAAGAAAACAAGGGGTTGGGGATTTAGCTCAGCGGTAGAGCGCTTGCCTAGCAAGCGCAAGGCCCTGGGTTCGGTCCCCAGCTCCAAAAAAAAGAAAAAGAAAAAAAAAAAGAAAACAGGCTGAGCAAGCCAGGGAGCAAGGCAGTAAGCAATGCTCCTCCACAGCCTCTCATCCACTCCTGTGTCTGGGATCCTGTCTTGTTTGTGTCCGTGCCCTGACTTTCCTTAGTGATGGAGTGTGGCCTGAGAATCAGAAGCCGAAATAAGCCCTTTTCTCCCCAGAGTTATGGTGCTTAACTTAGATGCCATACTTAACTAAGACAGCCAGACTCCTAAAGCTGTGAGTCTCCCAAAGGGAACAAATGCTGTGCAGGTTTTGCCAAAGTCTAGGCAGGCGCAGGATTTAACTTGGTGCATCCTTTTGAGGGCTGTTGTCAGGCTGTGGGACTTAAGCAATTAATAGCGTTGATTGCCTCTCCCTCCTCCATTTCACTTGGTGTCGGGACAAAGGGAGTGGAGACACATAAATTTGAGTCAATCGTATTTACCAACATCACCGGTTTCTCAAAGATCCCTCTCTTGGTTTATTTAGTCAGTCATTCCCTATATCAATCAGAGCAGGTTAGTGATGTGCTGCAGTAACAAACAGTCTCCAACCCCAGGATATTAAAACAAGACTTTGTCTCCAAAATTATATGTCTTAATATAGGGTTAGCAGGAAGGAGACTGGGGGAGGGTCGTTGTATCCACTCAGGGGTACACGTTGGTACAAGTTTCTCCTTAACTCTTGTCTTCATGACTGTCAGCAGTAGTAGGCCAAACCTTGGATGCCCACCTTCCACAAATTAAATGCTCTGGTCTGCGATATAAGCACTTTCTTACCAAAAGCATTAGTCTACAGTGCGACTTCCATCCACAGCTCTAATTCCATGTTCTGTCCCAATGCAGTAGAAGTCAGAGAAGTATTACCCCACCCCACCCCACCCCCACCATGGGTTTAAGAAGGAGACTAGCCAGTGAGTGAGCCTCAGAAGACTCCTGGCTTTGCTTTTATTTCCCTTCCTCACCCCATGCTCCTTCTCTCCCTCTCTGAAATGGCCATCCTGAGCTGGGTGGTGTGTATCCTTGTGTTTGCATGTGTCCTTGCCCAGTGTGTGATGCTGATTTATGGGCACATGCTATTGAGTTTTGTGGACGCATTCTGCTTTAGACCTCACCGAATGCCTCCCCCACCCCCAATGCTGTGCTTTTAGAAACTATCCATGCTGCCAAGTGTGCACCAAATCTGTGACTTCTGGCTGTCTCAGGGACCACTTCTATTTACCATCTTCCACGGTGATGGGGCGCAGATTGTTTCTCTTCAACACATCGTTCATTCTCCTACATGTACGCACCAGAAATATAAAAGAGTTTCCGAAAAATAAGTACAGGGCTAGAACTTCAGGGTTAAGGGGCATGGCTATGGTTTGACTCTGAAATGTGTCCCACAAAGAGTGTTATGGACACTTGGTCCTCAGACTGTGGATCTAGTTCAAAGGCTGTGGAGCCTGTAGGAAATGTGACCTCGCAGAAGTAGGTGACTAAGGGACCAGACATTGGGGATTGTCACTGCTCTGCTTCAGGCCTGATCTCTCTGCCTTCTGGTCTGCTACCAGAGAGCAAGCTGCTACCATGTGCTCCCCCTGCCCATGCTCCCACTGCCCTGGAGTTGATCTACTTTGCCTTCCTCACCAGGAAAGACTGACTCTGGAACTGTAAGCCAAATCAACCTTTCTTCCCCCAAGTAGCTTCTATCAGGCATTTTGTTACAGCAGACCAAAAACTAATGAATAGATAGTATTCAATCTAGAATTTTCATACACTCCCCCTATCTCCCAAGTTAGCCTTCACTCCTACCAACAGATAATCATGGTCCTCTCCCTGCCACATCCCTGCCAACTGTACGTCACCCAGAGTTCTAAATTTTGTTCTGACTTAAAACAAAAACAAAACAAAACACCAAGCTATTACTTCTTTCCCGCACCCCTTCCTTCTCCCCTCTCCTCTCTCCCTTCCTACCCCCTAGCACCTGCCCTCTCCCCGTCCCCTACCCTGTCCCCCTCCTTTTGTCCCCTCCCACTCCTCCTTCTTCAGGCCGCACTACACAGCCCAGGCTGTCCTAGAACTCACAATCCTCCTGCCTCAGCCTAGAATCAGAGATTTGCACCATCTTCAATCTCATTGTCTCCTCTGGTGTGTGTGTGTGTGCGTGTGTGTGCGTGCGTGCGTGCGTGCGTGCGTGCGTGTGTGTGTGTGTGTGTGTGTGTGTGATGAATATTATTACTTTCACAGGAACTCCTCCAGTGTCTACTCCATTTGAGCATGACTTTAAATGTTTGCTAGCATAGTTTTAACTTCAGAGAAAGCAGTTCATTGTCTCTTTCAAGTTGCTACAAGTTAGTTTTCCCAGATTAGAAGAAATTGTATATCTTTGAGACTTGCCTTTAGTCTGTTGTATCCCATTTGTGATTCTACAGTCACCTATGATGCTTCATGATGCTCTCCATGATGCTGTTCACTGAGGCAAAACCTGTAATTGCACGTTATCGACTCTATCCACTTATTAGGCGGTGGAGAATCCTTTAGAGTGTTGCCTAGGGAATACATCCCATTGGCAGTGCCCACCTTTACAGAGGAGAGACTGCTGCTCACACCTGGTTCCGTTTCCCCTGCGACCTCCAGCCATTCCCAGACAACTGAGGTGAAGAGATGCCACAATGCGCTGAATTGAAATTGCAGAGGATGCACGAGGAAAACATGGCTTTCAGAAAAAAAACAACCAAGCAGAACAAGCAGGCCATCCCAGGGAGCTGCGAATCAGCGACACTGCCTTCTGCAAGTCTAGCTTGTTTTATTTGTTTATCTTGATAAGATGCTAAGAGGTTGGTGAGGTTTAAATCACTGTGCTGCCCATCTTAAATCCAAGAATCTAGAATCACCGACAAGGAGGACCAGGCCTGCCTCTCCCATCTGCCTGTACGAAAAGAAAAAGACCTCCAAATTGGTGATAGTGGCTACAGGGTGTGACAGTGCCGTCTAGAGTAGAACCCTAGTCAGCCCTAAGTGTCCTGAAAGTTGTCCAATGCACTTTAATCAGTGTGTCAATTTTAAATGTTCCGATCATTTTGGTTACTGGAAAGTACTTTTTTTTAAAACATATATAACATATGTAACAATATAACATATACACTTTCTTTCAAGTTTGAAAGAAAGAAGAAACACTTTTCTTATTTTTAATTTCTTGTGTTTTCATTTATTACTTTGTCTCAAATGTAGGCATGCAGCTGGCGGAGTGGGAACTCCGGCTGGTCCCATGGGGATAGTTCTTGGCTTGACAGGCTGTGTACTTGGTTTGGTAGTGGTGGTGGCTGGGAACACAGGGAGGCTTTCTTTGGGAGATTAGATGTTGGCTCTGTAGGAGCAAGGGCCTTCTCTGTGGCTCCCCATGGAGGATCTTGATGAAAAGAGACAGTCCATGGTTACAAGACGTTTATTGTCATGGCAGAAAGTGTATGAGTAAAACTGTACCCCACTTCTCAGAGTGGGCCTGAGATTAAATACCTTTTGCAGGGAGGAGTGTCTGGAAAGGGAAATTCATTGGCTAAGCCTCCAGGCCTTTAGATACCTCATTGTAATGGAGATATGTCTCAGAGCCTATGGAAAGACGGAAGAACGGAAGGACGGAAGGACGAGGTCACATTCTCTACTTGTGGAGGGGCTTGGGGCATTGCCCTTATGTGACTGATGGCCACAAATCTATGGAGGGCTGCGGGTTAGTGAAACCCGGGAGTCAGGCATAACGCCTACTGTTCCTCAGGGTCACCGGGTTTTCAAACCTCCTCAACCGGGGAACCAGGGTGCTCAGGTGTGGGATATGGGGCTGCTTCAGACTGTCTACAGCAGCTGATTTGTCCATTGCTCTGATAGGGATATGAGTTTGCCAGCTGAACATAGTTTATGTTTGGAACTCTGGGGACTCCTGAGAGGCTATAAAAAGGCCAAAGCTCCTGAGAGAGGGCTACTGTTCCCCCTGCTGCTGCTGCTGTTCTTGCTGCTGTTTTCTTGATTGCTGGCTGGAGATACCTTGACGAGAAATATTGGACTTTCTCCAAGGAATTCAGTGACCCTAATCAGCAGGAAGTAATCTAACGATATCAATGCCTCCTTTCCCCCTAACCTTCTTTCTCTCCTACCTTGTGTTGGGGGTTCAGAAGGGATAATGGCAGTAGGGAAAAGAACCCAATAAAGTAGCCAAAAGTATAGTTACAGACAGGTAGCAGATAGCAGAACTTGTGAGTGGTGGTAGGGAGTGTCCTGACATGGGCAAATTAGAGTAGCATATGTTTGCTTCAACCATAGAGGGCAGGGGTAGCCATGCTGGGCAGAGGGAAGGCAAGGACCATCAGAAATCCAGGAAGGCAATTTTGTGGAGAATGTCTTCATTTACTTGTTTTTGATATATGGTCTCATATATCATGTATGTAGCCCTGGCTGTACTAGAACTCACTCTATAGACCAGGCTAGCCTCGAATTTGGAGATCCACCTGCTTCTGCTTCCCATCTGCTGGATTTAAAGACATGAACCACCATTTTTTTTTTAAAAGACAATGTCTTTCACAGCCTAGGCTGGTCTCCAGGCAACAATTAGCACTGTTTTATTCCATTCTTTACTGTACTGGGGATTGAACCCAGGGCCTTGTGAATGCTAGGCACTTGCTCTATCACCAAGCTATGAACCTTTTCCCTCACTGATTTAAAATGTCTAAAGGTTGAATTCGTCGGAGGGCTGCAAGTTTACTATCCTTGGGGTTTGGTTTGGTTTAGTTTGGTTTGGTGGTGGAGATAATGAGCCCACTCCCCAAGGACATAGTCTACCAGCTCAGCCCTCTGTGCTCAGTCCACATCTCCTCATCCCTGACTTTCAGCTCTGACTTGACAAGACAGAAACCCTGGGGTCTGAGAGAGTGTTCCCCAGACAACTTGCCGGGTTCTGAAATTTATCTAAAGAAGAAATGATGCCTGTCTGGCAGGATCTGTCCTCAGTGAGGCCCGAATCCTAGTCCTGCTCCCAGGCTGAAGTTCTCAGAAACTCCCTGCCCCCCCCTTTTTTCAAAGATTTATTTATTTATTTTATGTATATGAACACACTATCGATGACACACTGGTAGAGGGCATCTGATCCCATTACAGATGGTTGTGAGCCACCATGTGGTTGCTGGGATTTGAACTCAGGACCTCTGGAAGAGCAGTCAGTGCTCTTACTCTCTGAGCCATCTCTCCAGCCCCTCCCTGTCCCCTTTTTTGAAACTCAAGTCAACGTTTGTTCATTTCCAGTCACGTGGAGTCAGACTCAGTTTTTGAGATTCCTCCACAAGTCAGTACACCTGTGGGACTTTGAAACAACAGCACAGCTGTTGTCCTCAGCCATTTCCCTTATTTTGTATAGCCCAGGCTGGCCTTCAACTCACTTATGTAACCCAGGTTGGCCAACCCCTGGCTCTTTGTGTACTGAGGATGTGGGTGTCAAGAACAGTCACAGCCCCTCAATCTCATCTTTCCCTGAACTACAGGTCAGGTCGTGACCCTTCCCCTGAGAGACACCCAAGTATACAAAGTCCCACCCGGGTCTCGTGGGCCTTAGGAAAACCTCGTAAACTGTCTGCTCACAGCATCCACAGCAGGAAAATGAGAGCTTTGAACTGAACGTTGCCAAGGTGTCTTCCAAGATGAGGCTTTTGGGTGTGTCCCTTTGGTAATTGTTGGGAACTGTAGACTCTGAATCTAGAGAATGTGTGATTCTGTGGCTGCCTGGCTTGTTATACACCATCCACGCGGGCTCTGGGAACCCAGCTGCCATCCACGCGGGCTCTGGGAACCCAGCTGTCATCCACGCGGGGTCTGAGAACCCAGCTGTCATGGAGAACCCAGCTGTCATCCACGCGGGCTCTGGGAACCCAGCTGTCATCCACGCGGGCTCTGGGAACCCAGCTGCCATCCACGCGGGCTCTGGGAACCCAGCTGTCATCCACGCGGGCTCTGGAAACCCAGCTGTCATCCACGTGGGCTCTGGGAACCCAGCTGCCATCCACGCGGGCTCTGGGAACCCAGCTGTCATCCACGTGGGCTCTGGGAACCCAGCTGCCATCCACGCGGGCTCTGGGAACCCAGCTATCCCCTGCCCTGCAGCGAGTGATTTGAACTGTGGAACCAGCTCTCCATCTTGCCCCTCAGCCTTCTTCTTCTGGAGGACACTACTCCCCAGTCTCAACTAATGGCTCCAGATAGATGACAAATCAAAGTACCCCGACTGGCTCGGTTGGGAACAGGGGTGAGTTGGGGGTGAGGGCGCACTTTAAACCCACTTCTGCTTTGTTTTCAGTGGAATGGGGAAGATGTCTCTTCCTCTTTGGCAGGGGGCCCGAAATTTCAGCCCAGACTGCCTGAGGTCATGTTTTCTTCCCTGCGGAGAAAGCCCTTCTGTGTAGCTGAGAAGGAAGGCCATAGGCAAAGGAAGAGCAGAGACTGGGTGGAGGCTCAGGGGAGAGACACTCTTCCTGTCACTGTGGTCCTGGTGGTAGGCGGCTCTGAAGCAGACTCAAATTCAGCTCAAATCGGCCCTCTTTAACTGTCTACTCTTTGGACCAATGACTAATTGTGTTTGTGTGTGTGTGTGTGTGTGTGTGTGTGTGTGTGTATGTGTTTGTGTATGTGTGCGTGCGTGCGTGTGTGTGTGTGTGTGTGTGTGTGCGTGCGTGCGTGCGTGTGTGTGTGTGTGTGCGTGCGTGTGTGTGTGTGTGTGTGTGGTGGGGTGAATGTTGTTCTAGGGATTCAATCCAGGACTCTGGACATGCTAGGCAGGCGCTGTACCACTGATCCATATACCAAGCTTTCTTCTTATTCTTTATTTTGAGACAAGGCCTCATTAAGTTGCCCAGCCTGCTTTTGAACATACTATATAGCCCAGGCTTGTCTTGAGTGTGTGTTCCTGCCTTAGCCTCTTGAGGAATAGGGATCACCACAGGAGGGCCTACTTTCCATCCTCCTTTGGCTATTTGCTGAAGTGAATTGAAGTATCCACTGGAATGATACTCATTCTGATTTCCACAAAGACGAGAGGCATAATCTTAAACCTTGGATTGAGTATGTGTTGTGTATGTGTCAAATGTAGCTAAGAGATAAATCCATGAGGATATGTGTACTTGTGCATGTACATGCATATACAAGTCAGAGATTGACATTACATGTCCTCTATTTCTCTCCAAATCATCACCACTACCACCACTACCACCACCACCACCCACCACCATCACCACCCACCACCATCATCAATCATCACCACCACCACCATCACCATCATCATCACCACCATCATCACCACCACCATCATCATCACCACCACCCCCACCACCACCACCGTCACCACCACCACCACCACCCCACCACCACCACCACCCACCCCACCACCCACCACCATCATCAATCATCACCACCACCACCATCACCATCATCACCACCACCATCATCATCACCACCACCATCACCACTACCCTTACCACCACCACCATCATCACCATCCACCACCACCACTACCATCATCACTACCACCATCACCACCACCATCATCACCACCATTATCACCACTACCATCACCATCACCATCATTTGTTATTAGTCTTGAGACAATGTCTCTCAAAGAAAGTGGAGCTTATGGACTACACTCCCTAACCCTAGGGTTGCAGATGCTTGAAGCCACACCCAGCTTTTTACATGGTCTGGGGATCAGAACTTGGTCCTCATACTTTTTCAGGGTGGTGGTTTGGATAGAATGGTCCTATAAGCTTAAACGTTTGAATGCTTGGTCACCAGGGAGTAGAACTCTTTGAACAAAGATTAGAAGGTGTGGCCTTGTTGGAGCAGGTGGGGCCATGTTGGATGAAGTGTGTCATTGGGTTTGAGCTTTGAGGTTTTGAAGGCCCATGCTAAGCCCTGTGTCTCCCTCTCTGTCTCCCCCTCCTCCCTTTCTCTCCCTTCCCTTTCCCCTCTTCCTCTTCCTTTCCCTCTTTCTCTTTCTCCTCACTCCCCTTCTCCCTCCCCCTCTCTGCCTATGGTTTAGGATATATCTCTTAGCTACTTCTCTAGCACCATGTCTGCCGAGCTCCTCACCATGATGATAATTACAAGCCAGCCCCAATCAAATGCTTTCTTTTATAAGAGTTGCTTTGGCCATGGTGTCTCTTCACAGCAATAGAACAGTAACGAAAACATTGTGCTGGCAAGTTTTATGTCAACTTGACACAAGTTAGAGTCATATGAGAGGAGGGACCCTCAACTGAGAAAATGCCTCCAAAAGATCAGGTTGTGGTCAAGCCTGTAAGACATTTTCTTAATTAGTGATTGATGTGGAGGACCTGGCCCATTGTGGGTGGTGCCATCCCTGGGCTGGCAGTCCTGGGTTCTATAAGAAAACAGGCTGAGCAAGCCATGAGTTACAAACCAGTAAGCAGCTCCCCCACCCCCAGGCCTCTGCCTCAGCGACTGTCTCCAGGTTCCAGTCCTGTTTGAGATCCCGTCCTGACTTCTTTTGATAATGAGCAGTAATGTGGAAGTGTAAGTCAAATAAACCCTTCCTCCTCAAGTTGCTTTGGCCATGGTGCTTCTTCATAGCAGTAGAAACTCTAGCTGAGTTCACACAGTGAATTTTTTTTTTTCCGGAGCTGGGGACCAAACCCAGGGCCTTGCACTTGCTAGGCAAGCGCTCTACCACTGAGCTAAATCCCCAACCCCCACACAGTGAATTTTTACCCACAGAGTCACCTCTCAGCTCCATACTTCGTTCTTTATGTTTTACTACGATCTCCTTCTTGGTCCTCATTTCTTAGGGTCCTCACAATATTCTAAGGCTTTTTTTCAGCATTGTTTTTATTGATTCTTTGAAGATTTCACATCATGCACCCCAGTCCCACTTACATCCCAGGCCTTCCATATCCATCCTCCAACCTTGTGACCTTCCCTCAAGAGAAAACTTGAAATAAAACAAATCAACCAACCCATCTTGTCTACCCTCTGGCCATGACTTGCACCTCTATCGATTGCAGCCGTACCATACCAATCACAGCTATTGATCTGTACTTTCTCCATGTACTTGTACCACTCCGCTCCTGTGTCTTTTCCACCCCCCATGACCCATACATAGTTGCGCCAGGGTCTGCAGTGTGTCCCACAGTACACCCTTTTGCCCAAACAGCTTTATTTGCGAAGGTTCATTGCAACTGAGTGATTGGTCTGATTCGAGGCCTCTGGCTTCTACCACACCACCACTACTGGATCCTCATCAGGATTTTTAGTTACCTGCGGCTGCCCAGAGTCATGGAGATCCTACGGCTATGGTTCCCTTTGCAATTTCCAGCAGACCATAGGTTCGGACAATTCCCATTTTTCCTGTCTCAGTCTCCTGAACGCTAGGACTACAGGCCTATGCTACCAGGCTGGCTCACTGAGACATTCTTATACATGGTGTAGACGAGGGTACCAATTAGAGATTGACAAATCCTTCTGCCAGGAAGGGGGGGGGTCCGTCAAGAAAACTGAGATACATATGACTCCTCGTGAACCTTACCCTAGGGATTTCAGTGAGTCTCAGAGTCTAGGACAGCACATCTGGGACTTTCCGTAATGCTCGGAGCTCTGGACACTGAGCATGGATTCAGTCAGAATTGTCTGCTCAACATTAGAGCCCAGGTGGCCTGGGGCCAGAGGAGCCCACACTGAAGGCCCTTGGGAAGTCTTGAAGCTTTTTTGAAGAAGTCAGGCATATAGGGAGACACACACTCGCATACACGTGAGCCCAAGGGTGTTGTCAGCCCACTGCAAAGACTGTTTTATCTCTTTATGCAACAATTCAAAACGATTTTCTCAAGCTGCATCTATTAACGGCACATTTACTACCAGGAATGTTTCAGGAGAAAAAGGGGAGAAATGTGTGAAGGTAAGATATTCTCAGTGCCGTAACTTCCCCAAAGGTTCTTCATATCATAGAGCAGAGTGAGGGTCTAAAAAAAAAACGTTAGCAGCCCAACTTGGGGCACTTAGTAAAACTCCAATAAAAGTCAGAGGTTCCCGATAATAAAATCCCCAGCTCCCAGATTAAATCTGGGCCAAGTTTGGCAAAGGCAGGATGGTTCCTTTGCCCAACCCAAGCTGTTTTGATACCTACAGTTAAGGGGGATACCACGAGAGGTCAAAGAGCCTGGATGAATCTGACCGCTAGAGGGCCCCTGGGAGCAGGAAATCTCAAGGTTGGGCGCGCGCCACTCATTGTCATCCCTCTTTACTGATAGAGACCAAGGCAAGCGGCCAGTGCTGTTTAAGTGGGAACCAAAGTGCACCACCCTGCGTGGTACTCTGGGCATCCCATGACTTCCGCTTCTGGGAAAAGCCAGGGAAGTTCCTCATCTGTGGTAGTCCAAGGGACACGCATCTTCATAACTGTTCCAAATTGGACGGCTGTCCTGGCTGGTTCTCCAACCACTGAGATAGATCTGTATTCTTCTGAATTGAGGAAGAGTCTCCCGACATAATGTGAAGGCAGGAAAGGAGAAAAAGACAGCTGTTTCTTTAAAATAACCAACGTGTGTGTGTGTGTGTGTGTGTGTGTGTGTGTGTGTGTGTGTGTATGTGTGTGTATGTGTGTGTGTGTGTTGTATTATTTCACAAATAAAGTTGGCATACATCATGGTGATTTGACATTTTCAACAGCAAATGTGGGAGTGCTGGTGGCATCAGCTCATTGGTCCAACTTTGTTGGGTTAAGCTAGAGTGCATTTCTGACAAGTTTTCCTGGGGGTGTTGATAGGTGGCCTAGTTAGCCTGTCGAATCCTGGTGCAATCTTCCAGGTGTCCTCCCTGTTTTCTCTCTCTGTCAGTGACAAAAGTTCGAAGGGGAGAGACTAAGGAGGGATCCTTGTGGCAAGAGGTGTCAGAACTCATTCACTTTTTCTCTTTGTAATGGGCTTCCATCAGCACTATATGTTGTGGAGTGGCTAAATCGGGCTAGTAGTTGAGCATATTACCCCATGGTTTTATTTGTCTTGGGAAGTCTCAAAATCTCTCAGCAATTTCCAAGTGCAAGATGGATTTTCTTCATACTTGTTCTTGGCTTGGTAGAAATGAAGTTATTCCAAGGAGACAATTTTGTCTCTCAATCAGACCCAATGACCGTCAAAGAAATGGAACTTCCCTGGGATTTTCACGCTGAGAGGAAAGGGGACTTGTCTCCTGTAAAGACACTTATGCGTTACAGACAATGACGGATCAATGGCGGGGGCAGGGCTACACTTTAATCTGGACTGCTCAGACACATGTACGTCTGCTCTCTATTTAATTTTTTACCACACTTCAGGACCCCAAAGATAGACTGGGGTTGATGGGGACATTGCTGATTCCTTTGTCCCTCTTCTCAATGTGGCCTCATTAAATAAACCTGCTTTCCACGATTAATTTGACTATTTTAATTGGCTCCTGGAGACGGGGGTGCTAGCCTAACTGGTTTGTTGGAACACAGGTTGTGCCCAAGTTTGGTAACACTGTATGTCACAAAACGAGATGTCTGAATTTAGGAGCCTAACTGAAATGTCGTGCCTTTGCCCATCAGAACCCTAATCTTTCTCTGTCCCTAACCCCTGGCAGACACCATTTTTTGGCTTCTGAGAACCCTGCTGTCTAAGCTCACATCTAGGTGCGTGCTTGTGGCATTTCTGAAGGCTGCTTGTCTGCTCTGCCCACAGCAGGATGCATCTTTGGACAAGAGCAACCTCAGTGCTTGCCCATGAGTGGGTGTCCAGGAAGTGCCCATGGAGTTGCTTCTGAGAGAATGAGTTGTTTACTGAGAAAGCGCACTTGCCAAGACCATGGAGATGTTTTACCTAGGAACTGAAAGCACGTCACTGGCAAAGGGATGGGCTTTAGCAGCCAAGAAAAGGAGTCCTGCTCCTAAGGTCTTTGTGCTGCACATCATGGCCCAGGATGGCAACATACAAAGAGCTCATGGCACATGTAGAGGACCGATGGAAGCTTCCTTCTTCCCCCTTTCTTTCTTCTTTTGTTCCTTCTTCCTCTTGTTTGTTTGTTTGTTTGTTTGTTTGAGACAGGGTTTTTCAGTGTAATATCCCTAGCTGTCCTGGAACTCTTTTTGTAGACCAGGCTGGCCTCAAGCTCACAGAGATCCTCCTGCCTCTGCCTCCCAAATGCTGAGATCCAAGGCGTACATCACCACGCCCGGTGAAAACTTCCTTTTAATACATTCATTTATTTGAAATTTTTTATACATCTTTATTTATGGAGGGGGGTGGGGCTTGGGCATGCCACAGTGTCCATGTGAAGGTCTGAGGACAACTCACAGGAGCCAGTTTTTCTCCTGCCAACATGTGGGGCCTGGAGACTCAGATCACGAGGCTTGGTAGCAAGTGCCCTCGTCCACTGAGACATTTCACCTGGACCCGATTTCCCCCTTTTAAGTCCTTCTCCATCTAAAGAAACCTTTGCCCTGTACTGAACAAGCTCCGGTTGGCCTACAGCTCGGTCAAGAAGCATTTGCTGGTCCTATGTAACGGGCTCTGTGTCTATGGAGCGAATGAATGATTGTCTCACTGAGAAAGCAAAAAGTCCAGTCAAGTCCTTAATTTCTTTTCTTTTTAAAAAGAATTATTTGCTTATTTTAGGTATACGATACATTGTAGCTGTCTTCAGACACACCAGAAGAAGGGTATTGAATCCCATTACAGATGGTCGTGAGCCACCATGTGGTCGCTGGGAATTGAACTCAGGACCTCCAGAAGAGCAGCCAGTGCTCTTAACCACTGAGCTATCTCTCCAGCCCCTTAATTTCTTTTTTTACCCTCCAGACTTTCCATATTCTTTCTCTTCCCTTCTTCTTCCTCTTCTCACACATCGTAGAACCCATCATTTAAAAATGTGCAATACGGTAGGTTTTAAAATATATGTAGAGTTCTGCAACAATAGCTACCACCTAATTCCACCCCGTTTTTATCACCCCCAAAGAGATCCTATATCCATACCATTCCTTCCCTTTTCCCTTCCCATAGCTCCTGAAACCCCCACCCCCTGCCTTCTCTTTCATTTTTGAGACTAATCTATTTTATCTCTATGGGTTCCTTATTCTGGAGGTTTCATAATAATATAATCATTTAGTAAGGACACATTTCATGGCTGACTTTTTTTTTTTTTTGGTTCTTTTTTTCGGAGCTGGGGACCGAACCCAGGGCCTTGCGCTTCCTAGGTAAGCGCTCTACCACTGAGCTAAATCCCCAGCCCCTCATGACTGACTTTTATCTCTTAGTTTTGTGTTTCCGAGGCTCTGAGTTGTAGCTTGTAGGCGCTCCATTCCTTCTTGTGTGGAGAGCATTCCATCGCGCGGATTCGCCACATTCTCAGTCAGCGCATCAGTCGAGGCTTGACCGTGCCCCTTGTGACTGTTGTGCTACATTGTACTTTTTATGCCGTTGTACATTTTTGTTTCCCTCGGTCATTGTGTCAGCTCTCCCGTGGCCGTGACAGATACCAGAAAAAGCAAATCAAAAGCGGGACCCCTTATTTTGGTTCGTGGGTATCGGCAGTTTTAGACCACAGTCTTCTTGCTCTATTGCTGTGGGCTGAACAGTTAGATAGCAAGGGCACGTGGTTGGTAGAGAAAAGAAGCTTGCTTCAGTGTTGGACAGGAAGCAGAGTCAGGAAAGGACCTGGGATCCACGGATCACCATGAAGGGCACTTCCTCAGGGACCTTCTTCCACCAACCATGTCCCCTCTCACGAACTTTCTACCACCTCCCAACGGGTCACCAGCTGGGGACCAAGGACACAACAGTCTCTATCCCAACTATGCGTCTTACACCAGGTGAAATCATGCTCGAGGGAAATTGCTAGGTTGTATGTAATTCTATGTTTCATCTGTTGAGAAACTGACACACTGTTCTCTGACACGGCTGAATCGTTTTACATTCCAGCAGCATATGACAGTTTCACCCCTTCCCCCATATTCTCGTTGACTTTTTTCTCTGGGTGGGGGGAGGGGCAGTGGTACTAGAGCCTGAACCCAGGGCCTTGGGCATGCTGAGCGGGCAATCTGCCACTAGGCTCCTAAAGCTGCTGTACTGACTAGTTTTTATGTCAGCTTGACACAGGTTAGAGTCATTTTGAAAGAGGGGGACCTCAATTGAGAAAATGCCCTCCTTCACAAGACTGACCTGTGGCCAATCCTGTGGGTCATTTTCTTAATTGATGGTCAATGAGAAAGGGCCCAGTTCACTGTGAGCAGTGCTGTCCCTGGTTCATGGTCTGGGTGGTATAAGAAAGCAGGCTGAGCAAGCCATGAGGACCAAGGCAATCAGCAGGGCTCCTCCATGGCCTCTGCATCAGCTCTTGTTTGAGTTCCTGCCCTGCCTTCCCTCTGTGATGGACTGTGGTGTGGAACTGTAAACTGAGACAAACCCTTTCCTGTCTGAGGTGTTTTTGGTTATGGTGCCTTATCATACCCAGAGAAACCCTAATAAGACATCTATCTCTGTGCTTAGAGCCATCCACAGGGTGTGGCTGACTCCTCTCTCCTCTGCGGTTGATGTGGGACTTCTTTTCTATGTGCGTGTGTATTGCTGTTTTCATACTGTTCTGTGAGAAATAACTTTTCGAATGCAGGGTCCACTTTAAAAATCACAACATACTGCTTTATTTTGGGTAAGTGTTTTTGCCTGCATGCATGTATGTTTACTCACAGAGGCCAGAAGAAGGTGGTGGAGCTCCTGGAATTGGAACTGCAAGCAGTTTTGAGCCACGTGTGGGCGTTGGGAATTGAACCCCAGTTCTCTGTAAGACTAGCCAGTGTTCTTACCCACTGAGCCATCTCTCCAGCCCCACTTTGTCCATTTTTACACAGAGTTATTTTGATGTTGTTGAGCGATGAGTTCTTTATACAATTTTAGATTCTTTTTAGACACATGGTGTAAAGATATTTTTCATCTATTCTGTGGATTGTCTTTTCAGTTCCTTAGAACACCACTTTCAAAATGTATTCTTTTATAATACAGTGTATATATACTATGCACTATATATAATATACTGTATATAATATAGTGGTGTGGATACATGCATTTCACAGTGGCCCTATTAGGTCACATGACAATGTACAGGAGCTGGCTCTTTCCTTCTTCCTTGAATGTCCCTGTGGAACTCACGTTATCAGATCTGGAGGCAAATGCCTTTACCTGCTGAGCCATTGGGCCAGTTTGTAGATTTGTAATATATTTTAAAAATCAGAAAATATGCACCCTTCCACTTTCGTCTTCTTTTCCAAAATTGTTTTAACTATTTTAGATCTTATTTTTACGTGGGCATGTGAACATTTGTGTCTGTTTGTCAAGTTCCTTAGAGCAGGCAGCTGGAATCCTGTAAGGTTTGCCTGTACCCTTCAGATGCCCATGTGCTAGACTCGAGGGGTGTAGCAGAGGTTACTGGGGACTTTAGAGGTGCCATGGTCTCCTGGGCGGTAATCAGACCACGGGGGCTTCAGCTGAATGGGTGAATTCACACTGGTCTCGTGGAGTGAATTCACACTGGTCTCGTGGAGTGAACTCACACTGGTCTTGTGGAGTGAACTCACACTGGTCTTGTGGGGTGAACTCACACTGGTCTTGTGGGGTGAACTCACACTGGTCTTGTGGGGTGAACTCACACTGGTCTTGTGGAGTGAACTAGGCTTCAACTCTCTGAAGCTCAAGCTGTCATAAAGCAAAACCGCCTTGCGTGGTTGTTCTCCTCTTGAATGGTCAACTTCCATTCTTCCCCATTGTGGTGGTTTGAATATTCTCTGACCAGAGAGTGGCGCTGTTAGAAGGAGTGGCCCTGTTGGAGTAAGTGCGTCACTGCGGATGTGGGCTATTAGACTCTCATACTTGCTGCCTGGACGTCAGTATTTTCCTAGCAGCCTTCAGATGAAGATGTAGAACTCTCAGCTTCTCTTACACCATGCCTGCTTGTATGCTGCCATGTTTCTGCCTTGGTGATAATGGACTGAACCTCTGAACCTGTAAGCCAGCCCCAATTAAATGTTGCCCTTTATGAGACTTGCCTTGGTCATGTGTCTGTTCATAACAGGAAAACTTTAATACACTCATCTTGTGATGCAACCATGGTTCACTTACCTGGGTCCCAGTGACAGACTCTTGAGAAATTTCAACATTGGAATTATGAGAAAAATAAGTTTCTTAACTTATAAACTACTCAGACTCGGGTATTTTGTTGTAGCAACACAAAGTAAACTGAGGCATGTTATATTAAATTTGAATATTAATTTGAGTAGCATTAGCACCTTACCATTGCAAACCTTTGGGCTTGGGTATAGCTCAGGTATTAGAGATTACTTGTTCACATTGCTTAAAGTCCTGGATTTAATACCCAGCACCATATAAAACTGTTCGTGGTAGCGCATTCTGTGATTTCAGTGCTCAAGAGGTAGAGACAAGAGGATCACAAGTTCAAGGTCATCCTCAGCTAGGGAAAGAGTTCAAGGCTCTCCTGGGCCATACAAGACTAAATTCCAAAACAAAAACAGCAAAACTGTTAGTCCTCCCTTCTCCCTTCTCCACCGGCCCAAGAAGACAAAGGGAGCAGAGTTGCCTCTCAGGGTTTCAGACGACCTGTGAGGACGACAGAAAGGACTGCTCCCAGGATCAGCTTCAGAGAGGCAGCTCAATTCCAATTGGGGTGAATCAAGGGTTATATAGCTTTGGGGAAAAGGGGTAGAGATTTCTAGATGGGTGGGTTCATATCATTAGCTAGCTGCAGTTTGGGGTTCAGAATGATGCCTTGTCTGCATGGAGAGGCATTCCAGGAATTCCAGGTGACAGGTTCTTGTTGGGAGAAGGAAACTGAACCTGTAATCTCACCAAGTCAACACGATGGTCCGAAGGTAGAGGGTGTGGGGGGTTAGAGCTCCCCAGACAAGGTCAGAGAAGGAGAATTACTACTGGTAAAGGGAGTCCTCCATTTTACACTGAGCTCAAGAGAGCTGTCCAGACAATGGTAGACTTGGACTTTAACAAAACAGCAGCAATAACAAACTCATTAACACCACCATCACCACTACCACCATCACCATCACCACCACAGCAAACTCAAACAAAACTGGCTCCCCAAAGAAGTCTTCCAATCTGTGAACCGAAGATATCTTTGCATATACTTGGTCTTTTAAGGCACATTTTAAAAAGGCTTTCTTTATGTACATTCCAAGGCTTGAACCCGGGTCCTTAAGCTTGGCAGCAGACATGTTGACTCTCTGAGCCTTGTCCCTGGCTCCAAGAGCATTTTACATTTTGTTGTTAAAAGTAACTCCTGACTGCGGTGGCACACACCTTGTTCCAGCACTTTGGCAGCAGAGGCAGGATAGTCCCAGTGAGTCCAAACCTTACATAGTTCATTTCAGGCCAGTCAGGATTACGAAGTGAGACCTTATCTAAAAACATGAGGGGTTGGGGATTTAGCTCAGTGGTAGAGTGCTTGCCTAGCAAGCACAAGGCCCTTGGTTCGGTCCTCAGCTCCGGAAAAAAAAAAAAAAGATAAAATAATGAAAACATGAAAAAAATCTATTTTTTTTTTTGGATGCTACCCTAAATGAAATTGTTTTCTTAATTTCATTTTGGGCTATGCAATTTCTATTGTCAATTGTCACAGTCAATTAAAAAAAATGGTGTGGTGGGGAGAGATTGGAGAGATGGCTCAGAGGGCGAGAGTGCTTGCTGCTCTAGCAGAGGGCTTTGAGTTTGGTTCTAGTACTCACACTGTGGCTCACAACCACCTATTATGTTAATATGATAAAAAAAAAAAGCACCGTCTTCTGACCTTTGAGGGTTCCTACACATGTATGTACATGTTTGGTGGCACACAAACTCACAAAGGCAAGCACACATATAAATAATTATAAATAAAATAAATAAATAAATAAACAAATAAATATCTTCAAAAGTTTGAGGGGTCATGGTCTTGCTACCTGCCCTGACTGGTATTTCCTATGTAGATCAGGCTGGCCTTGAACTTGTGCTGATGCCCACCCATCTCTGTCTCCCCTGCACTAGCATTACAGGTGTGTATTACACATTACACGTCTGCGTTACCGTGGAGAGTGGCGTGCTGGTCTCGGACCATGTTACTCAGCTGAGCTTGCTTCGTCAGCTCATTTGTTTATAGCTGTGGGGAGGTGGGAAGGGACTTAGACTTTTCTTTGTATATGATAGCATCAACAGGGAGTAGGGAGTTTTACCTCTTTTTCCTTTGCAATCCGATGCTTTCACTTTCTTGCTGGTGGGAGCCTCCAATCTGGTGCATAGAAGCACTAAGGTTCTGGACTTAGCGCAGGGCAGTGCAGTGCGTCTTTTCCAGTTCATACCTTGGCAGCTGTTGGTTTTGTATCTGCCCCTCGCCCTTTTCCTTTGTTTTGGCATTTGTTTGTTTGTTTGTTTATTGTAGACCTTGAAGCGGACCCTGGGCATGCTAGGCAAGCACAAGACCTATAAACCTGCCCAAGAAAGTTTGATTTCTCTTTGTTATGGTATTTTTTCTTGTTTTTTTTTTTCCTTTTCTTTAAATGAGTTTGTCATGTCTGTTCTACAGCTGTTGAGACAATTGGTGCTTTTTTTAAAAATCATATTAACATGATGTGTTACTCTGCTGACAGAATTTTAGTGTTAAACCAACTTTGCATTCCTAGAATCCGACTAAATCCTCCTGGCCACTCTCTTTAGGCACTGCGAGAGTCCATCCATTCCTCTTTATCACTACCTCCTAGGCAGGGACTAGTTGGAAAGAGCATGGGGGTGGGGCAGAACACGTACGGCAGTGGAAGGTAACTGACATGAGAATGGACAAAACACATGGTTGGCATGCATGCAAATGCCATATGAAAGAAGGTTGTATATAATTAATATATACGGATAAAAAATAAAATATATAACCAGGAGTTTTCCCAGTTGGTAAAGATACCTACTGCTAAGTCTGATAACCTGAGTTCGATCCCCAGGACCCACAGAGTGGGGAAGGAGAGAACTGACTTGCAAAGGCTGTCCTTTAACCTCCCAACATGTTCTGTGGTATGTATGCATGCAACACACACACACACACACACACACACACACACACACACACACACACACACACACCAAATAAAGCAGCAAAAAAGACAAAACAATTGTGGTCAGGTCTGTAAAGAACTAGACATAATTATTTACGTTTGCTCATCTGCAGGATGACTGAAGGAGTCAGCTGGGGGCTGGGGATGTGTAGCTCAGTGGTAGAGCACTTGCCCAGCATGCTAGAAGCCTTGATTTCAGTACTCCACGCCAGAGAAAAACAGAGACAGTAGACTTTCACTTGTGTCACACAATCTGTTTCTCAAATTTAGCTTGTTTTGGAGCAGTGATTGCTTTTGGGTAAGGGAGATTGGCTAGGAAGGACATGAAGGAACTTTCTGAAGAGAAGTAATTTGTAGAAGTGATTTTCTAGGGGTTTTCTACACCCTACCCCCTTGTTCTCAGATAATTGCTAGGCATTCCTACACCCATTATAGCCCATCTTAGCTCCCTAATAAAGACACTGAGACCTGGTATTTTTATTAACAAGTTACAAGCCTAGGCTGGGCAGGTTCTGAGCTATTCTAACCCAACTAGGCTGCAGCACCCAGACAATGCCCCATTAACTGGCATCTGGCTTTGCCCGGGCTCTCTCTGGTCTGTGTGTGGCTCATGGCTGTTCTCTCATCACTGACCTCAGGGGCACCCTCCTGTTCTCCCTTGGTGGTTTCTCCTTCT
Source organism: Rattus rattus (assembly GCF_011064425.1). Lineage (NCBI taxonomy): Eukaryota > Metazoa > Chordata > Mammalia > Rodentia > Muridae > Rattus > Rattus rattus. Next base: position 121,025,388 of record NC_046155.1, read on the forward strand.
GTCCTCATGGTCTGCCTCTTACTTCTCTCTACCTGGCCCCCTAGGATCAGAACTCCAGCCTTCCTATCTCCTTCGACAGCCATAGGTTGAATCAGCTCTTTATTGACCAATCAGAAAACAATTTTTGGGTAACACTGAGACTGGAGATCATTGGCCATGCTGAGGGTGGTAGACAGACGTGTGCCTGGGCATCTGCATACACGGTGCACAAGAACAACCCCCAGCAGTAATTCTGTTTGCCTTGATAGTGATACATGCTTAACAAGTATGCATTTCTGAAAAATTATCCGTACACTTAACATCTATTTTTTATATGTACATGTCTAAGGTTTTACTGATATGAAGAGACACCATGACCAAGGCAACTCTTATAAGGACAGATGGCTTACAGGTTCAGAGCTTCAGTCCATCATCATCAAGGCAGGAGCATGGCAGCATCCAGGCAGGCATGGTTCAGAAGGAGCTGAGAGTTCTACATCTTCATCTGAAGACTGCTAGCAGAACACTGGCTTCCAGGCAGCTAGGATGAGGGTCTGAAAGCCCACACCCACAGTGACACACCTACTCCAACAAGGCCACGCCTACTCCAACAAGGCCACACCTACTCCAACAGGGCCACACCTACTCCAACAGGGCCACACCTACTCCAACAGGGCCACACCTTCTAATAGTGCCACTCCCTGGGCAGAGCATAAATCATCACGGTATAACTCAAATATATATCTGCTTTTCAAAACTCCTTGCTTTATGTATAGAATATAACTTTCTTGTATAGCCTTTTGCTTTTCCTAGAGTTTTTGGTTGCCACCAGTTTTTCTAAGCCAATGATCATCCTTTTTCATAGTCATTTTCTACTGATTACAGTCTGCTCTCTTCTTGGACACTTCCCACACAGCTTCCTGACCTCCTCCTGCTGCAGGGGAAGCGCCAGCAGTGGATCTGCCGACAGTGCTGAAAATTCCAATTTCCAATGGGCCCTTCATTGTGCCGTTCACTTGATTTCACTGTTCCCTTTTCCTAAATGCCCTTTGAATTTTGTTAGAGCACGTCTTTGAATTCTGCCCCACCAACACCAGCACGTTGACACATGATTTTGTCATCAGACTCTGACAGAACCCAGAAGGCATGGCTTTGACAATTTTTTTATTATCTATTTATTTATTTATTTTAGAATTCAATATTGTTGGAAAGTTAATGTTCCTTGGATTTTCTAGTCTGACAAATGACATTTTGTTCTCTGTACAAAAACAGAAACTTTCAGGGATTTCTTTTCCCCCAAAACATACCTGCCTGGTCCACTTCAAGGCATTTAAAAAAAATAATCATCCAGAGAGTGTTATGGTGTCAGCGAGTGCTGCAGAGTTCTGTGATTTCCTTTCTCTGTGTGTCTCTGGCTTAGCACGGGACCCTTCTGAAGGAAGGCAGAACACATTCCCTCTACCCTGGGATGTTTTCTTCTATCACTTCCTAGTGTCTCTCCTCGCTCCTTTCTCTGCAACCTCCAGCACAGACCGCACTGTTGTTCTTGGCCTTGATTGTCTGCCGTGCACGGTTTGGGGCAGGGCTTTGTAAATGGGTAGCAGCGACCTTAGATTTGTGAATGCCAATCAGTATCAGGCGTCTTGGCTTTGTAAATGCATCAGGCATCATAGCTATTTTGTTTGTTTTTTCTTTTTTTCGGAGCTGGGGACCGAACTCAGGGCCTTGCGCATGCTAGGCAAGCGCTCTACCACTGAGCTAAATCCCCAACCCCGCATCATAGCTATTTTGTCCTTCTCTTAGGTGCCTCTTGCTTGGCTCATCCCTGAGTACTGAACTCCCCAACCTCCTGCCCACAACCCTCTCTTCATTCAGATCTTCCTGGGAGACCAGGTTAAAATCCCAGCTTTTCCCTACCCAGTGTTCTGAAGCCTAATTCAACCCCATGACTTTCCTTTAGAATTTCTTCATCTTCAAATTCCAATTTCCACCTCCTCTGCCTGATTCAGCGTCTCTCGGATCTACAAGACACATTTAACATTCGTCCCAAACAAACCCCTTTCTATCTCCATTCTCCTCCTACCTCTGGTCCCTGTGGCAGCAGCTGACATCCCACCCAGCAGTCTCCCGAGAAGGCTGGACGTTTCTGGGCACCTTCCAAACTCACACTCCACTCCACGTTCCATGACAGGGACTTTTCAGAACTCCTGCCCCATTCTTCAACATCCTCTCCCATACCAATCCCCTGGGTCTTTGTGCCTCTCTCACTTTGGTAGAAGTGAATGAAAAGGAAGGAGAGAGAAAGAGAGAGAGGGGAGGGAGAGGAGGTGGAAAGAATGAAAGATAAGAGACAGGTAGCTCTTGAGACAGAAAAGGTTGCCAATAGGCCTTTGGTTGATAAATGTGTGGGCCGGGGATGCAGCTCTGGCAGTAGAGTGTTTTCTGGCATGAAGTCCCGGGCCTGATCTCCAGCCTCGAATCCAAGGAGGCACGGTTGTACATTTTAACTACAGCATTCAGGAGGTACCTACAACAGCGGGTTCAACAGTTCAAAGTCATCGCTGGTACAGGGTGAGTTTGGGTCCAGCGCAGGATGCATGAGACCCTAGTTCAAAATAATAAACTCTTTGGGGGGTGGGAGTACAGATTGGACATGTCATAGTCAAAGCTGGTCTTAAAGAGGGAAAGCAGCCCAGGGGTACATATGGAGGACAGAAGGCAGAGGCGGGGAAGGAGGAAAGGTTGTTAGATCACTGTGTATGGCTACTTAGTCCCAGCTGGGCAAACTCTTTGATCTGTTCAAGGCTTCCCTACATCCCGTGGGGACAGAACTTGCTAAGACACAGAGGAAGCCTGGCCTGGGTGTCTGTAAGCATGAGGACAACTCAGTGCAGACTCTTGGGTTCTTTCTGCAGAGTTGGGGGAGGTGCTGGGTGGCAGAGGGGGGTAGCCTTCGTTAAGGACTGACTGACTTGGCTCTAATCTGTAGGACAAGACAGAAGGCTAGAGTCTTAGATGTAAGTTGCCGCTTTACAGCCTCAAGGGAGAATTCTGACCTCCCCAGCAAACTCGGGTTCTTGGTCTTAAAGCCTGGAGAACGACCGCAGCAGTTAGGCACATCTACGGAACACCGTCACAGCAACACTGAAAGGATATTTGATTAAGTCACGGTGCTGTTTAACGCTATAATACCAATACTACCTTAGTCTAGCAGAGCTGATGTCAAAACCATAGCACATCGAGAAACAGGAGAGACAAGGGTGGGATTTGGTCTGGAGTCTGCGCTGTTCCATTCCAAGGAGCCAACCTGTTAGAAGAGGCAACAGCAGTGCCACACCATGACTGTCCATCGCCAACAGAATTTGAACCATTTCCTGAGACCTAGCAGCTGTTGGAGCACTGCTTGGAACTTGTTTCAGTCAGCTTTGTCCAGTGATTTCAGGATCTCACAAGTAGCACAATCGGGGACTCAGAATTTATTTATGTCCTTTAAATTTTTTAAAAAGATTTATTTATTTATTTATTTATTTATTTATTTATTTATTTATTTATTTAATGTATATGAGTACACTGCAGCTGTCTTCAGGCACACCAGAAGAGGGTATCAGATCCCATCACAGATGGTTGTGAGCCACCATGTGGTTAGTGGGAATTGAACTCAGGACCTCTGGAAGAGCAGTCAGTATTCTTAACCACTGAGCCATCTCTCTAGCCCGTGGCCTTTAAATTTTAATGTGGATCTGAAATGACAGGCATATGGGTAAGTCATGCCATTATTTGAGGGTAACAGTGGTGTATCAGTCAGCTCCCACTAGGTTAACATGCAGTAACAAGCAATCTCAGTGGGTCAGACTGAAGGTAGCTTGTTTCTTTCTCATCTGTATTATGTTAGGGGTTGTGGCTCTTCTGCCTGTGACCTCTCATTTAAGACCCAAATCGAAAGGGAAGCCCAGTCAGAACTTGGTGTTCCCAAGGCAAGCAGAAATGGCATGACAACCGGAAGGAACAGGAAATGACATTTGGGACTTCTGCCCAGGACTAGCCTCGTTACTTCTCTAGGCCTCCCTGTATCACATGGCCAGGTCTGACCATGAGTGGGGAAGGTGTACTGTGTCTTCTGTGAGGCACTTCAAGTCTCATGGATGCCAGAGGTTATCCTCTCACTTACAGAGACATGGGGGCTTCATACAGTCTTCCTGGTCTATCTCTCTCACTCTTCCCTCCCTCCCTCCTTCCTTCCTACCTTCCTTTCTATCTTCCTCTCTTCCTCCCTCACTTCATCCCTTTATCCCTTCTTTCTCTTTAGTTGTTTTCAAAGTTTTTTTGAGATTATAATATAATTACATAATTCCCAGCCCCACCCCGCCTCTTCCCTCCCTCTAAACCCTCCATGGACCCCCCCCTTGCTTTCTTTCAAATTCATGGTCTCTTTTTCTTTAATTGTTGTTGTTGTTGTTGTTGTTGTTGTGTGTGTGTGTGTGTGTGTGTTGTATGTTTCTAAATATATAACACAACCTGCTCAGTCTGTATACTGTTACTTGTGTGTTTGTGCTTTGTGTTTCCAGGACTGACAATGTGGTCCCTTATGTAACATAGCATTCCTGGAACATGCTATGTAGCCCACCATGGCCTCAAATTCACAGTCCCTTTGTATTGGGATTCTAGGCATGTGCTACCCTGCCCGGCAAATTTCTTATCAGAGTTACAACTGACCTTACAAGATACATCATTTCATAAGTGTGACAGACAGTAGAGATAACCATGTGGCACCCAGGAGTCCAGAGAGCACCATGACACCTCAGGCAATGAGGAGGAAATGGCAGCTCTAGGGGTGAGCCCTTCTCCAGAAAAGACGACACTCCTGGAAAGAGGCTGCTAGGATACATGCACACACACATGCACGTGTACACACATACACACACACACACACACACACACACACACACACCCCTCCAGTACAGGCTAGGAGGCAGCCAGGTCTCTTCCTTCCCTGGGTCATGGGTTCAGCCTGTCTGTGCCCCTGGTGGTAATCACATTTTCAGTGTGTGTTACTCTTTCACCCTTCGCCTAATAAACACATCGAGGGCTCTGAGAGGATGGGCTGGGAGTGAGTGGTCTCTGAAGCCAGTGGAAGGGCTGTGGCTTCTAACTTCTGTAAACATCTGGATGTAGGGAGATGTGTGGGCAGAGGACATGTGTACTCTTCTAAAGCTCCAGGACACCACTCCTCTCTCTAAGCCCCCACCCTCCTGTGTTGCTAAGCAAGAGATTTAGATTGTTAACATGGATAACAAATGGAGTTGTGCGAGCTTGGGAATATAGCTGAGAGTTGGAACAATTGGCCAGGCACGTGAGGGGCCTTGGGTACCATCTCAGCACTGGGAGAAAAAAAGACATCCCGCGGCAAATGGTATGATTAGGAAGGAGCTGGAAATTCCTGTGCCTGCATCCCATACAAACCAGAAATCCCAGAAATGTTTGTGATCAGCCTGAGGCCGCAGAGAGAGCTATGGCACCTTAGCCTGCTTTCTCAGTGCCTGCGGTGCTAGCAACACAACTGCCCTCTTCCCGAGTCCCCAGGTCCTTTTGCACCTTCTGAGAGAAGAAAGGTCTTTGGATTGGGGCTTCCTTTGTGTCCTTAGGGGAGAGGACCTTGAGATTGCTCTTGACTTGTGTCTCCAGCTCCTCACAGCTCTGTCAGCTCCACCTAAAATCACTCTCCATGGCATTGAAGCACTTGCCAGGTCACTTATGATCTCCACACAGATCACACGACTCTGGGACCCAAAGGCCCGGCACTGCTGATGAGAACAGGCGGTTCCTTTTTTTTTCTTTTCTTTTTTTTTTTTTTTTTTTTGGGCTGGGGACCGAACCCAGGGCCTTAAGCACTAAGGCAGCGCTCTACCACCAAAAACTAAATCCCCAACCCCAACAGCGGTTCCTAATTGCTGTGAGCCTAGGCTGAGCTACACTGAAGACACTTGGTTCCACTTCTGGAGATGGTTATGGATGCAAGTGGAACCTGTGAAGGGACAAAACAAAGGATGTCCCACAGATTGTTTTAAAAAAATTATTACATTTAGAGTGGGTGTATACGTAGTATGTGTGTATGTGCTATGTGTATGTTGTGTATGTTTTATGTATCTGTTGTGTGTATGTACGTGTTGTATATGTTGTATGTGTCTGTTATGTGTATGTATGTGTTATGTATATATGTTGTATGTGGGTATGTGTTTAGTATATTATTATGTCTGTTGTGTCTGTTGTATGTAGTATGTGTTATGTATGTATCAGTGTGTATATATGTTGTATGTGAGTATGTGTTTTGTGTGTATGTATTGTTTATGGTGTGTGTTTCTGTACTGTGGTATATGTGTTATGTACATGTGTGTGAGTGTCCACGTGTGTGTGCGTATGTATATATGCATTTATATGCATATATCTGTCAGATCCAAAGCAAATTCCAATATAGAGGTTAGAGGACAACATCTAGAATTCAGTTCTTTACCAGGAAGCAAACTTAAGTCAGCATCTTCACCCTCTGAGCCATCTTGCTAGCCCAATAGGTTCTGTGAACAGGGACAAAGTCACACTTTATATGGCCCTTACTGAGGGCTGGAGAGATGGCTCAGCGGTTAAGAACAACATCTGCTTTTCCAGAGGTCCTGAGTTCAATCCCCAGCAACCACATGGTGGCTTACAACCATCTGTAATGGATTCTAGTGTTCTGAAGTCAGCATACTCATATATATAAGTATACATAAAATAAATAAATAGATCTTAAGAAACCTTACTAACCTGCCCAAACTCCTATTTCATTTTTTTTTTTTTTTTTTTTTTTGGTTTGGTTTGGTCTTTGTTTTGTTAGCCCAGGCCTGTCTTGAACTTGACATTAGCTGAGAATGACTTTGAACTTCTGATCCTCTTCCCTTGAGTGCTGTGATTATAGGTACTTGCCCTGCTTTTGAGAAATGAATCTATGGTCTTGTGCACAGTAGGCAGACATTCTGCCATTTGAGGGCTATCCTTAGCTAAGAACCCTTCATCCTAAGAGACACACCCATAGACTTAGAGCTATTAGGAAACCGCTGGAGCGGTTAGGGTATCGCCCAGGGTAAAGGGAATGCCAAAGCTGCAAAGAGCCCTGGTCTGATCCCCAACTCCAAATAAAATCAGGAAAGGAGAGGGTAAGGGCAAGAGGGGACAGTCAGGAACAGGAAGGGAAGGAAAGTAGAAAGAAGACACCCCGAGGCACAGAGAGTGGCCGCAACTTCGATTGGACTAGAGAACTTCAAGGTCCGTGAGTGAGCCCAGGCAACTCACCTGTGTGTGGCTCCCGGCTCATGGCTGCCCTCAATGACATCAACGCAAGTGCTTGTCCTTTCTGGACGTTGGCTACAGTGTTAGTGCTGCCTTCGCTCATTTGCTTCCCAGGTGTGAGGTATCAGCTTCCTAAGGAGAACGAGCCACTTGTCCAGCATCCCTGTGCTCAGGACAATGTGATTGGCATTCGATGTCCGGTTGACTCTCAAAACGCTCCTCTCCCACATCCTTGCTTTTCTGATTTTGTTAGTTCTATGTAGCCCTGGCTGGCCTGGAACTTCCAATATAGACCTGACTGGGCTTGAACTCACAGAGATCCAGCTGCCTCTGCCTCTTGAATGCTGGGACTAGCAGCACATCCCACCATGCCCAGTGACGCCCGTATTTTTAAATATTGATCTTTGTTGGGGCTGGAGTTTATTTTACTAAGCATTTTTATGTCCAACTTAGGAAACTACCTTGAAACGAAAACCCAAACAGAAATGATGCCCCGTCTCCCGTGTTGTCCCAGTTTTTCAGGTTACCAGAAGAGACGTGTGTGGGAAAGGGAAGAACGGGGAAGTTCAGGCTTGGGTCAACAGAATCTCCCAGACTTTTTTTTTTTTTTTCCAAGCATAGAACGCATTAATCTTCTTTGGAGCATTTTCATGAGAGGGGAAATCTGAAAGCCCTTTTCAGGAAAATGAATCCTGCTCTCGGAGAGGACATTCACTGCTCTGTCTGGGTACTATCAGACATAGCTGTCTTCGGGTGGTTCACGTCCTAAGGGCGGGTGAGGCAGGAAGTCAGGAGAGCTCGAAGAGGGGGTAGAGTCTGAGGGAAAGAATGCGATGATGTGGACGTGCCTCTACAGCCCCAGGCGTGGTGCAGACAGGCACCCAGCAAAGCCCTCTAAGCCCCCTCTGGGAGATGCAGACTTCTGATAGGGCAAAAGGCACCGGGGTGTGTACAGCAGTGCCAGTCCGCTGTAGAAGGCAGACGAGGAGCGCGCCAAGTCAGGCTGCGACTTGAAATTCCCCAGGCTTGAGCAGCTGGCCCTTCTAATTTGTCTCATACCTCTCCTTTTACCAAGCACTTCCTCTCTGTCCCCCAACATTTGTTTTGGAACCTTGGACATACCCACACCCGCTGCTTGACAGTGCTGTTTGCATAATGTGACAAGGTCACACAATCAGGGTCACAGAGGGAGGGCTTGGCGACACCACCTTGAAAATAGGCGGTGGGGGGTAGACTTTGCTGTTTTGTTTAGTTTTGAGATAAGGTCTCATTTTGTAGCCCAGACCAGCCTTGCCCTTGCTGTTTCAATCCTCCTGCTTCAGCCTCCTCAGGACTAGGATTATGTAATGGCAAATTAATCCTCTCCCGTGAGAATTTACTCCAATTATACGGGAATAATAAGGGGGAAAAAAACCCTTTAATAACAGTGCAAGTCTGGTTCTGGCTAATAACCAAAGAGAAATCGGACCCTGAACAGAAATCCCTTATGCCTTCTATAAATGAGTTGCCTTTGGGCTTAAAGACCCATACTTTGGGCAATTAAATAAACACTTTTACACTTTGGGCAATTAAACACATTTTACAGAGTCAGGAAATTACAAGTTTGGACACTTTAGACGTATGGGAGATTTAAGTAAGGTATTGTTACAGTTATCTGAAACAAGCTGAATTTTTTTTCTTAGGGGCAGCCATTAACCAAGGCCATTCTGCCGGCCTGGCAGAATTAGATTCTTCTGAAAAAAGGGCCCAGGATTTAATGGACCATGAGGAGCCAATGCCATCTATGAAACTTCCTGGTAGAGGCAAAAATCCTTCAGCTAAGTTTTACTTACGGACAACACGATATAAGCAAGTTTATTGGTAAGCCCTCTGTACATCAGTTTGACTTCCACTTCCTTGTTCAGCCACTGCACTCCATAAATCTTTACTTTGGAGAGGGAGAGTCTGGTCTTGAAAATATAGGGTGTCTGAGGTCATGTGATTACGTTGCATGCTAGACAGAGGACGAATCAGTAGAGAGGTGGAGATAGCCAGGTTTGAGATGGCCCCTGGGTTGCAGCTTTCTTCACGATCTGGGTTAGGAACCGGTGGGCAGCATTCCTGAGCCAAGGCACCCATAGACACCCCGTCCCCTGCCCCTGAAAGGTGGCTGGGGCTCAGGGTCTGATCCCACTGGGGCCAGGCACCTCCGAGCTCTGCCTTCTCTGGGGCAAGTGTCACAGCCTCCAAACTGAGTCAGACATCCCGTCTCGGGTCTCCTCCCCCACACATCCTCAGCTGCGGCTCCTCTGATTGCTATTTACCTCTGGCTTTATTTACAGTTCTTGAACATCCTCATTATTGTCTTGAGTTATTACCAGGATTTTACTGTGAATGAAATTTGCCTTTTTTCTTTGTCCCATAAATTTTTTTTTCCTGTCCTTTCTTTTTTTCCCTCCCTCCATCTCTCCACCCCACCCTCTTCGGTAATGGGTTGGTAGAAATGAAGATGCTCAAAAGAGATACTGGTATCTCGATCTGACTGTCAGGCTATGAAAATCGGAATTTCTCTAGGAATCTCACGCTAGAAGAAGGAATAGGAACCATCCGGAGAGGGAGCTTGTCTCTCGGAAAGAGATCTCACTCATCCGAACAACTTGTCAGACCACCTTGCAGGATGAGACTGATGCCCAGACAAGGATGGGCCGGTGATGGGGGGGCCACACCTGGACTGTGACTGCTTACAGGCGCAAATCCTTAGCCCTCTGTTTAACCTTAATCTGACTTCAGGTCTCTTCAGACAGCTTGGATCCTTGTCCCTGTTCCCAGTGTGAGCACATTGAATAAGTCTCCTTATTCTGCTTCTATCCATTAATTTTAGTCGAGCAGCAGGACCTGGCTTGGAGCACTGGCTGTGCCCCCCAAGTTTGATAACAAAATGGTGACGATGAAGGGACAAAGATGTATGGGGCGGGGTGGTGACTGACACTTGCAGTGAGCTAACCCCAGATGGAGAGGAAAGATACTCCAAGGTAGTTTTCTACATTTCCCACTTCAGCTGGCACCAATGGCTTTTCTTTTCTCTTCACTTCTTCCTTCCTCCAGTCTGGAACTCAAAACTCTATGTAGACCAGGCTGGCTTCAAACTAACCGAGATCCACCTGCCTCTGCATCCAGAGTGCTGCGATGAAAGATGTGGGCCACCACACCTGGGCCATCACCTCCTTCCTTTACCTCTATACTTGGTGAAGCAGCAAAACAAATTTGAGCTTTGCTTTGGATTCTGGAGAAAACCTGACCCTTGGCGCGTCTCTCTCCCTATGAGGGCATCTCGGGCTTTACCTTCCTGCTTGTTTTTGACTCTTTTGAGCCCTTTGGGGCCATTGCCCTTTGGTGACCAACTTTATCTTTTGGGATTCTTCTGTTGAACAATATTGGGCTATGATTGTTTAAAAACAAAACACAACCACGGTGACCATGACAGTGGAGGGGAGAGAGAGAGAGAGAGAGAGAGAGAGAGAGAGAGAGAGAGAGAGAGAGAGAGCGAGCGCTCTCGAAGATGTTGAAAACCTGACTCTATATCAGGCTGTATTGGCACATGCCTTCAATCCCAGCATCTCCAGCACTGGGGAGGCAGAGGCAGAAAGAACTCTTGAGTTCAAGGACGGTCTGGACTACAAATGAGTTCAGGGACAGCCAGGGCTATGCAGAGAAACTCCATCTCAAAAAACTAAAAAAGAAAAAAAGAAAAAAGAAAACCCAGTTATAATAACTCAAAGTCAAGGACAGTAGAGACAGGAAGACATTGCTCACGGAGGCACAGTTAGGTTTCCCTTGTGAGGTGCTTGTTTTTCCCCTGTTATTTTAATCCTTCCGGAAGGGGCCTGTCAGAGCTACGGGACCATGGCTTGGTTTCTTCGGGCTCTGAGTTCTGACTTCCTAGAGCGCGGGAATGTCTTAGAGGGAAATGTCTGTGAATCTAACAATAATGCTATTGTAAAACAGGCCTTGGCAATCTGGAAGCTCCCTCCTTGGAGCAAATCTGGAGTTCTGTTTAATGATTCGGGCCATCTGCTGTGGAACAGGAAGGTGTGTGGTTGAGAGATGGGGTGCTGAGGAGACCTCTGCTGTGATTTATGGAGCCATGAGAGTACTAAGGCTTTACTAGGCTGGTGTCTCCAGGGAGCCTGCAGCCATCTAGTCTTCATAAACCTGGTATGACTTCCAAGTCAGTAGTGCTGTAAAAATCCTATCTATGAGTGACTTGTGTGGATATATGATTATATGCTCTTTCTTCAACACAAATTTAGACAAGATGCCTGGAGAGATGACTGAGAGGGAAAGAGCAACTGCCACTCTTCCAGAGCCTGAGCCAGGTTCCTAGCACCCACACCAGGCAGTTCACCGCCACCTGTAACTCCAGCCCCGGGGCTCTGAAGCCCCCTTCTGGCTTCTGCTGGAACTTCACTCTTTGTCACCCACACACCCACAATTTAAAATAAAAATTTAAATTATAAGTAAAATACAGATGTAGAGCTCACAGGAAGGAGCTAACAGACCCCCAATCCATTCCAATAGAAACATGAATCTCGCTAAAAAAAAAAAGAAATACCAGAAAAAATAATGTCTCACCCACAGAATAAAAACCCCTCAGTTCAGAAAATAAGATCTATTTCATCTTATAAGCATTCAAATATAAAGACAGCAGTGCAAGACTAAAACCTAATTCCTGTGCCTAAAGCAACAAGATGTTTTTTCAGACACTCTTTTGCTTTTTGTGAGGAACTTAAGATTTTTTTTAAAAAGATTTATTTATTCAATTTATGCATGGGTACACTGTCACAGTCATCAGACACCAGAAGAGGGCATCAGATCCCATTACAGATGGTTGTGAGCCACCATGTGGTTGCTGGGAATTGAACTCAGGACCTCTGGAAGAGCAGTCAGTGCCCCTAACCACTGACTCCAGCCCCTGGAACTTAGGATTTTACGGTTTGTTTTTATGTTTTCTGCCATTTATAGTTCAGACTTTTGGATCCTTAGGAAGTTGTTGGGACAAGGCGAAGGTTCGTTTACATGTCTGTCTGTGCTGACTGCTTTTAAATTACTCAGTTTAGGTTTTAGTACTTTGATGGCCTGTGTCTCTGTCGCTAGAACTGTGCCTAATGCTGTGCCTACGCTAGCTCTTATGCACAGTTTACAGAGGTAAAAGCATGCGGGGGTCATATGTGCAACAAGGGCTGCTGAGCAGAGCCTCTTAGCAGCCGGCTATGGCTGAAGGAGACACAATGACAGGCTGTAGCCTGCCAGAGCCAACATGGGAACAATGGGCACCACAGGCCAGAGCATGCCCTGCTCCCATAGGTCACGGCCCAGCTGAGTAGCCTGAGCTAATCTTACTGTCGATAATAAGATACAAGAGAGCTCTGAGCTAAGTCCACAGAGGATACAAATACAAGCCCCAGGAGAGGCAACCCACAGAGCTTGAAGATTACAGAGGGCGGCTAATCAGAAAATGCCTTTTTGTTTTTTAAATGTACTCGTTTTTTGTATATGCCTGCTTTGCACACTTGTGTTTATGTGTGTCACAGGCATGCAATGCCCACACTGACCAGAACAGATCCCTTGGAACTGGAGCTACAGATGGTTGTGAGCCACTACGTGGGTTCTCGGATCCAAACCCACGTTCTCTGCAAGAACGGCAGGTTCTCCTAACCTCTGAGTCATCTCTCCAGCCCCAAGAAAACTGTTCCCACTGCCCGTTTGGACCTAACTTTCCTTTTAAAGGAACCTTTAGAAACAATGGAACCTTTCGTGCTATATCAGATGGAACTTGCTAGTGTTTTGTTTTTGTTTTTTTTTTTTTTTACTTCAGAGTCCAACTGGCATCTGCTTAAAACAGATAATGGTGAGACTTGGAACACTCTTCTAGCCTCTGTAAAATGATTTCGATATACGTAAGGTATAATGCTGAACTTTAAAATGTCTTAGAGACCTAAAAAAGGACATTAAAAGTCGCAATATAAACCATACAGCTAAAGAACAAATGGGTATAAGTGTTTAATCTTTAGAAAAATGTAACTGTGGACACGAGACATACTTGTACAGGATTGTAATAACTAATGCTGTTTCTTAAATTTCTAAGAGTTTTAAAAATCTGACTGTCCAGGCTGTAGTCTTATTCTTCAAACCAAGGACTCCAAGTCTTGCTTTGGAATTAACTTCTGTCTAGTTCTGTCATCACATGGGTTGCTGTGTTATGGATTCCTCCTAACTCTGCATGTAAGTCTTCTGAAGACCAGTAGGTACACAATTACTAAAATTTCAAAACACTTTTACTCTTGTTTGTTGTGGTTTTTTATTTTTTGAAGCCTCACAACTAAATATTAAACAGAAGTACAGCTTTGGACAGAGGACCCTGAGTTGCTAGGACATTACTCACAGAATGGGTTTCAGGTAGCCTGACCTAAGACTCTTGCGTCCCCTAGTTGCTTGAATCGTGCTGGCGCTAGCTCCTTGACATCTGCCACTGCCCATCTTAGCTAGGACTTCTCTCGCTGTGATAAAGCACCCTGACCAAGGCAATTTATAGAAGAAAGCGCTTATTGCTTATTTTGGGCTTGTTTCCAGAGAGTTACATCCATAATGGTGGGCGTGCAGACAGAAGACATGGTGGCTAGAGCAGGAATCTGAGAGCCGAGGGCTCACATCTCAAACTGCAGAAAGAAGTACAGATAGCAAACTCAAAATGGCGCCAAGTCTCTACGCCTTCAAAACCCACCCAGAGTCATACTTCCTGCAGCATGTACCCCTAACTCCTGAAACAGGGCCACCAACTGGGAACCAAGCATTCAAACGCTAGAAGGTATGGGGGAGGGGCACCTCATTAAAACCACCACACTTAGCCCACCTCTAAACGCTATATTAAATCAGAGCAGCCAGGATGAATCTTTTCCTGGCATCTTGGGACAACAGGAAACAAACCATAAGATGGATAATCAGCAATGTCTTCAGAGAATACTGTTCAGAGACAAGGGAGGAAGTTGCCAGAACTAAAACAAAGCCACATTGGACATGGTAACGAATGACTGTAAACTCAGCTCTCGAATGAGAGCTCGGATGTGGGCTGGGAGGCGGTGGTGGCACAGGTCTTTAATCCCAGAGGGAGGCAGAGAGGTAGTTGAGAATACTTACATACAGACTCACAGGTAGCAGGAAGAGAGAGAGAAACACAGGGCCTGGCATGGGCGCTTTTGAAACCTCAAAGCCCACCCCAGTGACACACTTCCTCCAATGAGGCCACACCCACTCAAAGGCCACACCCACTCAAAGACCACACCTCCTAATCTTTGTAATTCCTGCGAACTGTTTAACTCCCTTGTGACCAAGCATTCAAATAGATGTTCCTGTGGGACTCCTTTTTATTCAGACCGCCACACCTATCCTCAGTCCGTCATATCAACGGAATAATTACCACAAGAGGCTGTGTGTTTCCTCACCTGGCATAATGTTGGTTAGGGTCTTCCTTGCTGCAGCATGAACTACTACTTTTTTTTTTAAAGATTTATTTATTTATTATATATAAGTACACTTTAGCTGTCTTCAGACACACCAGAAGAGGACATCAGATCTCATTACAGATGGTTGTGAGCCGCCATGTGGTTACTGGGATTTGAACTCAGGACCTCTGGAAGAGCAGTCAGTGCTCTTAGCTGCTGAGCCATCTCTCCAGCCCCATGAACTACTACTTTATTCCTTTTATATATTCTTCTATATGCCAGGTTTTCTTTATTGTTTTGTTAGTTGATGGACACTTCATATTTTTCACTTCTTAACTGTCATGAATGGTTCTATTATGGACATTTGTATATGCATGCCTCATTGATCATTCTTTTTTTTAATTTCCTTTTTGGTTTTTTGAGAACCTCTGTGTAACATCCCTGGCTGTCCTGGAACTAACACTCTCTCTCTACTCTCTACTCTCTCCACCCCCCCCCCTTCTCTCTCTGTAGATCAATCAGGCTGGGCTTGAACTCACGGAGATCTACCTGCCTCTACTTCTGCCTCTACTTAAAGGCTTGTGCCACTCATGCACGAGTGTTTAAATCCTTTTGCAAGTAGAATTGCTGGGTCATGCAGAATTAATTTAATGTAATGGGCTTTTTTTTTTTTTTTTGCTTGTTTGTTTGTTTGTTTTTTAGTGCTGGAGAGGGAATTCAGGGCCTTGAATGTGGTAAGCACTCTACATTTTAGCTCCATTCCCATCCCTGAGTTTGACTTGTTTGAGACAGGGTCTTTCTCTGTAGCGCAGGCTTGCCTACAGACCAGGCTGACCTCAAACTCATGGCGATCCTTCTGTCCTAGCCGCTGTAGTACTGGAAGGTGTGAGTTGGTCTGGTTTATGCACATGTGTGGTGTGTATATGAGTTTTTGTGGGTGTGCACACACGTAGAGGCCATTGATTCATGCCCAGTGTCTCCCTTGACTGCTCGCTACCTTAATCATTTGTTTGTTTATTATTCATTTAAGACAGGGTGTCTCTATAAAGTCTTAGCTGGCCTGGAACTTGCTCTTTAGGCCAGGTTGGCCTCAAATTCACAGAGATCCACCTGTGTCTGCCTCCTGGATGCTAGGCTTGAGGGCGTGCTCCACCACACCCAGCTCTGCCTAATCTTTTGCAACAGGGTCTCTCACTGGACTTGTTATCGTGGAGCCGCTGACTGGCCAATGAGTGCTCAGGACCCCCTGTTCCCAGTGCCCTCCCCAAGTCCCAGCACTGGGATTAGACTTAGGCTGCCATACCCTACCTTTCTGTGGTGCTAGGGATCCAAACTCAATTTCTCAGGATTGCACAGTAGGACCTTACCTGGTCTGATTTTTACGCCCAGATTCCTCGGTGACACCACGCCATTTCTGAAGGAAGCAGAGGTTCCAGGTTACACTGGTACCAGGGTGTGCAGGTGCCAGTCACCAACAGAGGGGCAGAGACTGTACTGTTTGCTTCTTGCCACTCTGGTTTTGGGGGATGTGACAATAATCCTAAGAATGAATATGCACTCAGACATGGTCCCAGGTACAAAGAGTTGATGAAATGTCCCTTGTGATTGTCCTCCCACCAGGGACTTTGCATTACTTTTCTGTTTTTATTTCTTTTATGTGTGTGTGTGTGTGTGTGTGTGTGTGTGTGTGTGTGTGTGTGTGTTATTTTTCTTGTTGCTGTGGTGAAATGCCTCATGGGAGAGGTTTGCTTTGGTTCACAGTTTGGAGTATACAGTTCATCCTGCTGATGGTGTATCAGGGAAAGCCATGCCTCACGAGTGTCTGCCACAGTTATAAAGCCCAGAGCTGACAGGAAGGGGAACTGCAGGTCCGTGACAGTGACTTACTTTCTCTGGTACAGCTTTATCTCCTAACAGTCCCATAAACACTCAAAACCCAGGAGCCCCTGTGGGGGACACTTCACATTCAAACACAACAGTCACTTTGTCATCCACAGTAATAATATTGCAGTTGCTGCATATAAACATCTGGGAGTGTACGGTGCACAGGTCACAGAACTAACTTGGTTTAGTCTGTCCCAGACTCCTTCAGTGCATGCCTCCTGGAGACCACGAGGAAGGCAATTTGGCACATGTCGAATTCCTCATACATGAAAATGAGCCGTGCTTCCTGAGGTCACAGTGAGGACAGGTAGTATGGTAACGCCGCACAGGTAGTGCAGCCCCTAGGAGTGCGACCTTAATTGGAAAAGGAATCTTTGTAGGTATCGCTAACAATCTCAAGATGAGGAAGTCGGTTTGAGTCATCCAGGTGGTCCGCACTAAATCCAATGACAAAGCAGAGGTGAGAAGACACCCAGGGAGCAGGGGAAGAGGCGGAAGAAGCCATGTGAAGACAACAGACTTTGAGGTAATGCTATCGTAGAGCCCAAGGGACATCCAAAGTCCTCAGGAGCTGGGAAGGGAAGGGAAAGATTCTTCTCTTGAGCCCTTGGAAGCTGGACCAATCCAGGCCAGCATCCAACATTCTGAAAATGTCTGTTGTTGAAAGCTCATGTTGGCAGCCATAGAGCCTTGAAGCAGGACTCTCCCTGAGTATGTGGGCCACAGAAACTGGTACTTTGAAGATAGGGTCTTGTTTCAGGGTAGAGTGACCTTCAGCTAAAATTCTGGGACTTGTACATCTCTGGCCTTCTGTTGCCACTGTAACTTTTGAAAGAATATGGTCACTTGGGCTTCCACTCCCAGTGGAGACCCACTCCCTGGAGACCCAGAAGCATACGAGGTGTTTCGGGTGACTTGTGGATTCAGACCAAGCTCTCCAGGACTGTGGAACATACCTAGCTTCAGGAAGCTGCCCAAGCAGGGGCTGGGGACAAGGCTGCCACCTCAGGATGCTTTAAACTCACGTCCCCAGGGTCACAGTGTATATCTTGATGTAATACAGGTCCTCTAGATGCAGTGCCTAAAGGTCATGGAATTCAGGATCCATCCTCCATGCAGGGTCAACCGGGCTGTGAGTCAGAGTCAGGGCATACAGGAAGCACTTCCTGCAGCCTGGTCAGACATTCTGCTCTTGGAGGATTAGGAAGCGATTTTGAGAATTTACAAATGAAAGGGGCTCCCTTAAGGGAGGCTGAAGTTAAAGGAATGTGAGACTGAGGACTGGATGGGAACATGGTGATCTCTCAGCTCCCCTGAGAGCAGCCTTTTCCGGCTTCTGGAACTTGGCAATGGTAGAGGAAGCCCAAGGTGCATTTCGTCCTCCACAAGGATTGGCTTGTTAGGATTAAAAGTATTTATAGTCCCTCAATGACTGTTGACATGGTACGAAACCCTTGCATTCGTAAGTGTGTGTCCAGCATTTGAGGTTTGGTGAGCTGAGTTTCCTGAAGTGGTTGCACATACAAAGAAAGAACCAGAGGAAAATAATTTTTATTCTCTCATGTTCCAAAGAAGTAGCTTTCTATAAATTAGACAGGAATTCAAGTCATTTGAGTATACTATCCCATTTAAACCGTATAGGTGTGCATGCTTACGTGTGGGTGCATATGTACAGATATATGAGACCAAGGGACAACCTGGGTGTTGTCCCTCAGGTACCATCCCATCCACCTTATGTTTGAAACAGCCTATCACTGGCCTGAGACTTGTCAAGTGGGCTAGCAGGTCCCAGGGATCAGCCTGCCTCTGCTCCCCCATGCTGATAATACAAGTGTGCACCACCACACCAGGATTTTGTACATAGGTTTTGGGGATGGGCCACAGGTCTTGATGCTTGCAGGGCAAGCACTTTATCAACTCAGTCACTCTTCACTTTTTTAATTTATTCTTAGACACTGGGAGTCCATGTTTGGTTAAAGGTAAGGATCTCTTACCTTTTTCTCTTTTGTTTTTGTTTTTGTTTTTTTTCAAGATAGGATTTCTCTGTATAGCTCTGGCTGTCCTGGAACTTGCTTTGTAGACCAGGCTGGCTTTGAACTCAGATCTGCCTCCCTGGGATTAAAGGTGTGCCCACTTCCATGGTCCTTTCTTTTCTCTTCTTCCTGTCCATCATGAGGTAACAAAGATCTTCCACCAACATGTTCCCATAGCTGTGATGGGGCCCGAGCACATGGGGCCAATTGACCACCAGCTGAGCTTTCTCAACCCGGGAACCCAAACAGCTTCCCCCAACCCCCGTGCCCTTGTTTTTGTGCCAGGAATTTTGGTGACAGTGAGGAAGCTGAGGAAAAGCTAACCCGTCCATTGCGCTGCAGCAAGGCCCTGGTAGAGGAGAGATGCTTTAAGTCCTAAGGAGAGACACTTCTGCCCCTCCCTGTGACTATCAGATTGTTGCTTTTACTTGCAAAATTATTATATATAACAGGAGTTAGAGCTGGAAGCTGACTCCAAACGAACAATGGAAAGAACTCCACTGAACCTATCAACAGAACGGACCGGGGGAAATCTCTGCCATTGGCAGATACCCAGAGAGCTTACACTCCACCATCCTATAAAATTCCCAAAGCCCTTTTCTGTTTTTGAAAAGAGGGGTGGGGCAGGATTTTAGAAGACAGAATGTCGGGGTTGGGGATTTAGCTCAGTGGTAGAGCGCTTAGCAAGCGCAAGGCCCTGGGTTCAGTCCTCAGCTCCAAAAAAAAAAAAAAAAAAAAAAAAAAAAAAACAAAAAAAAAAAAAAAAAAAAAAAAAAAAAAAAAAAAAAAAAAACCCCCACCACAACCCAAACAAAAACAAAAAACAAAAAAAAAAAAGACAGAATGTCAAGCCCATTTTCCTTGGGCCTGAACTTGAGTAAAAGCTGTGTGCACAGCAGAGACTAGAGACAAAGGAGGTAACCTGGGGCCTAGGCACCTTCCTTCCAAGAAAGAATGGGTCGGACTGTGTCACTGCTACGTTCACACACCTGGCTTTTGTCTCCTGGTCATCTGTGGAGCCAATTAGCTTTCTCCTCAGTTTGGTGAAACCAGAAAGAAAACCACTTTCATCTGGGCAGGTGGCACAGTCCTTTAACCCTGGCTCTCGGGGAAGCGCAGCTAGGAATTAAAGGCAAGACTTGGTTATAAAAGATCCAATCTTTTAAGAAAAAGGGGTGGGGTGGGGTGCTGGGATGGTGGCTGATGGGGTGGCTCAGTGATAAAGAACGTGTACTGCTTTTCTGGAGGACCTGGGTTCAGTTCCTAGCTGTCCCCACCAGCGGGGACCCAGTTATTCAGGGTCCCGAAGAGGCTTTCTACCTGTGGGCCAAATGGGGGAGAGGAGAAGAAGGAGACCAAGCAAAAGTTCTGTTGTCAAGGTCTCGTTTACTGGGGTGAACATTACAGCTTTTAAGGCTTTCAGGTAGGGGGAGTGTCCTTTGTGAAACACAAGGATGGAGGGGCGAGGGTATAGGCAGTGAAAGCAGGAGGCAAAGAGGTCAGGCGGTAGACGATGAGGTCAGGCGGTGGAAACACCGGGTGTTGACTCAGGAGATAACGGGTATCTGCTCGAGCTGAGGCATCCCTTGAATGCTATCTTCCTGTGCCGTAAATTCATGGGAGAGGCTTTTTTTCCAACAATCTCAAGACTTTATGGCAGTCATCTTAGGGGTGAATATCTGTGGCCAAACAGCCCAGAGTCACTTAGCCACTTTGAGCCATGCAGTCAAAAAGCGGCCAGGCCCAAATCCAATACGGTTCCCTACACCTAGCACCCACATCCGGCAGTTCACAACCATTTTCAATTCCAGTGCACGCGCGCACACATACACACACCTATGAATAAAAATAATAAATATGTCTTTAAACAACAAGAAAAAGAAAGCAAAATGGTAAGTTTGCTTCCCTTTACCCAATTTTTGTTTATTTCTTTAGAATATTAGGAAACAAAGGGTGTGGGTTATGGGCCCAAACATCTAATAACAGTACCTATATTTTCTTCCTGTTATTAACAATGGGTCAGGGATTTATGAAATCATGCAGATTATAAAATCAGGCTGGTTCTTCTTTTAAAAAGTTAAATTATATCCAGACATGGTAGTACACACCTTTGATCCTAGCAGTTGGGAAGAAGAGATAGTCAGGCAGATCTCTGAGTTTAAGGTTTAAGGCCAGCCTGGTCTACAGAGCAAGTTCCGGGATAGCCAGGCTACACAGAGAAACCTGTTTCTGTGTGGACAAAACAAACAAAAAACCAATCAGATTGGAGAGATGGCTTCAGTGGTTGAAAGTGATGCTGCTTTTGCAGAGGGCCCAGTTGGGTTCCCAGCAGCCATATTGGGAGTCTCACAACTGTTTGTAACCCCAGCTGGAGGGGATCCAATGCCTCTGCATTCACATGCATTTACCCAGATACAGGCTCACATATGACACATGCATATAATTTAAAAAAATAAAATAAAAAATAGTAAAAATCAACAAATTGCAAGTATACCAAATCAGAGGAACACAGTGGACCAGATCCTACACATGGACTCCATTGGTTTCAGGAAACATAGCTGCATAGGGGTTGGAAATCATAACTTCAGACAACTAGTAACCCTGAGCTCCAGTCTTCTATGGAAAGGCATGCTTGCCACTAAAAACTTAAGACAGACACACAGATTTATCTGTGTGTGTGTGTGTGTGTGTGTGTGTGTGTGTGTGTACTATCACTCGTGCATGTGTGGTGATAGTAATCAAACCCAGGGCATTAGGGGGTGCTGAGGATACAACATGGACTTACTTGGTTCATGTAGCCATTGGCCAGTCTTGAAATGCCTCGTTCCTCTCTTACGTGCAGCAGGCGGACAGTTTCAGTGCCGTGTGCAATCTCTTCTTGGGAGACAACTTCCTCCTCTGTCTGGCACCAGGGTTCAGTCTGAGATTTCTAGGGAAATTCCAATTCCTTAAGGACCGCTGTTGCACTAGGCTGATAGCCAAAGGCCAGGGGTGGAGGTGGGGGTGGGGCGGCAAATAGGTGTGTGGCACCGTACTTGGCTGCAAAATTAGTTAGGTATCTGACCTGAGGTTAAACAGCTTAGAACATGGCAGAGTCAAGACCCCAAGTCAGCTCTCAACCTGTGCCTCATACCTAGTCGTCTGTGGATTGAGCCTGCAGCTCTGACAGGTGCCCTAGATCTCCCGGTGACTCCCACATTCTGGTTGAATGCTTAGCACAGGAGTGGGTCTGCAGTGTTAATGCATGGAAAACAGGGGTCACTGTTTTTTTTTAAAGGGATTTTCCTCTAAGCCTTGGGATAGGCCCATAGACCACAGGGAGGAGCACAGGTTCCCTCTGCAAATGGACCCTTGGAATTGATCTGCTTCTGGCAAGAGGTCGCACTGTACCACAGAAGCCCTGTGTTACCGTGGCCCTCAGTACAGAGGCTCTGTCGTTGTCAGCCAGAACTCCGTCCTTATTCTTCCGAAGCTGACCTTGGAAGCCATGTCATTTTAGCTACCATTTGGCACACACATCTCTAGAAATCTTGGTGGTTTTTCTATTTTCTATAAATGGCCCTTGGAAATAGGATTCCAACCCAAGATCCAGCATCCATTACTTCTTGACGGATGACCCTTCTAGACCTCAGAGTCCACCTTGCTCCTCAGAAACCTTGAGTTCTTCCATACCCTTCCCTGTCCAGCATGCATTCTCAAACCCTAGAGCTCTGACAGCACTCTTGGGGGCTACATATTTCTAAGTATAATATCTGTGCTAACTCCGCTCTCACAGCACTGAAACTAGGTCCCCCTCTCCCCCCGTGCTCACCAGTTTCCCTAGTCTAGTTAGCTAGTGTACACTTGGAACTTCCTGTCTCTGCTTCCCAAGTGCTGGGGTTAAGGACATCTGTTACTGTGCCCACCTAGATTTTATGAGTGTTGGGGATTTTAACTCTGGTTCTCACTCTTGTGTGGTAAGTACTCTCTCTGCTCACCATGCCATCTTCCCAGAACTCAAAATATGCTTTAATGGGTAACAATTTAGAAAAATAAAACCTAGGGGCCGGCAAAATGGCACAGTGGGTAAACATGCTTGCTACCAAACCTGATGACCTGATTTTGACTGCTGGAATGTAACAAGGCAGAGGGAGAGAACCAACCTATAAATTGCCGTCTAACCTCCACACATACCGTGGTACTAGTGTGAACACAGATGTTTGCACTCACCCCACCCACATGCACCACCAACCAACCAACCAACCAACCAACCAACCAACCAACCAACAAATCAAATATTTAAGAAATAATTTAGGATTTCAAGCAGGGTGTGGTAGCTCATATGTGTAATCCCAGCATTCAGGAAGCTGAGGCAGGAGAATTACCAAGAATCTGAAGCCAGTCTGGAGAATATGGAGAGTTTCAGACCAACCTGGGCTATATAATGGGATGTCCTGTCTCAGAAAAAAAAAGCAAATGAAAACAAAATTTAAGACTTCAAAAGGGACATGCTGTCACTCTGAACCCAGTGTCTAGAACTATGGGTCAAACAACCACGAGTGGGAGATTATTAGGAAAAAGGCCACTGGCTGCTCTTCAGGGATGGGTGACTGAACTCTTCCTGCCTCGGAACAAAGCTGCTTTTGCCAGAAAGGCAGGTCTCTGTTGCCTCTCAGCAGGACCAGAAAAAGCTAACCTTACAAGTCCTGGCTGCAATCTATCTTAGGGTATCCTGGTGCAACTGTAGAGTTTCACTCCCTAAGGAACAGGCTCAGACCCCCGGAACTGTGGTTGCTAATGACCCGTGTCTTCCTCGCACAGGTGGCCAGTCCCAAGAAAAGACTCTGCACATGATAAAATGTTTACCTCAGTAAAATGTCTGCCAGGTCACCCAGAAAGAACCCTATCGGTCGTCCAAACCATTAAGGCAGAAACTTCTAGGATAGGATGATACTAAAACACGGCCAATGTAGGTCCCTCCCCCATAAAACAACCCCCAGAACATTTCCAAACCCTTCCTCCAGCCTCTCTTGCCCACTGCCGCTGTACCTTGGTGTAGTGAATTATTTTCTATCTTTGGTTTCCTCTGTCTTAGTGAATTCATTCACAGCCTGAGCATCACTGATCTATGAACAGTGTCCTTTGTCTGCAGGAACATCTGCAGACTTTTTCTTGTCATTATTCTCCAAACAATACGGTACAGTAACTGTTTGCATGGCATTTCCATTGTATTCAGTGTCACAAATCAACTACACGGGAAACTGTGGACAGTTTATATACAGATATTACACGGTTTTATATAAGGGGTCTGAGCAGCCTCAGATTTTGGTATCCTAGAAAGCCTCTGTAACCAATCAATCTCCGTGGATCATAAAGATGATTGTCCTAAGAGAATGCCAAGTATAAAAGGTCAAATTAGAATCCTTAAGTATTGGCCAAGAAGTCTGACATCTCAGAAAGACTCGATGCTGAGGGTCAGGGCAGTGTTTTTAAAGGTTAAAAGAAAAAAACAAAAATAAAAAAAACCCACAAAAACCAAACCAAACCAAACCAAACCAAAACAAAACAAAACAAAAAACACAACAACAACAACAAAACCCCAATCCAAACCAAACCAACAACAGCAAGCCATGCAGAACACAACCGTATCAATCCTAGCTGAGGGTCAGAGTAACCTTGCTACATCTTTCAGACACAACACGACAGTTCTCATTTGTGCCCTTAAGTTACTTATGTTTATGTTTAGTTTGTACAAACACTACTTCATGAGGATAATACATCCAGGCCACAGTCAGGGTCATGGGAAACCCCAAATAGGTTGCCCAAGTGGAAGTGGTTGTTGAGGGGGTTAGAGGGAAGAGAGATATCTAAACCGACACAAAACGGGGTCAGGACAAGATGGCATCACCTTAGGCATTTTAATATTACAGATAGGGAAATCAATGTTGATTTGATTCTTGGTCTGGTGCATGCTTGCTTAGGACCGGCCCTTCCCCTGTTCACTGGCTGCGACCCCTTGGCCCTTTGTGGAAGAAATCCAAATAGAGACAATTAATGCACACATCTGCAAATATGTGTAAATGACACCCCCTCCTGGAATGGGGCTGCAGTACCCCGTACTCTGCACCTGGCCTTTTTTGCTGCCCTCTACCACTTTTTTTAAAAAAGGCTAGTGGTGAATGCAAGTCTTTCTGAATGCAAAACTGGTACCCCACTCTTCCAAAGGGGCAAGCCCCTGGCCAGGACCCATCTATGCACCCTTTCAGGGCCTCTCATCAATGAGCGCTGGCCACTCCTCTCTGGCCAAGAGAGCTGGGAAACAACCAACCAATGTCTGGGCCTGGCAGAGGGTTCGAGAATCTGAAGAGAAAGGGGTTTTGTTCTCCACCCTCGAAGACTGGCAGGAGTTGGCCTGCTGGGCCCTACCGCCTTTCTCTCCCCTCTCTCCAACAGCACAAATACTTTCTCTTCCTTGCCAAGGCTCGATGGCTGCCTGGCGGGGCCTGTGGTGGTCCCCCAAGGGCCCGGCTCCCACGCCTCACCTCCTTTTGATGGGCAGCTGTGGCAGTCCCTGCCAAGGTCTCAGGACCTGGCCTCCCTGGTAGTATACATCTGCTCCCAAGCCTGGTTGTCATTGCTGCCCTGAGAGGAACGCTCAGTGCCCATGCTCTGCGCCAGCCACCCTGCTGCAGATTGGCTCAGAGGCCTGGAGGCAGTGCAAGTGCTGGCTGGCCAGCTAACGAGCAAGTGTCATTGGTGGCTAAATGTGTACTTATGCCCGTTCCATTACAAAAAGCCTCATTTGTGGCTGTCACCCCGTCCCCACTCCCACCCCCCCTGGACAATCCAGCTTCTTTCTTCAGAAACAGCTCTGTCTGAAAGCTCCCGGGGAGGCTGCTGGCAGTTTCCGGTATTGGGTGCTAGTCCAGGATCCCTGCCCAGGCTCTTGGCTGGGGGAGGAGCTGCCTCCCTCTACTAACAACTCCCGAGGGTGTTTCTCCTGGGGTGCCAGGGTTTCTAGCCAAGATCATTTCGTTTTGTCTTTGACCTTGAGGAGGTGTTCCTGGTCTCATTCTCCAGCTGTAAAATGGGCACAGGGAGGGAATTTGATGAAGGTGAAGGCATCTAGCTAAAGCCCGGGCAGGCTGCAGCCAAAACTTCACAGGAGAATTTTGCTGCAAGAGGGAAGCTTGAGAGTGAATGCGTTTGTCTTTCTAGAGGCTGAGGCAGGAGTATGAGAAGCCAGAACAGCATGGGATACACAATAAGTTCGAAGTCAGCCTGGGCTGTGAGGCAGGATAGAAAGAGGGGAAGGAAGGGGGATGGAATAGAGAAAGAAAAGAAGCCTTCTCATGCTGACTGAGAGTTATGAAATTTCAACACAACTGATAAAGCCACAATGGCCTAGGAGATAGGACCACTGCGGTTCCTTAGATTTTACAAAGATGTTAAAACTAACTGTGCTTAGGCTGGGAACAGGTTGAGTTTTTGTTATTCCTCCTTCATCTCTAAATAAAACAGCCCTCATAAAATCATGCAACAGTTCCATTTAAAGCAGGAAATTCTTTAAGACTAGGAAAACAACTAAACCAGTCATGTAGTTTTACTTAACTTTTATCTTAAACTTAAAATCTAAGCCTCGCTTAATCACTAAACCGTGTGTATGCCACCGTCTTTTGAGCAATGGTATCTTAGAAACCCACAAACAAAATCATGCGCTGTTTATAAAGACCATATAAGGAGACCTAGGTGGGCCAGTGAGATGTGTCAGTGGATAAGAGCTTGCTGCTAAGCCTGAGGACTTGACTTCCATCCCTGGACCACAATGCTGGTTGGTTTTATGTCAACTTGACACGAACTAGGGTGGTCTGGAACGAGGAAAATGCTCCCACCAGGTGGCTGGTAGGCAAGTCTGTAGGGCATTTTTCCTAAACAATGATTGATGTTTGAGAACCCAACTCATTATGGGGGGTGGCATCCCTGGGTGAGTGGCCCTGATTGTATAAGAAAGCAGGCTGAGCAAACCCTGGGAGGCAAGCCCCTACTGTGGTGGTGCTCCTCCATTGCCTCTGCATCTGCTCTTGTTGAGTTACTGCCCTGCCTTCCCACAGTGATGGGCTGTGGTGTGGAATTGTAAACTGAGACAAACCCTTTCTTGCCCAAGTTACTTTTGATCATGGCATTTTATCACAACCATAGAAATCCTGAGACAAACCCATATGGGGGATGGAGAGAAGCAACTCCTCTCAACTGTCTTCTGACTGCTACATGTGCTAGTGGCAACTTTTTTGTCCTCCGACACCCCAAAGATCCTGCCTCCTTCAGAGTCCTACATTCCTGGGGTGACAGTCTTTGAGGGCTCTCCAGCATCTTCCAGGGCATCTTCCTGAGGGGACCTGCTGCAGTGACACTGGCTTGCCACTGTCACCCAAGTCCACAGCCTATATATGAGTTTGACTGGTGTCATGCCACTCTAGTCTCAGACCCCATGTTCTGAACCTTGGGGGCTTCCTCCTTGGGACTCCCCTCAAAGGATGGTTGGTTGCATTGCTCCAGATGCCCTCAGCCATGTCGCCCAGGTTTAGAAGCTCACTTCCCGGGAAAGGGCAGACATTAACCGATATGCAAGGGCTTTCGGTGTAGATGGCTAACATGACCACTCCCTTATTAGGGGAAAGGTTTTTATTGTGCATAAGAAGAGAGAAAATATCCAGAGGTATCGGGAACTGTCTAGAGCAGAGAGAAAGCAAAGCAGACTGGATGTGGCCAGGGCTAGGGAAGTGGAAGAGCGGGGGAGAATAGTGGAGCTGGAGAGAGAACAAGGAATAGAGAATAGACTGTTGTGGGACAGCAAGGGACCAAGAGAGCAAGAGCAAGAGAGTGGGCTGGGCAGATCATTGCTGCTAATAAGGAGGACCAATAACTGGGAATGGGGTCTGGGAGAGAAGAATGCTAGCCTAGCATGAACTTAGAACTGTGTAACAGGCACTGAGGGAGCCTGGGCCCAGCGTGGCCTTAGATATACCGGTCAGTGTCATAGGTAGCCATATGTCCTCCTGCCAGAGGTAAGGGGAATAGCTCCTTTTAGATGGAAAGTAGCTTCATTTCACACGTTCCTGAGGGGGGCTGGCTCTTATCTAACCATATAGAAGTCTTTCTAGAGTCCAGGTTAGGCTCATTTCTAGACATGGACACCCTGAGACCTAACCTAACCCTCTCTCCCATACCTCCCAATGGCTCTCTCTTCTGTTCTCTCTCTCTCTCTCTCTCTCTCTCTCTCTCTCTCTCTCTCTCTCTCTGTGTGTGTGTGTGTAGCAACCTAACATTGTCCTTGGGGCCTGAACTATACCCCCATCCTCTTAGGGATTTCCATGAAGATAAAGCTGGGCGTTTCTCAGATGTTTTTCATATCTCTGTATGAGGAACATTCGAAATCCTCTCCTCTTGCTATTTTCAATTAATCGTCAGATGCCATGATAATTCAATTGTGTAGAACAGTAGAAGTTATTCTTCCCACCCAGTTATGCCCTGTGTTTGTCCGTTCATGGATGAGGGGACAAAGAAAATGTGGCACAAATACATAATTGAATACCATTCATCCCTAAAAACAAGGAGACCCTGCAAATTGCCCCATCATGAATGAGCATAGAGCACATCATAAAATTCAGATACAAAAGGACAGACGCAGCATCCTCTTGCTTGCATGTGGGACCGGGAACAGTTGATTTTGTAAACTAACGGCTACATTACCTACTAATGGCTTCCAGAAAGCTGGAGAGAGTAGGGAGGAAGGGGGGAGAGGATATAATTTCTCTTGACTATTGCTAGTGGGAGGTGCAGCTGCCAAGCACGTGGCTATGCTCTCGTCTATGATTAGAAGCAAAGCCGAGGCGTGAGTGGTATACTCCTTGATGTACGGGTGAGAGATAAGGGACTGAAGGACAAAGACACTAAAGATATTCAACTTTGTGATGTCAAAAAAAAAAAAAAAAAAAAAGTCTCACTATGCAGCTCAGGCGGACTTGTAACCTTCAGCAATCCTCCTGCCTCAGCTTTCCAAGTGCTGGAATGGACTGCAACTGGGAAGCATGCATCAACTTGCTTGGCTCGATGAGCCAAGAATAAGTCCCTTTAAAGAGGGAAGATTCAGGGGTTGGGGATTTGGCTCAGTGGTAGAGCGCTTGCCCTAGCAGCGCAAGGCCCTGGGTTGGTCCCCAGCTCGAAAAAAAAAAAAAAAAAAAAAAGAGGGAAGATTCTTGGCTGATCACGAACTGAAACACGCTGCCCCTGTAACGGTTATTGAGCGTGTTGTGTAGGCCAGGCAATGTTATCACAGAGAGGAGAAAGGCTGCTGTTTCCTGCCCTCCCCACCCCATAAGAACAGATAATGGGACAAAATAAAGTTTGGCTCTTTTGATGTCCCTAGGCTGGAGATCATGACTTCCTGTGAATCAA
Source organism: Rattus rattus (assembly GCF_011064425.1). Classification (NCBI taxonomy): domain Eukaryota; kingdom Metazoa; phylum Chordata; class Mammalia; order Rodentia; family Muridae; genus Rattus; species Rattus rattus. Next base: position 121,054,516 of record NC_046155.1, read on the forward strand.
CTCTATGAGAAGCACACATGTCACAAGGAATGGCAAGAGATTACCTCAGGGCCAGGCCGTGGCCAGCCTCATCAACACCAGGTCCATCATTGTCACCTCCCAGTCAGATGCTTCACTGTAGCCTTGCCATTCTTAACAATCTCTTAGGCTTCCATTTCACATTGAGCTTATATGCTATAGCTGGTCTTGCTAAGCAATGGCAGGGTCTGCTTAGACTCTGTTGCGTTTTATAAACAGATAAAGAGAGAGGGAATGTGTTTGGTGGATGTGCAGTCAGGTATGGGAAGGGGCTACCTTTGTAGGCCCATGCTGATGCATCCTTTTCCCTGGGGGACCAGCTACACGATGGTATAGTATAGAATAGAGTTTATTTGAAGCACAGGGAGGGGAGTTGAGAGGGTAGTAGACAGAGAGAGAGAGAGAGAGAGAGAGAGAGAGAGAGAGAGAGAGAGAGAGAGAGAGTGTGTAGAGGAGTAGAGGCCAGTCATGAGCATGTGGAGAGAGAGGGGGAGGGATATGAGGAGAGAGGGGACAAAGATTGAGAGGATAGAGCAGAGCAAGAAGGCCAGATCAGAGAGAGCTGAGGAGCTAGCAGTCCCTTTACACTGAGTCAGGCACACCTGGCTGTTGCCAAGTAACTGTGGGGTGGAGCTTAGACAAAATGCTAAAAGGCTCTTATTTTGAGTGGCAGCAGGAGGCGTAGAAAACAGACAGGAGGGCTGGAGAGATAGCTCAGCGGTTAAGAGCACTGACTGCTCTTCCAGAGGTCCTGAGTTCAATTCCCAGCAACCACATCGTGGCTCACAACCATCTGTAAAGAGATCTAATGCCCTCTTCTGGTGTATCTGAAGACAACTACAGTGTACTTATATATAACAAATGAATACATCTTTAAACAAACGAACAAACAAACAAACAAACAAACAAACAAAACAGACAGGAGGGCTGGAGAGATGGCTCTGTGGTTAAGAGCACTGATTGCTCTTCTGGAGGTCCTGAGTTCAATTCCCAGCAACCACATGGAGGCTCACAACCATCTGTAATGAAATCTGGTGCCCTCTTCTGGTGTCTGAAGACAGTTACAGTGTACTCATATACAGAAATAAATAAGTCTTTAAAAAAAAGAAAGAAAGAAAAAAAGCAGACAGGACTCCATGTTATCACCTACAGCAGCGTCACATGAACTCTTTACCCAGATCTCTCAGGTGAAGGCAGGATCCCTGACTTTCCAGCAGACAAGAGTTTCAGCACGAGTCAGTAAGAAGCAGAGTCAGAATTTTTACTATCCTTTCCCTCCCTTTCCCTCTTTTTCTTTCCTTGTGGTCCCGAGACTCAAACCCAGGGCTTCACCAATGCTCGACAAGCACTCTCCACTGAGTCGTAGTCCCCAGCCAGAGCTAGAATTTATTAAGAGATTTTAACACATACTTAAACCGGCACTAACACAGAGGGGACGTCTTCGGTTGCTTCCTACTGCTGTGATAAAATAGCATAACCAGAAAAAGCAACTTGGGGAGCTAGATCAGAACTGACTGAGGTGAGGTGAACTTTAAGGATGGGGCTGACCTCATAGGGCGCTGTTATTAGAGCAGCAAAGGGCAATGGTCTCTGTGGGAAAGGAAAGCCTGCATCCCGGCACAGTGAGCCTCTGGGTTCCCAAGGGTAGAGAAGGGATTTGTTTTGGAGGTGTTAAGTTCCCTCTGTGGATCTGTTTGTTCCCTGAAGTTCAGGATGGTAGACGCTGTAGATGGTTATGCTCACTTCCTCGTCGGGAGTTCCTCAGCTTTGTTTTATGTCCTTATCCCTTCGTTCTAGACGCTGAGGGCAGATAAAGTGAGGCATGGTCCTTTCTGGCTGGCTTCTTCTTGCTAGCAGAGGGAGCATCATTTGTGAGTTTGCCAATGTGGGGTGACTTTGAGAGAAGTGTTGCTTTATCTTTTTTTTTTTTTAATTTTTTTATTTTATGCATATGAGTACACTGTCGCTGTCTTCAGACACACCAGAAGAGGGCATCAGATCCCATTACAGATGGTTGTGAGCCACCATGTGGTTGCTGGGATTTGAACTCAGGATCTCTGGAAGAGCAATCAGTGCTTTTAACCACTGAGCCATCTCTCCAGCTCAGTGTTGCTTTATCTTATCCTGGGCGGTAGACCCAGTGATAGCGCTGATTTGATCCAGGAGGAACACATGTGAAAAGTTTAAAAAATGAGTTAAAATCCTGAGTTTAAGGATAATGAGGGAGATTAGGGTTGGTTGGCTTGAACAAGCACAGAGTGAGCGCAGCTGGCTCAGGGCCGGGGCATCCTGATTGGCCATCAGGCCAGTCCATCATCACGGCACCCTATTTGCAGGGAGTGGAGGACAGGCAGTTGTCAGGGCCTTTCTTCTAAGATGTTAGGCTTTTGTCCCTAGAGAGGAAGACCCCAGCCGTTTCGAAAGTTCAGCACCTTTATCACCTACTCTTTCCTACCCTCTCCCCATCTGTCTATCCATTGTGGAAGTCAAACTCCTCTCTCCCCATTCTCTTTCTCAGAGGAAGAGAACATGCAAGAAAGCCATCCAAAGCACCCTTGGCAGGTGTCATAGAGCTCTGTTGCTATGGCAACACACTGTGACCCAAAGGCAAGTTGGGGAGGAAAGGGTTTATTTGGCTTACATGTCCACTGCCCTGTTTGTGATCAGAAGGAAGTCAGGACAGGAACTCACACAGGACAGGAACCTGGAGGCAGGAGCTGATGCAGAGGCCTTGGAAGGTGCTGCTCACTGGCTTGCTTCCCATGGTCTACTCAGCCTGCTTTCTTATAGAACCCAGGACCACCAGCCCAGGGATGGAACCGCCTACAATGGGCAGGGCCCTTCCCTATCTGTTGATGCCCGCACCCACTCGGCACCGAGAATCAGGCGAAAGCCTGCGAGATTAAAGAAACACACACACACACACCACACACACACACACACACACACACACACACACACACACACAGGTTATTCATGTCAAGCAAGAAGAGGAAAGGGCTCCTGTAGCTTTATTCACCAAATATATACCCCAAGTTCACCAGGTAGAAAATTTCTGGGAAGCACAGTGGGAAACCCTGGCTCGAGACTTCGGTAACAAAAGACTGACTGTGTACCCTGAATTAACTAAGGAGAAATCCAGGAAAACTAGCCTAAATCTCAAAGACAAAAGATTGGGAAGACACAAAAGACAGGAACAAATTGACCACGCCCAGGTGTGTAGGTACCGGGTCAGACTGTTCCTTTGTTAGGAACAAAAGGCTTCCACATGCATCAGCAGGGCTCAGCAGGGGTCAAACCCTGCAAGAGACCCAGAAGGGTCTGACAAGGGGGGTGAAACATTGCAGGGGACCCAGGAGGCTCTGACACCTATCTATCATCACTAATTGAGAAAATGCCCTACCACTGGATCACATGGAGTCTTTCCCTCAAATTGAGGTCCCCTCCTTTCAGATAACTAGTTTGTCTGTCAAACGGACCCGAGAGTAGCCAGCACAGCAGGCTTTGCCAGAGGTGTCAGCAAGACTTATTTTTGTCATTTGTCCATCACAAGATGTAAGGCCATTGGATGGTGGAAGAAGTGAGACATTTTTCATTGGCCAATGTTCAGCATCTGTTTGCCTCTGCTTAACCCCGTGGGGAATGTGGTGGTTTGAATGAGAATGGACTGTATAGGCCATATATTTGAATACTCACTCCCCAGTTGGTAGGCCTATTTGGGAGGGATTAGGAGATGTGGCCTTGTTGGAGGAAGTATGGCAGGGAGCGGGGGTGGGGGAGTGGTGGGGGGGGGTGAGAGGGGGGGGGGGATTGTTGAGCTGTGAGGCTTCCAAAGTCAACTTCCTGTTGCCTGTGGATCAGATGTAGAGCTCTCAGCTACCTTGTCTGCTTGCACACTGCCATGCTATCCACCATGATGATAAAGGACTAAACCTCTGAAACTGTAAGCCAGCCCCAATTAAATGCCTTTTTTTTGTAAGAGTTGCATGGTCACCGTGTCTCTTCACAGCAATAGAACACTGACTAAGACAGGGAACATTAAGAGATTAAGCTCATGAGGAAAATGTTTTAGCAACGTAAGTATTGTTTAGTAAGGTGACATGAAATTGTCCAACTGCCTGGCCATACACCAGAGCTCTGGAGAAGGAGAAGGAGAAGGAGAAGGAAATTGTGTGATCAGCTGGTTTTTACATCAGACTCCTGCCTGAGAAACAACCTCCCAGAAGCTTTGTAAAAGTAGCCAGTTAAACTCAGAACTTCATGGACAACTTAAAAGAGAAATAGAATCCTAATGGGATCTTTTTTATAACATAGTCCAGCAGTGCCCCAGACACCATTTAGGTGTCCTGAATAATTTCCCCAAACCTGTGAGTTTGATGACAGTCTTTATTTAAGACGCCTTTATTTAAGAAAATGGATAATTACGGTATAGAAAGACATATTGGCATTCAAGAAGGTAGGCCTTTGTCTAGTTGGGGTTTCTATTGCTATGGTGAAACACCATGACCAAAAGCAACTTGAGAGAAAAAGGTTAATTTGGCTTAGACTTCCACATCACTGGTAATCATTGAAGTCAGGACAGGAACTCAAACAGAGCAGAAATGTAGAGGCAGGAGCTGATGCAGAGGCCCTGGAGTGTACTGACTTGTTCCTCATGGCTTGCTCAGCCTGTTTTCTTGTAGAACCCAGGACCACCAGCCTCGGGATGGCATCAATGACAGTGGGCTGGGCTCCACCACATCAGTCACTAATTAAGAAAATGCCCTACAGGTTTGCCTGTGGCCAGACCTTCTGAAGGCATTTTCTTCATTGAGGCTCCTTCCTGTCAGAGACTCCAGCTGGCATCAAGTTAACACACAACTAGCTAGTACAGCCTTTAAAAAGCAATGACAACAAAAAAACAGGAATAGAATCCATAGTGAGAGATACACCTTTTCTGTTGGTATTTAAGACCATGTAAGTGGCCAAAACCACTTTTTTCTCCTTTTCTGTCAAAGCCAGCTGAAGGTCTAGTCTTCAGGCCACTCTGGTCTGAAAGAGCCTTTGGATCCTGTAGTCTTTCTTTACCGGTTAACCCATCTACATGAGGATGAGTCAAAGGCCTGGCTTGACCCTTGTTGCACTTGGAGATATGGAAGAAAATTTCCCTATGTTGACCCTTCTCTTAGAAATATCCAAAGACTGGGGGTTGGGGATTTAGCTCAGTGGTAGAGTGCTTGCCTAGCAAGCACAAGGCCCTGGGTTCGGTCCCCAGCTCCGAAAAAAAGAAAAAAAAAAAAAAAAAAGAAATATCCAAAGACTGGATACTGGCCAGAATGCACCAGATGGGGTTCCCATGGTCTTCCTGAACAAGAGGACAAAGACTCCCCATGGTAACAGGACACTTTGATGTTCCATGGTCTCCTGGAACCTGGTTGACATTGGAGAGCAAAGGAGAAAATATTCTTACTATTAATCCCTCTAACCTTAAGAATATAAACCTCAATATATGGTTATTAAATACCCAGATGGTCAGTTATACCAGTCTGGTATTTTTCCTTCAAAATAGGGTTTCTCTGTGTAGCCCTGGCTGTCCAGGAACTTGCTATGTAGATCAGGCTAACCCAACTCAGAGACCCACCTAGCTTTGCCTCCTGAGTGCTAGGATTAAAGGCCTGCACCACCATTGTCTGGCCAGTCTGGTACTTTTAACCATTGTCGAACCTTTCTGGGCCCCCATCATTGTTTGACCCCCTGCTGAGGCCTTGGTTATGAATGTGGAAGCCTTTTGTTGCTAACAAAGGAACACCCAGGCCCTGAAGTGACAGGCCTGGGTGGTACACCTGGGCGATAACCGGTTCCTGTCTTTTGTTCCTCTTTCTTTGTTCCTGAGGGCGTAAGCCTGTTTTTCCCACTGCGCTTCCTGGAATTTTCCACCCACTGAACTTGGGGTATATATTCGGTGAATCAAATAAGAGATTTGGCATTCTTGTAACACATGAATGACCCAAGTGTTTTTTCTTAAACCTCAAAGGCCTGTGCCCGGCTCTTGGTGTCAGCGTGGGCTCTGACAAACCACAGTATAATATTTTAAAACCTCAACACTTTTAAATAAACTTTGATTATATGCAAATTTCAGCCAGTTCTTGTAATTATCGATCTTTGACCTTTGTAACATTAACACCATATATATCACCTCTAAATCTTATCCTTTACATACCTTAAATATCTAACTCAGAACTTCTTAACTTGCCTAAACCTTCTGTCTTAGTTAGGATTTTACTGCTGTGCATAGACACTGTGAAGGACACCATGACCAAAGCAACTCTGAAAAGGACAACATTTAACTGAAGCTAATTTACAGGTTCAGAGGTTCAGTCCATTATCATCAAGGCAGGAACATGGCAGCATCCAGGCAGGCCTGGTGCAGGAGGAGCTGAGAGTTCTACATCTTCATCTGAAGGCTGCTAGCAGAATACTGACTCCCAGGCAGCTAGGATGAGGGTCTGAAAGCCCACACCCACAGTGACACACCTACTCCAACAAGCCACGCCCACTCCAGGGCCACACCTTCTATTAGTGCCACTCCCTGGGCCAAGCATATAAAAACCATAATACTTTCCATTCATATTTTCCATTCTGAAAACATCCAACCATCTTAACCTTCATGTATATGTATATCTCTTTACTAAATTTAAGTCCATGTCTGAATCCTTTAAAAAAATTTTTTTTAAAAAATACTGTAAGACATAATAATAGCATTAGTAGATAAATATACTATCTGTTGTGAGAGCTATAAAATATAATGTGGTACCAACCAGAGCTTCCAGGGACTAAGCCACTACCCAAAGACTATACATGGACTGACCCTGGGCTCTAACCTCATAGGTAGCAATGAATAGCCTAGTAAGGGCACCAGTGGAAGGGGAAGCCCTTGGTCCTGCCAAGACTGAACCCCCAGTGAAGGTGATTGTTGGGGGGAGGGTGGTAATGGCGGGAGGATGGGGAGGGGAACACCCACATAGAAGGGGAGGGGGAGGGGTTAGGGGGATGTTGGCCTGGAAACCCGGAAGGGGAATAACAATCGAAACGTAAATAAGAAATACTCAAGGTAATAAAGATGGAAAAAAAAGAAATGTAAATATATATATATATATATATATATATATATATATATATATATATATATGTAAGGGAGTACCTGGTGGGTCCATACTAAGGTGTCCCCTGAGAAATTATACCTGGAACAGATATGGTATAAAGGGGGCTGTTTGGGGGAAGGAGGTTGTGAGGACCTGGAGGAGGAGTAGAGGCAGACAGGAACAGAGGAAGGGGGTTGGGTGGGGGGGAGCAAAGAAGCCCAGAAATGGGGAGAATGAGAGACCGGCCAGGCACACGTGGAAACAGAGCTGGAGTGGCAGGGCAGTCCTTTGATATGCAGCTCACATCTGGAACACCTGGCAGTGGCAGCAGGTGATGACATAAGCCATTGATTGCTAGGTCCCTGGGAGGAGCCTAGTGGACTCCTAAGTTAAGTGAGAACTTTTTTCCCTCGGTATGGTGTATTGAGTGTCTACCCCTTCCTCTTAAGACTCCAGAGGCAATCCAAAGTTTGATTTCAGTGTTCACGCTGGGGAACTGATGAGCCGACCGGCTTTACTTACAAGGGGTGGTACAGGGTCCCTGATGGGAATGATCCAGAAGTGGTCACACTGAAAAGTCTTTACCCTGTATGTACGACCGATTTCCCACAGCCACCTAGGCAGCTCTTCCTCCAGTCAATCACCCTAGGCCCTCCATAAGACTTTGAGGCATAATTGTATAAGGTGGGCTGTTCCATCTCCTCTATATCTGTGAATGAGTATTACCATTTAATGAATGCCTCTATGGTCACTTCAGGCTGGTACAGCTGCAGGTATGAAGATGTTTAGAAAGTTAGGACAGAAGCCCTGCATTCTAACACGTAGACACTGTTTTCTCTTCTTCCGGAAGTTATGTCATGGTATTGAAAGATCCCACGCAGAGAGACCCTTACTCAAGTCTTGGGAAATCGCGGACCCCAGACACAGAGAGACCATTTTGGATGTAATAAGCAAAGGCGAGGTTTATTACAGAGACCTATTACAGAGATCTCCGGGCCGACACATATCCCACGCAGGAGACAGAGGTGTCGGCCCGAGAGGCTGGGAGAAAGAGCATTTAAAGGCAGAGGCTGTGAGCACCAGGGGATGGGGGATGTCAAAGGGGAATGTACCACAAGTTACAGGATTGTTTTATGGCTCCAGGAGATAAGGGGACGCCAGAAGGTTCCTGGAACAGAGCTACTAAATCAGGAGAACGGTTGGGTCTTTAGGTCCTCATTATTTTTAAAAGTTTGTCAAAATTGATGAAGCATCTGTATTTGAAACACCTCTGGTTAGGCTTGGGTCGCTGGTTTCCTGGGGTGCTCTCTGTAGGACGCAATGGCTAGAAAGCACAAGTAGGGGCTTAAATAAACATCACAGGGGCAGAACAAAGAACAGTTAACTCACACCCGGTGATAAGCAAAGTAGTTCTCTTGTATTTCTTTTCTTTATCTTTATGGCCTATTATTCCTGGCGGCAGAGCTTAGCCCTGAGTTTGTGGCTTTTGGGGCTTACTCTTTTAATTTTATATTTTTAAACCTTAAATTCGTATAATTTTCCTTTCAGTATAAGGTCCTGTTGTTTGTGGTGATGTAAACTCCTCCCCTCATGGAAAGAGGTGAGTAGGATATAGGCATCTCTTAGCTGGTGGCCTGAACAAGTGATAGTCCATGAGAAAGTACCAGGCCCTTGGCCCGCCACACGCTGAGTTTCTAGCAGGCCGTGGGGGAGGGGAAGGTACATATTGTTCCTGGTGAAAGGGACAGGAGGGGAGGGAGTCACTCTGCTTAGGGTCTCCCTGATACCGGGCCCATTTCCTTAACTAAACACATTTTAAAAGTCTGGATAGGAAGCAAACAGGATAAGCACTCCTGGTGATTTTCTTTTTATTTAAAGAGGGCAATCTCAGTTGGGAGCCCGTCTCCTAATTCACCACAGGCAAATTGGGTTTAAATCCCAGTAATCTGAGGATATTAGCCATAAAAACAAACAGACAAACAAAAAACCCCAAACAAACAACTAAATATCAAAAAGAACTCAGCAGGGTGTGGTGGTACATGCCTTTAATTCCAGCACTCTGGGGCAGGAGGATCTCTGGGAGTTCTGAGGCCAGCCTGGTTTACGGAGTGAGTTCCAGGCTAGCCAGGGCTACACGGAGAAACCCTGTCTTGGCAAAATCAAACAAAATCAAAACCAAATAGAACTCAGAAGCCTAGGGCATTAGACTGTTCCTTTGTCTTAACCTCTGTTACTGTAATGGAAAGAGCAAAAGCAAGGGTTCACAGAGTACCATGGGGCTGACACACCTAGAACAAAGGGGTAGTGGAGGTGGTGGTGGGGACAGCCATCTTCTCAGTTAGAGGAAAATCGGCCTGGAGAGACCAGACAGAACTATTAGGCATTACTACCCATCAGAGCCTGCCTCATTCTCCTGTACAGCAGACTGATCCTGTCTCAGCTGCAGCAGGTGACTTCCGGCAGCAGCTTGTCCTTAGACTTATCCTTAGAGTCTGTGTTGGGATCTGTGCTGTGATATTCATCTCTAGGCCACCACACATGTCCAAGTGTTTGTTTCTTTTGTAAGAGGCCAGGGTTGGAAGAACCTGGCTGGGAAAACTCTTAGGTCTCCTCTAGAAACTAGTAAATACTTTATTTAAACAATGTGTTGTGGTAAAAACAAAACAAACAAACAAAAAAAAACAAAAAAAAAACAACAAAAAAACAACAAAAACAAAACAAAACAAAAAACCACCTTGGAGTTCTGGTGTTATCTCATGAGTCTAAAATAAAAGGGGTATGGTAGTCCCCAGGGGGCTCAGAAGGACCAGGAAGTTTTATAGGCACCATCATTTTGATTTATGCCCTGTGATTACATTAACCAAGACGGTAGTAAGTGTTCAGTATCTGCCTTCTTCATAACATTAGTGGAGATAGCAGTTATGTCACACAGCTGTTTGCTGCTTACGGTGAGCTCAGCTCAACAGCAAAGTGAGTCCACCCCCATCAGGTAGAAATCCCTGTGGGATCTCCACGTTTCACTGACTTAATGTGGACCATTACTCCCTTTCTTTAAAAAGACACTTTAGTTGGGTTGGTGCCGATAGAGGAGGAGATGACACCCACGGCTTAGGCAGGTAGGCCTAATAGAAAAATAAGGAAACAGGAAGGAATTCCATGGCCTCAGCTCATAGAAGCAGAGTCCGTTTGTGCCTATTAAAGTAGCTAGAATGACAGTGTGAGTTCTCCTTCAGATTGGGTTTAAAGAGGAAGAGAAAAGAAATTCAAACATCATTTAATTTTTGTTCAGAACAGTAGTAAGCCTGTCTTTCTTTCTCTCAGTATTGCAGAAGAGACAAGGGAAGGATAGGATATTGTGAAAAATCCAGAAGTTTGTCTGTCTCCAGGGAGATGGCCACTTCCCAAATCCCCCTAAGGAATGTCCTTCCTTCCAGCAAGTGGGTCAGCCTTAGCTCTGACCAGTGTGCGGTAACATCTGCCTAGAGCCTGTCCTCCAGGTTAATAGTATAATTTTAGTATCTGTTTGCAGGTCTCTAGTCATCTAATGGTTTAACTTGTTTCCTATGATACATAGACATTAGTGTTAGAAGGAAAGGTTAGAGAGAAGACAAAATTACTGCCCCTTTTCCAGAATGTGGGAAGGACGCCCTCCGCTTAACAACTATACTTTGTATCCTTTTCTACTAGTTGTTTTTAAACACGGAGATGGCTCAATAGTTACTTTGTATCCTTTCACACTAGTTGTTTTTAACACAGACCTGGCCCAACAGTTACTTTGTATCTTTTTATATTAGTTTTTAACACAGCCATCTGTGTATTATGAGATAAGTAATAGCAACGTGGTGGAAACAGTTTACTGACTAGCTGTCCTTAAGGACATGTTTTTCCTTCTTGGGCTGTTTTTTTTTTTTTTTTCCCCTGTCACAGAGTCAGGGCCAGTCTGACGGAGGACAAGGGTTTGGAGGATATTTTGAGACCAATATACTTGAGTCTGCAGTGGGAGGATCAAATCCCATCTCCGGAGCCAGCTTCTCTGTGAGCTTAAGGACAACTGTCAGCACATCCTATACAGAGTAGGTAATGTGTCCCTACCAGCACAGATTTTATTTTAGACCAGTGGTTCTCAACCTTTCTAATACTGTAGCACTTTAATGCAGTTCCTCATGCTGCAGTTACTCCAACCAAAAAATTATTTTTATTGCTACCTCAAAACTATAGTTTTGTTACTATTATATATTATAATATAGATATCAGCTATGCAGGATATGTGATCTGGGACCCCTGTGAAAGGTCTCATGACACCCCCCCCCCAAAGGGTTGAGAATGGCTGTTTTAGAAGCTCCTGTTTGGCACCATAGCAGATACGAATTCACTGTGGCACACCTGGGATAATTAAAAAAACACCAAAAACCTTATGAACAACAATATGCCCTTTTATTATGGGCAGGATTTAGGGGGTTCCTCAGGAGACAAGAGGTCCCAGATTTTAATTGTACCTTTTATATCAAAGAAAAAGAGGTCTATGGGTCAGAAGTTGGTCTCTGAAGCCTAGAGAGCTTCAGGGATCCAAGGAGAAAAAGAGGGCAGTGGTGGAGAGATTGTAAAGATGGGGTATTGTGGAAGGAAAGGTGTATGTAGAGAGGCAGAGTAAGAGAAAAGTTTGATGGGTAGCGGTGGGGACCTCAGCTAGATCAGTGTCAGAGAGAGAGAGAGAGAGAGAGAGAGAGAGAGAGAGAGAGAGAGAGAGAGAGAGAGAGTTAGGAAATTAGGTTTAAATGTTTGAGCTGCTAAAACCTCATGTGCAGAAATGAAGGAACAAAGGGACAGACAGAAGTGGAGACAGAAAGACTTGAAGGTGGGGAACTTCAGACCGCTAGCTATTCTGTCTTATGAAACTGTCCAAGTCAGTGAGACTTTGGAAATCAAAAGCACCAAATTCAGGCCATATGTTAATTGTTCAATTTGCACTGGGTCCAGCCCTCAGTGGACAGGCATATCGACTCCTTGAGTTTTTGTTTGTTATTTTTTGGGTTTGTTGTTTTGAGGTTTGTTTGTTTTAAGGACAAGCCAAAGGAGTATCTTTAGGAATAAAGATCTTGGACCCCATTTTGGGCAAGGTAAGGGTAGGGCTCATTTCTGGTGAATGAACCATCACCTATTACTACAAAGTGGCCTGAAGTGATAAACCAGGGCCTGAAACGGGAGACCCTCATTTCAGGGACCTGGCAGGCAAAGTAAAGAATCCTGGGGTTCTCAGGGTTGTCAGTTGGGGGTGGTTGTAGACTGAACTGAACCTTACCTTGTGTGTATAGATGATGGCTGCTGAAGGTCAAACGGCCTCGGAGGAGGTGTGTGAGAGTGAGAACTGAGTTTTTCCAAATCGGTCAGTAGGATTCCAGAAAGGGACTTGTACCACTCACAAAGGCAGAGGCTATGAACAACCCACATTTTTCAGGTCACGATTGGCAGTCGTTCAGCTCAGAGGATGAATGGGGCTCCAGATGGGCCTCAGTGGAAGGAGGAAGAGAAGGGAAGGGAACAGAGAAAGCGGACCAAGGGGACTTGGTCTTCTCTTTGCAGAAAAGGAGGCCGTGTACTGAGGCTCGTGGGTCTGGAGGGTTTTAAGGGTAGAAAAGGGATTTTGCTGGCTGTGGGGAGTGTTGAAAGTTTCATTTGTAGATCTGTTTCCTGTAGTTTCTGAACTACACGGGAATGCTGGCCCGTGTTCTTACAGATATGCTCACTTCCAGATGAGGAGTTTCTTTCTTTTTTTTTGGAGCTGAGGACCGAACCCAGGGCCTTGTGCTTGCTAGGCAAGCGCTCTATCACTGAGCTAAATCCCCAACCCCGAGATGAGGAGTTTCTTAACTTGCCTGGGACCCTTTGTTTTATGTCACTAACCCCTTGGGGAACGGAAGGATTTTATTTGGCTTTTATTTTCCAATAATGGTCGGTCACTGAGGGAAGCCAAGGCAGGAACTCCAGGCAGAAATCTGGAGGCAGGAACTGAAGCAGAGGCCATGGAGGAGTGCTGCTTACTGGCTTGCTGTCTGCTCAGTCTGTTTTCATATACAACCTAGGACTATCATCCACAGTGAGCTACGCCTTCCCACGTTAATCATCAATCAAGAAAATGTCTAACAGACTTGCCCATGGGCCAATTCGATAGAGGCAGTTCCTCCATCATGGTTCCCTCATTCTAGATGACTGAAGATTGTGTCAAACTGACAAAGCACTGACCAGCACAGGTTCTTAGGGAAAGTATATGACACACCCAATTATGGGAGGGAATAGGCTTCTCTAGAGAGGCATGCTTAAATACCTTCATGGTAGCCATATCTATATGATTTTGGTGTCTCTTAAAATTACACTGCTAATAGTTCGTCTCCCTTCCTTCCTTCCTTCCTTCCTTCCTTCCTTCCTCCCTCCCTCCCTCCCTCCCTCCCTCCCTTCCCTTTCTTTTTTCTCTAGGTTTTAACATTTATTTGAATATTGAGGCAACAATATCCTCAACTCTCACTAATCCCAGGGTCGCACATGATTCTTATCCTTACTTCATTTTAATTTACATCACACACACACACACACACACACACACACACACACAGACACTCACGCACGTACCCAAGTGCCATTCATGTGGAGGCAAGAAGATAGCTTTCAGGAGTAGCTTCTCTTACAGTTCCTAGGAATAAAAGCACATCAATCATCCAACTTGGCGGTACATACAAACCTTTACCCCCTGAGCTATCTCAGTAGCCCATCCTATCCCTACTTGTCAGATCAGGAAACTGAAGCACAGTGGTCCACCTTTGAGATTTAAAGCATGGTTCACTGACTGCAGAGTGGGTTGCAGACAGGCTGTGAAAACTGGACTTGCTGGGCTGTTCACGGGTCTGAGGACAGCCCTGAGTGGGGCAGACCAGCAGTTTGGCAGACAAGAACTTTAAGTGACCGACTCTGGGCCAGTTTCTCTAGCTTCATGCTCAGGAAGTCTCAACTGGGTACAAAGAAGCAATAGATTTGCAAACTGGACAAGTGACTTCAGTTCTGGAGACCACAGGTAAGAGGCCTCTCTTCCTAGAATTGCAGACTCTAGATGAAAACTTGGGGGTTGTCCTGTAAAAAGGATTTCTAAGAGACTCATTTTTAAAGCAAATGGCCTAATAGGGCAGTTCCTGGGGTACACTGGGAAAGATTAGAGCTGATAAGGTGAATCTGTGGGTCACAAAAAGAGTTAATGAATGCCTTTTACTATACATGGAGTTTTTAGTCTGGTGAGATTCCCAGAAAACTGCAGGTGTATAGCTAGGAAAAGGGAAAAGTCACACTTGATCATGTGCACTTAGACCTGAGCATAGTTCCTCTATGCTCCCACCTGTGAGTCAGAATGCAACTGAAATCTTTCAATCTTTTTTTTTTTTTTTTTTTTTTTTTTTGAGATAGGGTATTACTGTGTAACTCTCCCTGGACCTCAATGTGCAGACCAGGCTGGCCTTGATGTCACATAGATCCACCTGCCTCTGTCTCTCCAAATACTGGGATTAAAGGCATGCGCCACCATGCCTGACTTCTGAAACACTATTATATAAAAGGAATATGAGGTTGGGGAGGTGGCTCAGTGGGTGCTAGCCGTGCAAGCCTGGGACCTGAGTTTGAATCCTCAGGCCCCATGGGAAAATAAATAAGTTTAAGGGATCTTGTCTCTGTTGCCTGACTTCAGGGTAAATTTTATGGATTGTATTGGAATTTTTGTGTTTGTTTGGTTTTGATCCTTTTGAGACAATGACCTTTCTACATAGCTGTTCAGGAACTCAATCTGTAGACAGGCTGATGTCAAACGCAGAGATCTAAGGAGTTGTGCCACCATGCTCAGCCTGTTCTTGAGCTGTTGTGAGTGGGAAGCCTGAACCTATAGGCTTAAAATTTTCTCATCCTTACTTTTAGTAATGGTTCTTAAACGCTTTAACCTTCCTTCTAGCCCACCACCTACCAGAGGAAGGAAAAGAAAGGGCATGGGAGAAGTGGACCTGTTTAGAAATGGTTCTTTGGAATGAATCCCATCTGTGTTGTAAGGAAATCAGCGGTTCAGTTCACACGATTCAGCAGCAGGAGTTTGATCCACACAGGAGTACTTCACGGATACACCAGCAGTCCAGTTCAGTAGAGTCAGGACGCAAACACGAATCAGCAGCAGTGGCATGACTAGCATAGACAGCCAGGCCTCAGTACTAGTCAGCAGGAGGAACCAGGACCACTAGGGACGCCAGGAGAAGTTCTTTACCATGCCTCTCTCATTGAAGTGAAGATCAGCGAAGACAAGAGACCAAGAAGTGTGGCAGAGCAAGCTATGCAAGCCCCTCTCACAGTCTGTTGGGTCCTATTTATGCTCCCTCCAAACATCATGTGACTTCCACAGGGCTTGCCTTATCACATGAGTCTGTCTTAGCAAAACTCCATGTGGGTCTGTATCAGCTGACATCACTCTGCCAATCAGCAGGAGTCCATGGAAGCAGCAAGAAGCAGCCAGAACACCACCATAAGTTTCTTGGTACACTTCTCTCTATGGAGTCACAACAAATGGAGCTTAGCTACACAATGTAACACAGACCAATACATGCATGTCCTTAGCAGAGAATCCTTCATCACATGTCCTTTCACGTGCTTCAGGAAAACACTTCTTCATGTGTTTGTCCCGGCAAAACACCATCTAACACAACAGATTCCCAAAGAACCCTTAGGTTTCCACTTCATCAATCAGACTCTGGGATAAGGGGTTCCTTTCCCCTCCCATGTCTCCCCGATTTTCTAATACTGTCCTGCCTCAGGAGAACTTAGACCTGATCCTAAATAAAGTCATAATAGTACCTTGACCAGTAAAACTTGAGGGAGAGGAGGGTTGGGAAGGGCATTCCTGAAGAGACCTTGGAACCTGATTCTCTCTCTCTTTCTGTCTCTGTCTCTCTTATGGTGTGTGTGTGTGTGTGTGTGTGTGTGTGTGTGTGTGTGTGTGTGTGTGTAGATCATCAAGGACCTTGGGCTCTGCTATCTGGAAAGGACTCCCCAAGCTTTTGTCTAGGAAGACAAGAGACTTGGAAGCATGTGCTAGGGCAAGGATGGGTTTTTGGCTCCTGGCCCATGTCGCAGGCAGGAGAGTGAGACAGGAAGAGGAAAACCGGAATTAGGCAGTGTAATGTCCCTAAGGGCCCTGAGAGCAGCTCTTAACATATTAGGGAGCATTAGGGAAAAAGCAAGAAAGGCTTTAGGCCTTGCTGTAAACCTGAGGGCAAACTATTGTTGGGCAAGGAAAATTTTCTCACTACTCTTTTATGATCAGTACCTGGGCACCTACAAATTAAGTGGTGAAAAGAGAATTTATCACGAGAGAAGGTTTACTTGTGTGTAGCAAGCCCTCAGGAGTTCTGGGTGACAGATAACTCAAAAGGAGGTGCATCAATCAGCTGTATGGTAATCAATACTCAAAAAGCCCAGATCGGGGAGCAGGGGTGAGGAATGGGTAGAGGGACACAGTCTGGTGGTGAGGGTGGTAGATGATAGCCCATCACAGAAGAAGCACACGTGGGAGAAGAAGCTTATATCTGCAAACAGAAGCCATAGAGGGACCAGGCTTCCACAATTCTTTCCAATGGGACACCTCCAGTGACCCAAGGACTTCCCACTAGGCCTTATCTCCTAATAGCACCACTCGGGGACCAGTCTCTAAATCTCATAGTACCTTGGCAGATACTCATGCCATTCCTAAACCATACCAGGTGTGTTTTCAAGTATTTTCTGCACATGCACCTCCACCATAGAATGATGCAACAAGGAGGTCGTACACAGCAGAACCTTGACCTAGGAACTCCCCAGCCCTAGTGTCAGAAATACATAGCTTAAAAGAAATGACCTCCACCGTCTCGGTTATTCTGTTCAGCTGTAAATGGGACAAGACCTATACACCTTGGTTGGGAAAGGGATGGGGAGAGAAGAAGAGACATTGGAGAGACGCCTTTGGGAAAAACAGCTGTGGATTTCAGGAGAACAAAGCGGAGCGGAACCAGCTTGGAATGACACTGTTTGTCTGGACAGCCATGAGAAGTCTGTGAATCTTCAGGGCCATAAACTAACCCCAGGAGTGAGTTACAGTGGGTTTGCCCTTCATATCTTTACGGGGGATGGGGGGTAGAGCTACTGTTAGAGAGAACGTATGTGAGCCTTTACTTTTCAGAACTCCCTGTTTCCCTTCAGATAAAGAGAGATGAAAGCCTTTCTGCAGCTGCTGTATCTCAAATGTCCTCCCTTCAAAATCAGCGCTGTGCAAACACAGCGGTGCCTAGGTGGCCATCCTGTACAGCTGGCCCTCCTTGGTCAGTATCTGTGAATTAGTGAAGGAGTGAATGAGTGAATGGATGAATGAATGAATGAGTAAATGAGCATAGAGGTAGTATGCAGGGGGATTGTTGCTTGGTGATCAAGTACATAGTGGCAGATAAAGTCCAAATCCCTCTCCTGGGTGAGGTGACCCCATGGTGGTAGGCTAGACTTCCCCCAGCACATTTCAGAGCTGGCGGAGCCTGCACAGATCAATCCAATCCACTCACCAGCCGGGCTCCTGGGCTGCTGGGCTCAGCAGTTGGTTCCTCAGAGGATTAAAGCCACAGCTACAGAGCACTAGGTCTGCAGGGTGAAGTCTGAGATTGGAAGTCTGCAACTCAGTTCATCTATTATCTTCGGTCTTTTTTGAGAGACGAAACTGGAGAGCAAGTGTTGGACAGGTTCTCCCTGGGGTTGCTGGATGAAAAGGAACAGGAGGCGAGAGAAAGAAGACAGTTCTCCAGCAGGTCAAAGGGCTCTCTGCACTGAAAAACTCCCACACCCTCCCAGCAAAGCTCTTCCGGCTGGGAGAGAGGAGGAGGAAGATCTGGGGAGGGTGGGTGCTGCCTGAAACAGTGAGTGAATGAATTGGTTATCAACTAATAGCTAATAACTAATAGCTTCAGGACTTGTGCTCCATTACCTGTCCCAACCTTGCCCAATCTGGGTTCTTTTAAAAGTCTATTCCTAGGGGTTGGGGATTTGGCTCAGTGGTAGAGCGCTTGCCTAGGAAGTGCAAGGCCCTGGGTTCGGTCCCCAGCTCCGAAAAAAAGAACCAAAAAAAAAAAAAAAGTCTATTCCTCATGGCATGCAAAGTCCCTGGTATTGGGTTCAAAGAGGGAACTCGATGTTCTTCATCAAGTGGCTGCTGTCTGGACCCACACAAAATGACTTGTCCAGATGTCCAACTGGCTCAGCTACAGTGGCGTTGGCAGAACTTTATTAAAAGTAGATCATTCTAAGGTATTTATTCCATAATCTTCAAGTCCGCAGAGTAGACATGTGATCTGGGCTAGCGTCCTCCTTTTGTCACAGCAGATAGAGACCTTGAGAATTCTGCTAGGCTAATGGATGGCCGGAAGACAAAACACCACCAGCCTCTTTCTTTGACATAGTTTCTCTATGGACCTGGAACTTGGTGTAGACCAGGCTGTTCTTAAATTCATGGTAATCCTATCTTTATATCCTGGGTGCTGGGATTACAGGCATGTACCATCATGCCAAGCTGAGGAGGCAATTAAAAAATTGTGTGTGCACATGTACGTATGCACGTGCATACATGTTTGTGTATGCGTGTACACATGTTGTGTATGTGTGTGCACATGTCAGTGCACGTAGGTGCAGTTGTTCTCCAAGGACAGAAACATCCAATCCCCTTGGAACTGTAGTTGTAGGCAGTTGTGAGCTACCTATATGGGTTCTGGGAATCGAACTCAAGTCCTCTCTCTACAAGAGTAGTCCATACTCTTAACGGCTGAACTGTCTCTCCAGTCCCAAGGAGTCAACTTCTGAGGGAATAAAACACGTGTGTCTGGGCAGCAGCTTGGCACAGTCATCAGGCTTCTTTAACCACTTCTGGATGTCTGTCACAGAATGGCAGACCCAGGAGTGAGAAGATACATCTGGGTACCTTTCCCTAGTGAGTGGGAGGCCCCTGGCTGGTTCCACTGTTCTTCTGCCAGGCATTTAGAGGAGGGAAATTAGTCAAGACTGGAAGGCGCTTCTATAGTCATTCTGGGTGCGGTAGTGGTCAACAGAATCCTCCAGGGCGATACGGAAAAACCACACAAAGAAAGCTCAGAAGAGACCCATTTCAGTGAGGAAACATTTTTTTTTTTCCATTTTTAAACTGAAGGCGTGTTTATTCCCCAGCACTGGCCTCTGGACCTTGGCCTCTGGCTTAGAAACAAAGGGGGGTTGTTTGGTTCCTGGGCCTGCATTTGCTCACAGATTATGATGTGTGCCCAGAGCATCTGGTTTGGGGAGGCGGTGTTCAGTTGGAGGGATGAGCGCAGGACTGTTCTACTCAAAGCTTAGTCTAGGCCTGCATTTGACAATGCCGTGGAGGAAGGAGATGGGAATCTGAAGACCTCCTCCCTTCCCTCCATGGAGCAGAGAATGTCGACCTCTGAGGTCACTTGTCCTTATGAACACATCTTCTTCCTGATATAGGTCCTTTGGTCTGGCCACCACCACAGGGATCTCACTTCCACATCTGCGGTCTGCCTCTCATTGCGTGCAGACGTCTGCTCTCCAGGATGTATCTATCCCTTCTCCTCCCCACCTCTCCCCTCCTCTCCCTCCTTCCGGCCCTCCCTCCCTTTCTTTCTTCCTTCCTTTGAGACAGGGTCTCCACACAGACCAGGCTGACCTCAGCCTTGTGATTCTCCTGTCTCAGCCTCCCAGATTCTGGGATTACAGGTGTTCATTACTACGCCCGGCTACTTCTGCTCTCCTATCGGGTCCACATGTGGAGTCTGGACCTCCCCTAGGGAACAGCCCTTTCATCCATCCAACACCTATTTGGGAAGGCGCTTTCTTTGTACTGGCCACCATGTTCAGCTATGCACAAGGAGATCGCTGTTGTGGGTGAGACCAACAGGCAGCAGAGCGTTTATTTCAGTAGATTTCACCTACCTCTTTGCCAAGCAGAAGCTGGGTGGCCTCCTCCATTCAGCTCCTGCCTGACCCCACATACCCTTCTCATCAGCGCGGCGCCTGGCTGGTTCTAATTCTGAAACACATGTGGCATTCACTTTCGCGCTCTCCCTTTTTCCACACTCTCTTTTTGCCAACCACACTCCTTTTTCCTCCTGTACTCAAGCAACCACCCTGTCTCTCCTGGACCAATGCACTGAGCTTCCTACTAGGCTCTGGCCTTCTGTCCTGCCTTCCCTGAGCCCCTGTCTCACATTAACCAGAGGGAGGACTCATCTGAAACTCTCAACACTCGGCTCCTTAGGGCATTTCAGTAGGTTTTTTCCCCCCAGGTTTTTCTTTTTAAGATAAGTATGTATTGTTGGGGATTTAGCTCAGTGGTAGAGCGCTTGCCTAACAAGCACAAGGCCCTGGGTTCGGTCCCTAGCTCCGAAAAAAAATGTTTAAAAAAAAAAAGTATGTATTAATTGTGCTAAGCAGCGTTTCCTTAGGACATTTTTATGTATGAATACAATATCTTTTGACCAAACTCATCCCCTGTTCCCTCCCCTCTCCCTTTTGCTCCCTTTTCTTCCTTTCCTCCCTCACCCCTCCTTCCCCCTTCCTCTTCCCCTCCCCCTCCCTCCCTTTCCCTCTCCCTCCCTCCCTCTCCCTCTCCCCTCCCTTCTCCTTTCCTTTTTGGAGCTGAGGACTGAACCCAGGGCCTTGAGCTTGCTAGGCAAGCGCTCTACCACTGAGCTAAATCCCCCACCCCTCCTTTCCTTTCCTTTCCTTTCCTTTCCTTTCCTTTCCTTTCCTTTCCTTTCCTTTCCTTTCCTTTCCTTTCCTTTTCTCTTGTAGTCTCTCTTTCATTTCATGAGCTTTTAAAGTATTTGCTAGATTTCACACACGAGAGTAAGTGTGTAATATCCACCTTTCCGGGCTTGGCTTATTTTGTCTAACAGTATTAAGCTCCATTCAATTTCCTCCAAAGGATATGACTTTATTCTTCCCAGCTGAATACTCTTCATCTGTTGATGGGCACCTGTGTTGGTTTCATATCTTGGCCATCGTGATCCATGCCAAGACAGCCATGGTTGGGCATGTATCTCTGTAGGTGTCTCTGTGTAGCTGGATCACATGCAGTTCTGTTTTTGCTTTTGAGGGGAATGAGTTGAGGCCTGGTCTTACGTAGCCAGGCCAGCCTTGAGTTTGCTAAGTAGCTAGGGATGACCTTGAAAGGATTCTCTTACCTCCTGAGTCCTAGGACTACAGATGCGTGCCACCATGCCCAGCCTCTGATTTTAGTTTTTTGAGCACCCATTATACTTGTTTGTGTAGCTGCTGTGGTTTACATCCTCACTGTACTGGTTGCTATTGCTTCTGTTAACTTGACACTGACTAGAGTCATCTGGAAAGAGCCTCCTCTGAGGGATTGCCCTGGTGAATGTGTGTGGAAATTGTCTGGATTGTTGATTGACTCTGGAGGACCTGAGGCCTAGCCCACAGTAGGCAGTGCCATCCTGGAAAGGGAAGGAGGGAGGAAGGGAGGGGAAGAAAGGAAGATGGCTTTTCCATGGAAGTGCTCCTCTATAGCTCTGCCCCAGTCCCTCCTCCGACATCTGGCAGGAATAAATTGTGACCTGGGAAAGAAAGGCAAATAAACCTTTTCCTCCCTAAATTGCTTTTGCTCATGGTGTTTATTACAGCAACAGGGAGCAATCTGGAGCTCCCACTAACAGCTTAGAAGGGCTCCTTTAACTAAAGGTGATCAACTTGAGAAGGCCAGAAAACCGAGGGTTCAAGACTAGTCAGTACTATATGACAAAATCCTGTCTCAAAAGATCAAACCAAAGTCAGGTCGTGGTGGTGCACACCTTTATTCCTAGCACTGAAGAAGCAGAGACAGGGGGATCTGTATGAGCTCAAGGCTAGCCTGGTCTACATTGTGACTTCCAGGGCAGTCTGGAAACAACAACAACAACAACAATAACAACAACAACAACAATGAAGGATGCCTATTATACTGACTTCTTTTTGTTTTGTTTTGTTTTGTTTCTTGAGACTGAGTTTTTCTTTGGAGCCCTGGCTGTCCTGGAACTTACTCTGTAGACCAGGCTGGCTTTGAACTCACAGAGATCCTCCTGCCTCTGCCTCCCCAGTGCTGAGATTAAAAACATTCATTCACTTCTGACTTTTAAGAGACTGACTTGTCTTTCTGACGTTGACTCTCATATACGCAGAATCAAAAAAATTCACTTTTTGTATGTGGGATACAAACATTCTGTCCATTGAGTGAGTAGTGAGGAGTATTGATTTTAATCCATGTGTAAAAGCTCCACATAAGGTCCACAGGAGGAACAAGGCATGCTACCTGGCGACATCTACAGTTTAATGCATATGCCTTGTGGCTAGCAACCCTAGGGATAAACACGCAGCAGACATTGGCATAGCTCACCAAAGACAACACAAAGCTCAAACTAGAAACCATCAGGAAGGCCATATTAAGTCCATTTTACAGATTGGGAAACTGAAGCTCAGAGAATTTGCCCAAGATCTTTCATTTGGTATGCAGCAGAACTAGAATCAAACCCAGGTTGACAAGGCCATGCCAGAGTGGCCCCTCTTGTCTCTGTGGCCTTCTCTTCCCTCACTCGTAATTAGTCCAGTGGGGTAGACATTCTTTCTTGATCAGGTTTATGCCTTTCTGAAAGCTTAGCGTAGTGGTTTGAATATGCTTGGTCCAGGGAGTGGCACTGTTAGGAGGTATGGCCTCATCGGAGGAAGTGTGTCACTTTGGGACTGGGCTTTAAAACCTTGCTCGTAGCTACCTGGATGATAGTCTGTCCTGACTGCAGTCAGATCAAGATGTAGAGCTCTCAGCTTCTCCAGTGCCATGCCTGGATGCTGCCCTGTTTCCTGCCTTGATGATAATGAACTGAACCTGTAAGCCATCCCCAGTTAAATATTGTCCTTATAACAGTTGCCTTGGGCTCCTCTCTCTTTCTTTTCTGCCACCACCATGCCATCCAGACTGAGGAAGGCAGAGAAACTCCGGGGCCATGTGAGCCATGGGCACAGTTATACCACAAGCACCCAGAAGGCCGCGGGAATGCCGGAGGCGTGCATCACCACAGGATCAACTTTGACAAATACGATCCAGGTTACTTCAGGGAAGTTGGCATGAGGCATTACCACTTGAAGAGGAACCAGAGCTTCTGCCCAACTGTCAACCTGGATAAGTTATGGACGTTGGTCTGTGAGCAGACACGGGTCAATGCAGCGAAAAACAAGACTGGAGCTGCTCCCATCATTGATGTTGTATGATCAGGCGATTACAGAGTCCTGGGAAAGGGGACACTCCTAAGCAAACTGTCGTCGTGAAAGCCGAAGTCTTCAACAGAAGAGTTGAAGAGAAGATTAAGGGTGTTTGAGGTGCCCCTGTTCTGGTGGTTTTAAGCCACTTTGGAGGTTAATTTAATGCTAACATTAAAAAAAAAAAAAAAAGAGTTGCCTTAGTCAAGATCTCCTCACAGCAATAAAAACTCCAATTAAGACACCTAGTTATCTTTTCTCCTTGAAACAGAATCTCATGAAGTCCAGGCTGGCCCTGAACTCCTGATCCTGCTGCCTCTAACTCCCAAGTGTTGGGATTGGCTACCTCACCAGGTTTCACACTGTTTTGGGGATTGGATTCAGGGTAGGTGAGCACTCTAGCATTTGAACCACACCTGCTACCCTCGAGGCCTTTTAATGTTTAAAATTTTAGAGTAGGTTGTATTTATAGAAAACTTGCATTTGGACATAATGGCAAACGCCTGTGATCCCAACACTTGGGGCTGAGGCAGGGGGAATGCCTGTGTGTTCAAGGCCAGCTTAAGCTATAGTGTTTTCAAAAAACGAACAAACAAAGCAAATGACTAATTAAACAAATGGAAAACTTACAAAGAGTTCAGAGTTCCTGCGCTATTACTGTGAACGTTTGTCCCAGCTTAGAAACCAACGCCAGCAGAGTGTCTGTGTCCCTTAGATCTCATCAGCTTGACATGAGCTAGAGTCATCTGGCAAGAGGAAATGTCTCCACCAGACTGACCTGCACCTGACTCGTGCAGCATTTTCTTCTAATGGTTGACATGGGAGGGTTCCTGCCCTGACTTCTCTCCACGATGGGCTGTAGCCTGTGAAATTACGTAAGTGGTTTCCTCCCCCAGGTTGCTTTTGGTCATGGTCTTTATCACAGCAATGAAAAGCAAACTAGGACATCCTCCCGCTTTGTTTGGATACCACTCACCTTCTCCTCAGCGTTTGATTTGCTTTGTTTGAGACAGGGTCTCCCAGCGTAGCCCTGGCTGGCCTTGCCTTTCACACTCCTCGGTCTTTGCTTCCTCAGGGCTGGGGTTGCAGGTGTATGTCTCGATGCCTGGAACGGTGCCACCGGTCTCCACACTGACATCTTTCTTCTGCTCCAGTGTCCCATCCAGGGACACCACAACTCACTTTCCTCTGGCCTGTGGCATTTTCTCAGGTTCATTTGCTTTCTTAGGACTTGGACGATGTCAAGGAGTTCGTGATCTGGCTCTGTGGCTTTGTCTCAGCAATTGGGCTTGTCTGACGTTTTCTAACCCAGAAAGACTGGAGCTGTGGGTGGTTGGGAGAAGATGGCCAAGGTAAAGCTCACATGATAATCTGTCAGTGCTCACGCCACGGGGCATCACTGACGTTAACTTTAGTGCCTGTCAAGGGAATAAGCTATGTTTTCTGAAACTTTGTTTCACGAAAACACTGCTCCTCCCATTCCCTTCTCCTGACTACTCCTTGGGAACAGATTGCCCAGGCAGCCCCTGTTCAAAGTGAGGGGAGGGGGCTTAAACTATTCTCCCTGGAGGGAGGGAAGGCTTACAGAAATTACTTGGAACTCTTCCTTGAGGAAGATGTGTCAGTCAACTTTCCATTGCTGTGAGAAAACACAATGGACAATTTACAGGGATAGAAAGATTGGTTTGGGCTCACAGTTTCAAATGATTACAGGGAAAAAAATTAAATTTGCTCTTTGAGAGTTTCATACATGTAGGCAATCGTTATTCTTTTTGTGTGCTTATTTGGAATATTATTTTCTAGATACTACCTCTCTCCAACTCCCAGCAGGAGCCACTAACCTGTCTTCCTTCCGACTTTATGGTTTTTTTTTTTTAAATAAAGTTATTATTAGCAGCCCACTGTGTCTAACTAGTGCTGGCCGGCCATGTGCAAATGGGCATGGGTACATTCACTAAGGAATGAACAACCTACCAGAGGCCACATCCTCAAGTGGCCATCAAAAGTGGCCATCCACTGCCACTAACTCCGTAGGGAGAGAGTGTGGCCCCAGGAGCTCCTCCCCCAACCATTCGGAAAATTTGACTGACTTGATCTTGTGCAGGCTACCACAGTGGCCGGGAGGTGATGTGTGCCTCCACCACACCATGCCCAGGAGAGAGTGCTGATGGTGCTCTCCCCACTGCTCTGGTTCTTAACATTTCCTTCCTTCCTTCCTCCCTTCCTCCCTTCCTTCCTTTCTTCCTTCCTTCCTTCCTTCCTTCCTTCCTTCCTTCCTTCCTCCCTTCCTTCCTTCCTTCCTTCCTCCCTTCTTTCTTTCTTTTCATTGTTTTAACCTTTTATTGATTTTTTTTTGTGAATTTCACATGTTGCACCCCAATCCCACTCATCTCCCTGTTCCTTCCTATCCACCCTCCTCACTGGTACCCCCCCCCCAAAGAAAAATCCCTAACCACGGAAGCTGAAGTGTGTCATGCTGTGTCACAGGTATATCCTTTGGTTTACACATCTTTACTTTCAGATGTTCACTGCAGTGAGTCATTGTTCTGGTCCAAGGCCTCTGACTTCTGCTACACTATCAAATCTGGATCATCGCCGACTCCTCTCGGATATCCTGTTGTCCTGTGTCATGAAGACCCTGCAGCTTTGGATCTGCAGGACCGGCTCCTTCATGAGCTCCAGCAGGTCATAGACAGGGTAGGTGTTGGGGTGGCCAACTCGAAGCCCTGGATTTGGGCCTGGGTGGTAGATGAGTTGGTCAGCCTGCCAGCTCCCACACACAGGGAGCACTTCAGCACTGCTGGGGTTAGTTCATACAAGTGCCATATTTCCTGCTCTTATGCCCTTGGGCTGGCTTATCGGGACCCATGCCACCAGGGCCAGCTCTACTGTGCTGCCCACTCGAGGTGCAGGGCTGCTCTCTCGAGTGCTGCAGCCAGCAGTTTCAGCTGGTCTTCTGTAGAAGTAGGTTCCGACACATGTGCTGGTGCGTAAGTGCAAGCAGGCCAAGAAGAGTGAGTCTCCCTTCCTTCTTCCAATGTCCTTATGTAGACCTCCAGCAGAAGGTGTGGCCCAGATTAAAGGTGAGGATCACCACACCTGGATCTGGAACTTGCTTTGTCCCAGGCTGGTTTTGAACTCGGAGATCTGCTTGCCTTGGTTTTCTGGGAAAACATGGAAAGCATGTACTAACTTGCCTGGGGCTAAGCTTTTCATGGCCACTATCAGGATTTCCATGTCAAGATCTAGATCAGAAACCTGTGTCTTCCAGCCTTAAGGTCTGGATCGCAGGTGTGCCCTCCATTTCTGGATTGTAGTTCATTCCAGAGGAAGTCAAGATGACAACCAGGAAGAGCCATGACACTGGCCCACCACCATGTGAAGAACATTCATCACGTGCTGCTGCCACCATGAATGGAAGTCCTGCTTCCCTCACCTCCCATGATGGACTGAAACCCTGAGCCTACAAACGGTCCCTCCCTTAAGTAGATTCTGTACGGATGCTGTCGGGTGTTTGTGTCCTGGATTAAAACAGTAGTGAATGAGGCCTCTGTCTAGAGAATTTTCTGGATTGTTAGCCTGTATCTCCATGAGAAATAGCTTGTCTGACTGCACACCAATGACGACGGACAGTTGCTTCGTCTGTAGGCTTTCCTGTCAAGACACTGCTTTTTCAAGCTTACTGAGCCCTTTCCTTTCTCCCATAGCATTTTCAGTGAGGTTGTGTTGGGAGCGATGCCCTTAAAGCCCTCCATTGTTGATGTTATTATTCTGGTTAGAATTAAGTATGACTGGGTTCATGGAAAATCCCCAACCAGCTGCAGAAGACTAATACAAATCTGGTGGTCAAAATAATAATCATATGATAAAGATACCCAATGTGATGACCTTTAACCTTTCTGAAACAGCCAACATCCTGCTGACTAATAGATATGACAAACCTGTGACTTTTCTGACAACCTGTCAACATCAGCCTACTCCCTGACCACACGAATATTGTGTCCTTGGCCTGCGTAAATGTTTCTTATTTCCCCCCTCCCTCTGTTACCCATGTTATGGTATAAATTCAGCCTTGGGGAAAAATAAAATTGTCGCCTTGATCAGACTCTTGTCTTGGCGTCCTTCTTCGTGTCCCTTGTCCCCCATTCTCTTCCAGGTACCTTCAGACCCTGTTGTTTACAAGGTTGTGTCTCTCAGCTGAGACATGGTCCCAGTTTGGTAATCAGAACATTCAGTTGATTTTCAAAAACTTAACAACGTTAAAGTTTATGTTGTAAGATCCTCTGGGTTAGGAAGTTGCATGGTGTCAAGTGTCTATGAGTCCAGTGTCATAACAGAGCAATGGCATTCTCTCAAAAAACCCTCTGTGCTACACTCTGACAAACAACGGCTCTTCTCCAGTCCTGGCAAGCACTGATGTGGTTTGATTGATTGTTTTTCCAGGCTATTCTCACTGTTGCAGGCTGGCCTCAAACTTGCCATGTAGCCAAGGATGGCCTGAACTCTCAGTCTTCTTGCCTGAACCTTCCAAATGCTGGGATTGCAAATATGCACCAACATACCTGTGCGACTGTTTTTGTAAGGTACAGTGGATCTAACATAGGGCTTCATGCATGATGAGCAGGAACTCTGTTAACTGAGCTACATCCCCAGTCCTTGTTTTTCTCAGTATATAGGTCATTGTGTACACCAGGCTGGCCTTGAGCTTGTAGTAATCATCCTGCTTCTGCTCCCACTGAGTAAGTGCTCCCAAGCACTGGTATAACAATTGTGAACAACCACATTTGGTAAATGATGTGTGTGTGTGTGTGTGTGTGTGTGTGTGTGTGTGTGTGTGTGTGTGTAAGAATCAGACCTCTCTTTCTCTCCCTCTTTCTCTGACAAGGTCTTATACTATACAGCCCCATGCTAGCCTGGAACGTTCTCAGTAGCTCAGGTTGGCCTTGAACTTATGATCCTCCTGCTTTCAGTCTCCTGAGTGCTGGGTACAGAGCTGTGCCTTCACACCTGGTTTCTTCCCCTTTCTTTCTTCTCCATTTCTTCCTCTCTCCCTTCCTTTTTTTTAATTTTTAATTTTGGGTGGGTGGGGCAACACCTACCAAGCACTGCTTGGTTTAGAAGTCACTAGTGTGGCTGTCCTCACACTCACAGACACCTCCCAAATGTTGGCATCAAAGGTGTGCACGGCCATGCCTGGCCCCCCTTTCCCCTTCTTTTCCAAAACTGAGTACATGCATCTGTGTGTGCAAATGTCCTCGGAAGCTGGAGGCATCGAGTCCCCCTGAGTTACAGGTAGTTATGAGCTACCTAGTGTGGGTGCGGGGAACTGAGCTTAGAGCTTCTGTGGGAAACGTCAGGGCACACCCACTACTGAGCTCTTTCCAGCACCCAACCCCTACCTTTTTTTTTTTTTATTTTTTGAGACAGGGTCTCATATAGCTCAGGCTGGCTTTGAACTTGCTATGTAGCCAAGGATATCTTTCTGTGTGTGTGTGTGTGTGTGTGTGTGTGTGTGTGCAGTTGCGGGTGTGAGTGTGTATGCTCATGTGTTTGTGAATGCATATGGAGGCCAGAGGGTGACCTTGGCATCTGTTCCTCAGGACTCCATCCACTTGCTTTTGTTTTTATGTCATTTCAAGTTTTATTGTGTATGGATGGATGTGAGCTTGCATGGGTTTATGTGCATCATGTGTGCAGAGGTGTCTCAGAAGATCCTCTGGAACTGAAGTTACAGGTGGTTGTGAGCCACCTGATATGGCTATTGGGGACCAATCTCGAGTCCTCTGTAAGAGCAGTAAGTGCTCTTAACCATGGAGTTATCTCCCTACCCTTTGTTCTCTAAGTCACTTAGCCTGGAACTCACCAAGTAGACTGGCTGGATGGCCAGAGAGCCCCTACCTGTTCAGTGCCGGGATTACAGGCATGTATCGTAAAGCCAGGGTTTTTATTCCCCCATAGGTTTGGAGACTGAATACAGGTTCTTATGTTTGTAAGGTGTCTTAGCTACTTTTCTACAGCTATGAAGAGACACCATGACCGAGGCAACTTGGAGAGGGTTTATAGTTCAGAGGTCGAGTCCATAACCATCACAGCAGAGAGCATAGCAGCAGGCAGACAAGCTTGATGGTGGAGCAGTAGCCAAGAGCTCATGTGTTGAAAGAACAACCACAAGGCTGAGCGAGACCCAACTGGAATGGCATGGGCTTTTGAAGCTTCGAAGACCACTTCAGTGTCACACCTTCTCCAACAAGGCCACACTTCCTAATCCTTCCCAAAGAGTTCCACCAACAAAACATTCAGATATATGAGCCTCTGGGGGCGGGGGGGGGGGGCATTTTCATTCCAATCACCACATAAAACAGGTGCTTTACTATGAGCTTTCTCCCCAGTTCCAGGGTCTAGGAGTTCTGATCTCTCAGTTTCCATCTACCAAGTGCTGGGATCAAAGGCATACACCACCACACCTGGTTTTTTAATTCTCTTTTGACTTGTGTTTTCACATAGAAGTGCTTTCTGAATTTTGCTGTATATGTGTGTGCACATGCAGAAGTCAGAGACCAACTTTGTGGAGTCAGTTCCCTCCTTCCACCTTTACCTGGGTTCCAGGATTGAGCCTTTCACTTGTCGAGCCATCTCACCAGCTCACGACAAGGTATTTTTATAAGTGTGTTCTCTGGAATCCCAAGCATTTGGACAGCCATTCCACAACAGCAGTTCTCACATGTACATTTCTGTGACTTGTGGCTCGTTTTATAGCTCCACCTAGCCTGTCACAACAAGTTTGCTTCTCTCTCTCTCTCTCTCTCTCTCTCTCTCTCTCTCTCTCTCTCTCTCAGCATTTTAGACTATTAATTCTTCAAAATCTTAGACAGTGGTATTACGTGCCTCTTCTCTATTACTATTATGTTGTCATTTTGAGATAGGGTCTTACTTTGTAGCTCAGGCTGGCCTTGAACTCCCAGCATCCTTCCTGCCTCATCTTTCTAAGTTTTCGAAATGTAATTGTGTACCACTGTGCCCAACATGTATATTACTTTTTTAAAAAAAACTTGGGTAATTTCTTTTCAGTGGCTTTTCTCAAAGTAAATATCAGGTCAAATTTTATGGGTGTTTGGGCTGATTATTTTTATTTTTATCATTATTTTGCCATCTAAGAAGAGGGATCCTTGAGAAAATACCCCTATGAGATTAACCTATAAACAAGACTATGAGGGCATTTTCTTGATTACTGATTGATGTGGTGGAGGGTGGCTCTTTGTGGGTGGTGTTACTCTTGGGTTATAAAAGGAAGCTGAGTGAGCAAGCCAGGGTAAGCATGCAAATAGTCAACGTTCCTCCATGACCTCTGCCTCAGCTCCTGCCTTCAGGTTTCTGACCTGCTTGAGGATCTACCTTGAGTTCCCTCAGTGATAGGCCGCAGTGGGAGTCCTAGGCCAAATAAACTTCAGACAAGTCACTTTAGGTCATGGTAATTTATCTCAGCAACAGAAAGGAAACTAGGGTGGCGTCTTATCATTAGACTCTGATCCAGGGTACTGAACCAATGAGGAATAAATGTATCACTGTTCCCATGGCCCACTGACCCAAGCCTTTTTTAGCAATTTAATCTCTAATGTTAAGTCTGTAGAAAAGATGAAAGGTTCCCTGACTGTGTAAACCCATGACTAATGAAACACACAACAACTGTACACTTGGCTTTGCCACTTGTAGAAACAAAATCCGATGGTTTGGGCCAGGTGTGGTGGTATATATATCAGGAAGCAGAGGCAGGAAGATCTCCGTGAGTTCAAAGTCAGCCTGGTCTATACAGTGAGTTCCAGGCCAACTGGGTCTGTCTGTATGAGACTCTCCCTCTCCCTCTCCCTCTCCCTCCTTCCCTTCCTCCCTCCCCCCTCTGTCTGTCTCTCTGTCTCTCTCTGTCTCTCTGTCTCTGTCTCTCTCTGTCTCGCTGTCTCTGTCTCTCTGTCTCTGTCTCTCTCTCTGTCTCTCTGTCTCTCTCTCTCTCTCTCTCTCACACACACACACACACACACACACACAATTTGAGGGTTTCATGGATGGTTTGCTTACTATGGCTAGTGGGATAGGGTCCATGGGTAACACAATCAAATCTTGATTGTAACACTGTGATGTCCTGATTCTTGGGACGAGGCGTTCTCAGGCTGAGGAAATACCACTCACTGCCTGTCTGCAGATCAGATCACAGAAGAAAGGCCTCCTACAGCCCTCCCTTTGCTTGCTATCAGCTCTGGATCCCAACACCAAGGTCTTTCCTCTCTCAGTGTGTCTGTCTCATGGTTCTTACAGCGGTTGTTCAGTTGCTTTAAAAAAAAATGCATGTGCTTAGGTGATATCCAGGGATTCTGATGTAATTGCTCTGGGGGAGGAGCCCAGTGGTGGATGGTTTAGGTACCGATGTTACCACTTCTTATTACTGCATTGACCACAAGCTCAATGAGTGTTTGCTGAATGACTCAGTGATTGAATGAGTCTGGGTGAGGTAACCGGGTATGACTGTGGCAAGTGGGTAACAGAGAGCTGGCGAGGGCCACTAGGAGCCTCTCCTCTGCGGGAAGAAGGGGGTTTGCTGTGTAGCTGAGCATGACCTTGGACTCTCTATGAGTCATGTGAGGTAAAGTGCTTTTTTTCTCTTCCTTCTCAGTCTTTTTTTTTTTTTTTTTTTTTTTTTTTTGGAGCTGGGATCGAACCCAGGGCCTTCGCTTCCCTAGGCAAGCGCTCTACCACTGAGCTAAATCCCCAACCCCAGTCTTGAACTTTTAATCTGCCTCCGGCTCTGAAGCCACAGAAGTGATAGGCTTGTCCTACTAGAACCAACTAAGAATTATAGTTGCTTTTATTAAATGTAGCTCATATAGTATTCAGTCTTTCCAATGTACACTTTAGAAGCTTCTAACATACTGCTGTGTGACACAACTTTTCCTGGGAGGCACAATACATGTATTCACTCGCCGTAGCTAGGAAGCCCACGACAGAGCAAAGTGTAGATACCACCAGAGTCTAACTTAGTGAATCAATGGGTTTTATTGGGTTTGTTTACAGGAATATGGGTAAGGGGTTAGTTACAGTCACAGAAATGACTCAAAGACATCACCAAAATCCACCCTAGAATAGGTGACAGCTCACAAAAGGTGGGGACCTGCAGCGCACTACACAGCCCGCAGGCAGCTCAAAGATTTGGAGAGTGCTCTTTCCAAGTGGTCTAGTCCTCTGCCAAGGCAGCTTGGCTGGTTTCTGCTTCTGTCAGGCAGTTGGTCGGCTCTTTGAGTGCCAAGGTCCTGCCTCAGCATGAGGAGGGTCCTGAGAAAGGCGGGAATGGGAACAGTGCTGATTCAATAGAGGCTTGGAGACAGTAGAAGACGCAAGCTGCTGGTTCCGGTGGTCTCTCTGTTCCCTGACAGTTCTCAGTATTCTTTACTCTTTAGTTTAATAATTCTTCAGCTTAATAACCAGAACCCTGTCTTTTATTTACTCAAGCTACACCATCAAGGCTTTGAGCATTGTTAATAATCATCAAAAATTCTTAGACTTACATAAATTCTATAAATCCCAGATCCATGGTACCTGTTTCCTTAGAGCAAAAATAAAACACGAAGCAAAAAGACATTTCCTTACACAGCCTGCTCTTCACTGGTAGGTAGCTCTTGTGGTTTGCTGGTACAGCAGACAGCTGTCTTTAGTAAGTGTTTTCATGTAAGAACAGAAAAGTAACAGGCCACTACAATGAAAATGAATCTTTGCAAAGTTTTGAATTTAGGTAAATAAAGCGGCCCACTTTCTCTAATAGCTTTCCAAGCATTATCATTTCCAATTTTTCAAATAGCTAGGAGAAGAGAGTACTAACTTTTCATGTGCTTCTGCATCATCTTTTAATTCTCTAATCTTCGTTTCCATATCCTCCTGTACTCTCCTTCTGATACTGTTTATTCCTAAATCATACGTAAGTTCCTATTGTTTCTCTCTGTGCATTTTCCTTCTGAGACCACTTTAACCCTCTGTCCTTGATGTCCCCAAGTTCACCCTGGCTAATTAATGCAGCAGTCATTGGACCGGAGGGTACATGTATCTCCTCATGATTCCAAATTCAAGGCCAAGTCTGGCAATGAACTATGTCTACAAAAGGACCATGTAGGCTTTTATGGCCTCTGTGGTTATGTTGTCTAGATCCTTTCCTGTGATCCTAAATGCCAAGTGGAAATACTGTTCCTCATCCTCCACAACCTCATGACCATCTCCATTCCTCATTCTTGAGAACCATATCTGTTTCAGGTTACTGTGACGTGATTAGCTCTGAGTAATGGGGGAAGTATATTCCCCAGAAAGAAAGATTGAAAGTAGAGTGGTAAAGACATCAGATCAGCTTTGGGGCAACAGCAACCATCAACACATGTGGGGATGATGGGGATCAGTGGCCTGGCCATGCTCCAGGGGCAGGAACTGTGTCACACCTCCCCTTACACAGCCATGTTGACCCAGCGTTTGAGTATTCTTTGTAGCTTAGCTTTCTTCCATCTGAGAGTGACTCTCGCTTGACCTTTATCACTTACCCTGGCAGGGAGGGGTCTAATGAATCTGCTCTGTTTCAGGGACTTCCTGAAGCTATTCCTTACAAAGTTTTGAATTTATGTAACTAAAACTCAAAAGTTGTTTACTTTTGCTTAAGGAACTTCCTGTAAGCTGGAATGTTTTAGTTTTGGAGGAAACTGTTGCATAACATATATACTCACAAGGTTGTAAATTAAAATTAATAGCACTTTTGAATTAAAAATCTTTACTCCTGCCCTGGGTTCGGTCCCCAGCTCCTAAAAAAAGAAAAAAAAAATCTTTACTCCTCAAAATGAAAAAAAAAAGGGCCAAAGTCTTGTGTTCCTTCTTCTCCCTTAATTCCAGCCCTGGGTGATTGTGAAGTTGTCTTCTGTCTATAGACTTACCAGATCTGGGCATTTCTTTTCTTTTCTTTTTTGTAATTTAATTTCATGAGTGTGAATGTTTTGCCTGTATGTATATTATGTGCACCACATTTTTGTCTTTGGTGTCTTAGAAGTCAGAAGTAGTCAGATCTTCTGGAACTTGAATAAAGGAGAATAGCAACCCACCATGTGGTGTAAGGCGTTGTGCTGATGCTAAGGTCCTCTTCCCAACTGGTTCTTGATCAATAAATAAAGATACCAGCAACTAATGGCTGAGGGCCGGGCGGGACACTTAGAGTTTTGCAGGAGGACCAGGGAGAATGGGAGAACAGGAAAAGAAGAAGGAGGAGGAGGGGCAGGAGATAAAGCCAAGCAGCCATGTGAGTTTTTGGTTGGAGAGGCCAATGCCACTCTATCCGACTGTGCCTGGGGTGGCAGGGAAGGTTTAGCTGAGTGCCCAGTAATTGATTTAGCAAAGGCATTTTAAGGTCAACTGGCACTCAGGTGTGTGTGTGTGTGTGTGTGTGTGTGTGTGTGTGTGTGTGTGTGTGTGTGTGTGTGTGTGTTCATCTGGATCAAGGGAATCTGGGCAGGGGCTGGTCCATTCCCCACTCCCCACAGGATACAATGTAGCTACTGGGAGCTAAACCTGGTCCTCTATAAAAGCCACAAGTGCTTTAATTACAGAGCCATCTCTTTGGACAGCCCTAGACATTTCATATAAAAGCTACACACTACATTCTCTCTGAAATGTATTAAAGCAAATGCTTACACCAGGCAGTTGTGGCTCATGCCTTTAATCCCAGGACTTGTGAGGCAGAGGATCTCTGAGTTCAAGACCAACTTGGTCTACAGAGTGAGTTCCAAGACAGCCAGGGCTTCACAGAGTAACCCTGCCTTGGAAAATCGATAAGACAAAACAAGCACAAACAAAAAACATGTTTAGCATACTCTAGGCAGTGACTTGAATCCCAAGAACAAACACACATATACACATAAATACATATAGTGCAAAAACACAAGAACCAGTCCCAGCCTCAGTTGAAGACAGTATTTTTTTTAGGGCTGGGCTGTTGTCTTTGGCGTCCTCCTTCCCCAGCCTGTGAGTACTGGATCACTACGTCTGTGCCACTGAAGCTTTGTGGCTGGCTTTTCCCACCGAGGATGTTTTCAAGGTTCACCCATGTGTTAGCAGGTGTGAGTATTCAGCCCCTTTTAGGGTTGAATAGTTTTCCACAGCATAGGTCTATACTTTTGTTTATGTATCGGTCGGTCAACGGGCATTGGGGTTTGGCCGAGCTTTCGGCTCTTACTGATGTTCATGTGTGAATTGTTGATTTTCATTCTTCTGTATTCCCACAAGACCTAAGCTCAGGTCAGCCTCAAGTTCACTATGTCCTGTAAGCTCCCAGGATGCTGGAATGTGGACATGTGGTGCCATCTTCGTCTGAAGAAAGGTATGTGTAGAGTAAATGTGCATGAAGAAATATGCTATATATGCATGCGTTTAATTTTGTTTATTGAGGTAGAGTCTCAGGAATTCAAGCTGGCCTTAAACTTGTTATTTGGCTGAGGACGACCTTGAATTCTTGGTCCTTCCACTTCCACTTTCCAAGTGCTAAGATGACAAGCACGCTTCATTGTTTAGAAATGGCGTGTTTGTTTTATTTTACACTCACATTTATTATGTGTATGGATGTGTTCTCTGTCTGTCTGTCTGTGTGCGCACCACTTCCACGCCCTGTCCCCAAACTGGACAGAAGAGGGAAAGGGATCCACTGGAGTCGTGAGCCACTGTCTGGATGTGGAAATCAAACCCAGATCTTCTGGAAGAGCAGCCAGTGCTCTTTCATATACATATATATATCTCCCCACTTTTCTTTCTTTCTTTCTTTCTTTCTTTCTTTCTTTCTTTCTTTCTTTCTTTCTTTCTTTCTTTTTTTCGGAGCTGGGGACTGAACCAGGGCCTTGTGCTTGCTGGGCAAGTGCTCTACCACTGAGCTAAATCCCCAACCCCCCATTTTTCAGTACTTGAGATTATACCAGAACCCAGTGCATGCCAGGCCCACACCCTACCACTGAGTTATATCCTGGTCCTAAAATATCTCTTCAGCTCAGGCTGGACCTAGCTACATGTATGCATGCTTACATGCTGTGTGTGTGCAGCGTGTGTACACTCTTGGTGCTAGAGCTTGGCCCCGGTGTCTGCTGCACAGCAAGCACAGTGTTTATGGGTCGTAGAGAACTCTGGTTGTAAAACAGGCCTTTGATATGTACATACCATCTTGTTTCACTTTAAAGTTCGATGCTGTGAGCTGTGTGGAGATGTGTGGGTGAGTTCACCTGCTTTTGCCTGATATACATTGAACTTTGGTCATTGTTTATTAGGCAAATAGTAGCTCGTCCTAGTCTAAAGCTTAGAAAATGCGAAGGATTCTTTTTTCTTCTTCTTTTTCACTGCTGGGGATTAATCCGGGGTCTTTCCGATGCTAGACAAGGGTCCTACCACCCAGCTGTGCCCAGCTGTCTGACAGACTCTTTGATGACACCCCGGTGAGCACTGGCAGACCTCACTGTGGATGTGCCCACTGACAAGATCAGGCGATTATCTTGCTTGACTGCGTTGGTACAATGCGCCATTCAGGTTGGGAAAGGTGACCTAAGACCTGTTTGAGATTTGAGTTTAGCTAGGACCAGACATGGAGTCAGTCTTGGTGGCCCAGCACTTCAGAGGCAGGCACATGGGAAACAAGTTCTGGGCCAACCTGGACTACGCAGAGATTTCAAGGCCAGGCTGGACCACATAGAATCCAATAGTCAATACAAAGCCAGACTTTGGCAGGAACCTGCCTTCTAGGCTGAAACCGGAACCAGCTTGCTTTTAGGTTGTGCTAATGGATATCTTCATCCTTAGCCAATTCTTCTTTTTTTTTTTTTTTTTTTTTTTTCCGGGGCTGGGGATCGAACCCAGGGCCTTGCGTTTTCTTGGGAAGCGTTCTACCCCTGAGCTAAAT
The DNA here is from genome assembly GCF_011064425.1 of Rattus rattus. NCBI lineage: Eukaryota > Metazoa > Chordata > Mammalia > Rodentia > Muridae > Rattus > Rattus rattus. Next base: position 121,091,923 of record NC_046155.1, read on the forward strand.
CTCCAACCCCGATTCTTTTTTTTTTTTTAAAGATTTATTCATTTATTATATATGAGTACACTGTAGCTGTCTTCAGACACACCAGAAGAGGGCATCGGATCTCTTTACAGATGGTTGTGAGCCACCATGTGGTTGCTGGGAATTGAACTCAGGACCTCTGGAAGAGCAGTCGGTGCTCTTAACCACTGAGCCATCTCTCCAGCCCCCAACCCTGATTCTTGATGCTAGAAAAACACTCTGCCACCGAGGCACACTCCCAGCCTGGTCTTAAGCTTCTAAAAAGTCCTGTGGTAGACGCCTCTCTTTTTCTGAGAAAGGGAGGAGGAGCGGATGTGGGGGAGGGGAGGAAAGAGGGAGGGACTGGGAGGAGTGAGGAAAAGTGATGTAATGTAATTAATAAAAAAAAAAAAATCCAATAATGACAATGAGGTAGATTGTAACTTTGCGGTTCATGTGAACTCAATGCTGCCTTATTTTGATTTCCTTGTTTGTGTCGGAGCCTGGAGCTATTTTGGAGGTGGAAGCAGAAGAATTAAAAACTTTTCCGTGTGAAAGCAGTGTTCACCCAAACATGCCTCGTACCTTTTCAGCACAGACTTGATCTAGAGAGGAAACAGTGCATGTGCTCCTTGGTTGTAACTATCACTTCTGCTTTAGTGCCCTGGCGTCTTCGGAGCTTAGTTTATAGGAGGAGCTGCCTATGAGAGGCATTGTTAAAGCTGGTAAATCAGTCAAGCTACCACAGCGAGCCATTTGTGACCTCTTCCCTACCTTCTCCCCTCTTGCATGGTTTCGGACTTGACCGGGTTGGGGTGACAAAGGAATGGAGAATGGACGCACAGACACAGACAGGAAAGCTGGGCTTGGGTGTCTGTGCTCACTCTGGTGGAGCAGCACCGACCACTCAGTGACTTGGAACCTCAGCATGGTTATTATGTTCAGCACCAGAGAAGGGGTTGGCTCGTCTTGGTAGAAGGAGAAAGCTATCTCAGGTTGCAGTCACCTGGGAGGAGGAATCAGCCTTCGCTAGGCTTGGAACACACTGCCAGCGTTTGCACTCAGACCAGAGGCTTTCTGATCCCTCTTAGCCTCAGCCCGGGCTTTGGCAAGCTCCAGGGTCTGAGCATTGAGGGGGTCCTTGACACGGCTGGACCCCTATCAAGCAATATACTTAGGACCTCATCTGCTTGTTCTGCATCCATTCAGGGCTCCTTCAGATCCCCACACTTTCTCCCTCTCCCCTCTCCCCCTCTCCCCACTTCTGAGACAAGGCGTCATGTGGCTCAAGATGATCCGCAGCTTCTGATCCTCTTGCCTCTTCCTCTGGAGCAGGGTCATAGATATGGTCACCTTGGCCAACTTAGTCAGTGCTGGGAATGGAGCCCAGAAGTTAGTGCATGTCAGACAAATGCTCTACCAGCTGGGCTCCATGCTTGGGACTGTTACCATGTCTTGTTTTGTTAATAAAATTCTTCCTATACTCCTCCCCCCAAAGACTCCAGCGTTAAAGGGGGAGGCCACTAGGGGTGCAGTTCATAAAGCTCAGAGGTGGCGTTGGTTTAGAATATGTAAGGCTCCGGGTTTGATCTTTACCAAAATAATATATACAAAAAATGAGTCAATAAATGAAGTGCCAGCGTTTGGGCTGACGAGATGGGTAAAGGGGCCTGCCACCAAGTTCGGTTAGTTGGGTTCGATCCCCAGAATCTACTTAATGGAAGAAAAGAGCCAACTCCTGAAAGTATTATCCTTAGACCTCAGCAAGTAAGCTGTGGCACGAGGGTGTGGCCCTTCCCTGCAATAATTTAAAAAGAGAGATTCGTGCATAGTAATCTTGTGCCCCGCAGCCTTGTTCACCACATCCATGAGCTTTCATAGCTTTTGCATATGGATTCTTCAGCCTTTTCTAGGTATAAGACAATGCGATCTGCAAGTTGTCATGGTGGTAATTTTACTTCTGTCTCTTCTACCTGGATGTCCAAGTTCCCGTTCCTTGTACCATATTAGAGGAAGTGGCCGAGCAGAAATCCTTGCTTTGTTCCTGTCTTACCCCCCTAGTGATATCAGCTATGTTTGTTATAGGCATCCGGGACCTTTGAGGAAGTAACCGTTGGGGTTGGGGATTTAGCTCAGGGGTAGAGCGCTTAAAAAAAAAAAAAAGAAAAGGAAAAAAAAAAAAGAAAAGAAAAGGAGGAAGTAACCGTCACTCCCGGTGTGGAGTGCTTTGCCGTGGAGTGCTGTTGAAGATGATGGATGCCTTTCCCTTGGAGCAGGACTTTTGTTTTTAGCTTTGTTTTTTATTTTGTGTGCTTTGCTTGCATGCATTTCCTCAGAGGCCAGAAGATGGTGTTGGATCCCCTGGAATTGGAGTTACAGATGCTTGTGAGCCACCATGTGGGTGCTGGAAACTGAACCCTGGTTCTCTGTAAGAGCAACCAGTGCTAGTAACAGCTGAGCCATCTCCTCAGGCCTCCTCTTTTTTCTTCAGGCAGTTGAGGAGTCATTTATTTGTGTCCCCAGGAAGGCATCTTGTTGATGGCTTTTTGATAGACACCCTGTGACCTTTTGTGCTCAGCCCCGACCTGGGACTGGTGTTGCAGTCCTAAGCAGCCTGCACTGATGTTGAGTTCCTGCTCTCTCTCTCTCTCTCTCTCTCTCTCTCTCTCTCTCTCTCTCTCTCTCTCTCTCTCTCTCTAGCTTACATTTTCCATATTATTTTAAAGTTGCTTTAAATTCACATCCAGCCAACCGCTTACTTTTTTTTTTTTTTTTTTTGGCTATACAGTTCTATTAGGTTTTCTTTTTTGAGATTATAATATAATTACATTTTCTCATTCCCTTTCCGCCCTCTTAACCCTCCCTATAACCCTTCTTGTTCTTTTTCCATTTCATAGCCTCTTCTTTAATTAACTGTTGCTGTGTGTGTGTGTGTGTGTGTGTGTGTGTGTGTGTGTGTGTGTGTATGTGCATGTCTATGTGTGTATCCCTAGCTATAACTTGCTCTGTCTCTATGATGTTACTCACACGTATGTTTCCAGTACTGATCTTTCGGTACTGGATGACCAATTGGTCTGTTCTTGCCTGGAGGTGACTATTCCTCCCACTCCAGCTTTTCTTAGTGGCCCAGAGTTCTTTTGTATTCGGTTGAGGCCTCATGCGTTTTCCTGGGTCGGCTTTGGCATGTCTACTGGTGTGGTCCCTGTTCAGCTCAAGTTTAGGCAGTCATGCTGGTGAGAATTTATGGGCGTAGCTTATGACATTCCTAGGAGACACAATCTCACAGCAAACTATCCTATCCTTTGTCTCTGAGCCTTTTTCCACCCCCTCTTCTGAAACGTCACCTGAGCCTTAGGTATGCGGGTGTTTCATACTTGTAGCCATAGCCACTGGGATCCACAAGTCTGCATTCTGATTGGCTATGGCCTCCTGTAATGCTCTCTATCTGTTGCAAAGAGAAGTTTAACTGATGAACAGCGAGAGCTACACTTCTCTGTGGGGATAAGGACAGGGGTTTAGAATGCGATGAGACTAGGCTGTTTAGTGAAGTGGTGATAGTAAGGTCTCCCCCAAGATCCATGACTCCACCAGCTCCCAGCAGTTGGCTACGTTGTCAATAACAGGCATGGTTTCCCTCTTGCTGAGTGGGTCTCAAGTCCAAATCAAGAACTGTTGGTCACCACTAAGGACTGTGTGCCTCTGTACCGTTAGGGTTTCCATGTCATGCTGGTGGTTCATGAGCATTGTAGCTGGGTAGGACTGTTGTTTGCTTCTCGATTTCCAAGCTTGCATGGAGCCTTCTCATAGCCCCCAGGGAGGAGGCATTAGGTCAGTTCCAGCACAGGGGCTTTCAACCCCTGTGTCTGAAGTTCAGGGTGGTTCAGTAGCAAGGGTCCTCTGCCCCCTTTGTGAGACAGGGTCTTATGTAGCTTAGGCTGACCTCAGACTTATTATGTAGCCAAGGATGGTATAAAACTCCTCCTGACCATCCTGCCCCCTAGCTCCCAAGTGCTGGGATCGCGGGTGTGAGCCCTCACACCGGGCTTCTTTCAGAACGGTTTAAGCAGGGTCTCCTAACAGTAAGGAGCGCGTCCCAGCCTGGCTCTCAGCGTGCGCCTGGTACAGAGCTGGGTGGCTGCTCTTTGCTCTCACTTCACTACCCCGACTCAAATACCGTAATTAAAGCACTTCTGTGGGAACGGGTTGTATACACAGGATTAAAACACAACCCGTGGCCTGCCTGTCAGTGGTGACAAGCCCTCACCTTCAGGCTCTGATTTCTGTCCTCTTGTCAGCCCTGAAATACTCATTTTCTTGTAGTCAAAGTGCTTTCTAAGGACAAGTATGTTTCTTATACTTGTCGCCAAGATCTTATAGCCCACAAATCCTAAAATGTTTCACCACCACCACCACCACCACCACCACCACCACCACCATCACCATCACCATCATCATCATCATTATCATCATCATCTTGTAGTTATTATTTTGAGGCTTTGGGTCTTACATAGCTCAAGTTGGATTTCCAATTCCTTGTCTAGCAGAGGATGGCCTTGAATTCCTGGTCTCATTTCTCCCACTTCGCACATGTTGGGATTATAGGTCAGAAACTTTTAAATGACTTTATCATAATATCATCATCATCATCATCATCATCATCATCATCACCATTAGTGTGTATGTGTGTTGGCACACTGGGTGGGTGTGGTGGTCAGAGGTCAGCTTTGTGGACTTGGGCTCTCTGCTTCTGTCTGCTTTCCCAAAGGATTTGTGGGGATTGAACTGAGGTCGCCACACTTGCTCCGTAAGTGCTCTACCCACTGAGCCATCTGCTTAGCCAGATTTTTATTTCTATTATTTATTTGTTTGTTTATTTATTTATTTATTTGAAGTAGAGTCTCACTCTGGTGGTCAGGATAGCCAAGGACTCACTGTGTTGTCCAAGATAGCCTTGGACTTTCTATAATTCTCTTGTCTCTGCCTCCAGAGTGCTGTGATTGTAGGCTCAAACCACCACACTGGCCAAAATCCTAAAGTATTTCCTATTTGGAACTTTTACACAAGTTTGACAATTTTTTTTTTCTTTTTTGGTCTTTTCATGGTTTCTAAAGGCATTATGATGTCAATCGTGTAGTGTCGTTTTTTGCACAATGTCTGTCTGATGAAATGAGTGTGCATCTCTGAGCACAACTGCTAGGTCTTAAGGTGTCAGTATTTGTCATTTTGAAAACTATTTCCCAAGAAAGAAGCTGAGCTGCCTCATACTCTGTCCAAGGTCCGCATGCCCCAGCCTGTTGCTCCACAGACTGCTGTTAACAGCCGGACACTTGCCAATCTGATAAAGGAAACACAGTACTCATTGTAGCCTGAATTTGCTATTCTCTCATTACAAATAAGAATTAGCATGTTAAGTCTAAACAGTTATTTTTAATTAACTAAACAACAAATAATCAATAAACAAACACATTTAGGAAAGAGGGTCCCATTCTGTAGCCCAGACTAATCGGAACTCATTATGGATGGAGCACACACTGGGGATCTGATCTGGAACTGCTGTCTAATCCTCCTGATCCAGCTTTCTAAGAGTTGGCACTACAAGCATAAGCCACCACCGCTCCTGGATTATTTTATTTTATCGACTTATCTTTGCTGGGTTGGGGATCGAATCCAGGGTCTCCAGCATGCTTAGGGAAGCACTCCATCATCGAGCTCCCTTTTAAAATTCCTCCAGAGCAATTTTCTCCGGTCCAGTCCATTCAGGAAGCGGGACCTGGCCTCAGGCTGAGGACTGGCAGCGGGATGCAGGGCGTGGCTCACCGGGAGGCTGAGGCACTGGACCCCCCCACCCCCGTTCAGCCCTCCCTCTTCCCACTGTGGTCTCGGAGCTCCGCCCAGAGTCCTCCCGGGGCTGTCCGGGGCGGAGCCCTTGGGCCAGTGGGCGGAGCTGAGCGCCTGATTTATTCCCGTGTGAGAGGAGCGGACGCAGGAACTCTCGGGTCCCAGCATCGGAGCTTGTGGACCATTTCCCGCGTCCCGCAGCATGCAGTTCTCCCGTGTGCTGGCCGCGCTGTGCGGCGTGCTGCTCTGCGCCTCCGGCCTCTTCGCTGCGTCCGGTGAGTCCCTCTGGCCTCGCCCCTCTTCTGCCCGCCGCTCGGAAGTTCTCAGCGGGGCCCTCCCTCTATCTTTACTGTTGACAAACTTGAGCAAAGCCTGGAGGGGGACGCTCAGGGGCTGCATCCGGGTAGGAGAGGCGAACGTGCCTCTGCGTGCTCTGCCCTGGGGCCTTGAGGCTGTGATCCTAGTTTTAGCACCAAGCGGTGACCCTGGACACCCGGTGACAGCCCAGCCTCCCCCAGGGATGTGACTTACACATAACAAAGGAATCCGCTGCGTCCTGCCTCTTTTTACCGCGTCTGTAAAATGAGGCCAGCAAACTGTGTCTGCTTTCCAATCCTAACAATTTGGGAGAATCTAGTACTCTTGTGAGGGTATATCTCCAGTTAACTTTACCAGAAACTCTCTTCTGAACCCACCTGGCTAGAAAATCCAATGAACTTCTGTGCCCCACTTGTTGGTGTTTGATCAGGTAAGGGAAGAAAGGACTGAGGGGCCCGTGCGAGAGACTGACTATAGGTGGGGCGGGTCTGGAACTTAGAAAAGGGATTCCTGCCCCCGGCTGGCCTTGGCCGGCTGCTTTATCTTCCCTAGCCCTCCTCCCCCGCTCTGAGGTCCCCGGTAGAAGTCTGGGCCTCTTGCGGGATGCTTGTGGAGAGTTCATCATGAAAAAGCAGTGCCCACGTGGGGCCGGTGAGCGGCTCAAGCAGCCTCTACATCGTTTCTCATAGAAATGGGACTGGCGAGATCACAGGCACGAGCGATCACAGCTAGGCTCAGCTCTGTCGGCCTAGCACAGGGTCTGACCTCGGGATTGGAGCTGAAGGCATTGGGTGCCCCAAGCTTTCACGAACTGGGAACTGCTAGTCTGTCCACTCAGCTGGAAAGATGCCTGGGGTCTCCTCTGATCCTTTTTACCCCTCATCTTTGCCTTCTCCACAACATTGCCAAATGTTCTTGGAGACACTTCCCAGAGCAGGACCCTGAAGTCCCATAGGATTTATAGAGGAGCTGGCCTCTCCCGGTCTCATAGGCAGGTGGCCAGCCTCAGTCCCAACGCTGCTGCTGGCCACCTTCCACTTTCTGATTTCCTCTCTGGACCCTTGGTTTGGTTCCAGGTGCAGCTGTAGGGAAGGCTAGAAGCTGGGCCCTTGTTGGTATGGGGTGCCTAGGCCTTGGCCGATCCACAGTCTCCATGTGAGGCTGTGACTGTGCCCTTCCAGGTCAGAGGGGATTAACCTGCTATTTAAAGCAAGTGACTAATAGTTCTGCCACAGCGCCTTAGGATCCCCAGGCCCTTGCCGAGGGAGCTGTGTGGGCTGGTGCTCATTAATGGTGTTGCCTGCCTGCAGCTTTGGAGTCTGAGCTCCCTGGGGCCTTGAGCTTTGAGGAGGGCCCTTGTGCTTTGGGTGGGCAGCGGTGGGGAGGAGAAGAGATCTCTGAGGTTTGATTCCAGTGCCGAGTTTGGGGTGGAGTCTAGTAGGACAAAGGGGAGCTGCTGTTCAGTGTCAGGGTCCCAGGGACAGATGGGAATAGGGTAAGCTTCTGAGACAGGGTCTTCTAGTCCCTGTTTGGACATGGAGATGGGGGTGGGGTTTGCCAGCCGCTTGGCTGAGCTGCATAGTCCCTTCAATTCACAGGCCAGGTGATCTCAGCCCCAGCTTACCCCACCTCTCTTCCTCTGTTCTCCGTTCTGGTTGACGGTGCACATCTGTCACTCAAGGTGCCCCCAAAGCTCCCGTGATCTCTCCAGCCTTCCTCCACCTCTTCAGTTCCTGTTCTAAGAAGCCTCTCCAATTCACCTGCTCATGTTCCCTTTGTCCTAATGTGTTTCCTCATCATTCAGCCTGTGAGCTGGGTCTGCTGCCACCAGACCTGCACTTCTTAGCTTGTCAGCCTTGTCCTGGGGTTTTTAGCTTTCCTCCTTTCAAACTTCAATCTGGCTTCAGAGAGGGAGAGGGAGATGAAGAGGGAAAGGGAGAGGGAGACACACACACACACACACACACACAGAAAGACAGACAGACAGACACATATACACAGAGACAGACAGGCAGACACATATACACAGAGACAGACACATATGCATGGAGACAGACAGACAGACACATATACACAGAGACAGACAGACACATACACACGGAGACAGACAGACAGACAGACACACATGCACGGAGACAGACAGACAGACACATATACATGGAGACAGACAGACACATATACACGGAGACAGACACATATACACGGAGACAGACAGACAGACACACATACATGGAGACAGACAGACACATATACAGAGACAGACAGACAGACACATATACACGGAGACAGACAGACACATATACACAGAGACAGACAGACACATATACACGGAGACAGACAGACACATATACATGGAGACAGACAGACAGACACATATACACGGAGACAGACAGACAGACACACACACACACACACACAGAGTGGTGGGGTGTCTGAGACTTGTCAGCCAATGCTGGGGAGACTTAAGGAAGATTAAAAAGCCGTTGACAGACTGTAGCATGCAAAATCTGAACTTGTCGTTCTTAGGTCCCTCTTCTTCCAGCCCGAGTCCAGTCACATCTGAACCGTTCTCCAACTTGCCAAGCCCTCAGCGTGTCTGCTTCTCTCTAGACTATTATTTTCCTGTTCCTTGTCATCTTTTTCATTCTGACTTTAAAAAAAAATGTGTTTGCTTTCTTGTCTGTGTATGTGTGTGAGCCCGAGTGTATTATAACGGGCACTGCGGGCATGCAGGACCCTCAGAGGTCAGAAGAGGACCGTAGAGCCTCTGAAACAGAAGTTCTAGGTGGTTGTAAAACACCATGTAGGTGCCGAGAACCGAACCAGGCTTCTCTGTCAGAGCAGTAAGTGCTCTTAATCTCTGAGCCATTCCTCTAGCTGCACCTATAGATTTAAAGATTTGTTTCACTTTTTTACAAATTATGTATGTATGTCTCTGTGCGGGCCAGTGCATCTGAGGACAGGTGCCTAGGCATCTGCTCACGCCAGACAAGTGCTATCATTGAACCATACCCCTAGTCTCACCGGCTTCTTAAGCATAGGATGACAGCTAACTTTAGGAGTCCAGCGTGTGCACGTGGTAGCCGGACTCTTAAGTGCTTACCAAATGCCTGTGTTTGGTCTGCTGTTGCAGGTGACTTCTGCGACTCCAGCCTGTGCCTGAATGGTGGGACCTGCTTGATGGGCCAAGACAATGACATCTACTGCCTCTGCCCCGAAGGCTTCACAGGCCTTGTGTGCAACGAGACTGAGAAAGGTACCTGTGCCCAATGACCTGCTCCCCTGTCTCTTCCCACGTGGGTAGCCCTTGTTCCAGTAGAAACTCTCGGCCACTTGGAAAAGCGGGCGATTTTAGTATGTGGGCAAATTGATCCTTTCAGAGACCCTCTTGGGTCCAGGATGATGGTGGTAGGGAAGAGGCTGAGTTGGATGGGTCTTGGCTGGGTCCTGTGTTGCTTTTTGCTGTGTTCTGTCCTTTTCAGACCACCTCTCCATCTGATCTGCCTTCTTGCTTCCAGGACCGTGTTCCCCAAACCCTTGCTTGCACGATGCCAAATGCCTGGTGACTGAGGACACACAGCGAGGGGACATCTTCACTGAGTACATCTGCCAGTGCCCTGTGGGCTACTCGGGCACCCACTGTGAAACCGGTGAGCACTGGGGGCCTGTTGCTTGGCACGGGCACTTGTGGTGACGTTGCCTCTGTGAAGACTGAGGAAGGGGGCAGAGTTCGGTGAGGAACCCATTGTCCCGTACCAGACTTCAGGCCTAGCTTCCTCTCTTGGGCCTTTAGGTCAGGCCTGGTGTTGTGGGGGATGAGAGAGTGTGAGGACTGAGGTCATGGGAATGCCATTTCCTGGAGACATACAGTGTCAGAGTTAAATCTTGGGACTTTGTTCACCAGTAAGAAACAGGCTATTTAACTTAGAGCCAGGACCAGCATAGAGGTCAGGGAGGGGGGGAGGCTGTGTCGCTCTGTGCTATAGGAAGGCCAGAAGCCTGGTATATAGGGAGGAGCTGACCTGTCTGACCTGTTTGGCTATCCCCTGGGCTTCAGAGTAGCCTGGGTGAGTGCCAGCTAGCACTGCTGGTGATAGTTCAGCATGCTGCCCCCAGCTCTGCCCTGCGCATACCAGGGCTTTTCTTATCCTGTGTCACATGGGAAGGGCTGTGTTCAGACAAGGGAGGAAGGAAGGTGTGTGTGTGTGTGTGTGTGTGTGTGTGTGTGTGTGTGTGTGTGTGTGTGTGTGTGTGTGTGTGTGTGTGTGCGCGCGCGCACATTCTCATGGGGGTGTTTGGCAGTGTCCAGTTTTCAGCTATCTAGGCTAGGAAGTGGATATTCTGAGGGTCCTCCTTCAGGCAGGTGTGTGTTGTGCTCTGAGGTTAGCTGAAGGAGGGGAAAGCTGGGCCAGCTATGTGGGGTCTGGGCCCCAGGATGGCAGGCTATAGGCAGAGCGCCTGGGATACCCCTGACTTAAGAGGAGACAGAGCAGAGGCCTATTCTTTGAAGGCTGGTCTAAAGCCAGATGAGTTTGAGATTCTTAGGGGGAGAATGGGGAAGCTCCTGATTGCTCAGGCAGATGGAGGGCTGGGTGGAGCCAAGCAAGCCTGCTAATTACCGAGTGGGAGCTGGGCTAACCATGGTGTACCTGGGTGTGAATTAGCCACGCAGCCTTCTCTGGGCTGCCAGGTCTAGAGTTGTCTCTAGGCTGCATGGTAACACCTGGAGCAGAGGGTAGGTGGTGCCCACACAAGCTGCAGGAGTGAGGGGGGCAGAGGGACCGCACTCTTCTTTGTTATGCTGTTTCTGGTGCCAATGCCAAGGCTGCACCTTTGGGTCCCTTGGGGTGTGGAGATGGTGGGTGTGAGGCATCAGATCTAGGATGTCCAGCCCCATTGGGCATCTTACCCTCTCTGTAAGATTGGCAGTACCTGCTCAGGATGAGCCTCCACGGCTAGAGTCCTGTAGGTTATCCCTGGGGCCCCTGGTAGCAGAAGCTTGGGCACACACCGTTGGTGCCCAGAGGGATGGAGAGGTCTTCTTGCCAACAGCTTGACCGCTCTCCTGAGTTTCTGGTGTTGTGGTACTGGTTATGCAGAGGTGATGGGGCTATGGCTGGGAACATGCTAGCATGTGGGTGGGCGGGTAAGGACTTGGTGGTGGAAGGTGCAAAGGATACAGAAGAAAGCAGAATGGTTCTCATCCTCTCCTCAGAAAGCTGCTGAGGAGTGAGTACCATGTGGAGTCAGGTGTGATGCCAGAAGCCTCTGAGCCAAGGCAGGAGAATTCACAGGTCCAAGGGTAGCATGGGCAACTGGGAGTGACCCTGTTCTCCACACAGTAAGGCCTGGGGTTGTAGCTCAGTGGCGGAACCCTTGCCTAGCCTCACACTAAGAAGATGAGGAAAAGCCTGCTTTGTGTGGAGTTATCTTTGCTGTTCCGTACTGTCCAAGGCAACTCCCCTCCCAAACCCACTCCTGGGCGAGCCAGGGCTAGGGATGTGGAGGAAGAGGCCATCCTGCTTTTCTCTCCTACCAGAGACCACCTCCTACCTGGATGGAGAGTACCTGTCCAGCCCAGCCGTCCCTACCACAGCCGCCCCCACCACAGCCGTCCCCACCACAGCCGTCCCCACCACAGCCGTCCCCACCACAGCCGTCCCCACCCCGGCCCCCAACCCCGATCTTTCCAACCACCTAGCCTCCCGTGAGTTAACTCTGCTGGCCCCTTGTCTCCTGTGTCTCCCGTGCCGTCTTCTCTTCCAACTGGTGTCAGTGTCCCTTGATGTTATCTTCTCTGAGCGAGGGTCTGAGGTTCTCCCTGTCTCTAGGTCCTCATGAGAGGCCACGTTGTTTTTTCTTCTCTTGTCCTGTGGACATGGCTGGGTTATGGAACTTTGGATTAGGCCCCTGATGGTTGCTCTCTCCCTGCAGGCTGTTCCACAAAGCTGGGCATGGAAGGGGGCGCCATTGCCGATTCACAGATTTCTGCCTCGTCTGTGTATATGGGCTTCATGGGCTTGCAGCGCTGGGGCCCGGAGCTGGCTCGCCTGTACCGCACAGGGATTGTCAATGCATGGACAGCCAGCAGCTATGATAGCAAGCCCTGGATCCAGGTAGGAAAAGACACAGGGCAGGGTGATAGGGAACACAGGGAGAGGTGACCGTGAGGGAAGGGTCTGTATATGGAGGGCAGCCGTGGGCCTGGAGCCAAAGGGCAGATTATGAGAAGAGATGGTCTTCTTTGGTGGGGGGGTGGGGAGGGCTTTGGCACCTACAGGACCTCTTGGGGTCTTTTGAACTCAGGGGCTCTTCAGAGCACAGGCTCCAGAGCCTCAGGAGAGAAACCAGCCCCTTGGAGAAAGAACCTAGTGAGCTAGCCAGTTGGCTTTGGATGGAAACGCCAGATGATGAGGAGACCACCTTTCTCACCCGGGGTCCAGGTGGACTTTCTGCGGAAGATGCGGGTATCAGGTGTGATGACGCAGGGTGCCAGCCGTGCCGGGAGGGCGGAATACCTGAAGACCTTCAAGGTGGCTTACAGCCTCGATGGACGCAGGTTCGAGTTCATCCAGGATGAAAGCGGAACCGGAGACAAGGTGCGTCTAAGGAGCGGGCACTAACGTCAGGACCCCCAAGAGTCTAGCCCTGATGGAGAAGCAGGAGCAGCCTGAGGGTTGGGGGTGAATCTTCAAGCGCCCCTTGATATATGTAGAAATGGATAGATCTTGATCATATTCACGCTCTGTGGTCGCAGGCCGCAATCTCAGCCTTCAGAGACTCAGAGTAGTGCCATGCCCAGGCAGGGGCAGTGGTTGTGGTGGATTTGACCTTTGTTCTGAACATTTCGGGGCTGCCGTGTACAGTTGTAAAGGTGTAATTAACTGAGTGGGCACTGTTCACAGCACAGATACCATACAGGTCTATATATCTGTCAGAAAGTTGCTGTTGTTATAAATGCACACAGAGGCCCTCTAGATAGCCCCGTGTGAGCAGGGGTTTATGCCAGGGCCCTGTGATGACCAAGAGGTGAGTGACAAGGACACTAACCTGATGGTGGTGGAGAATCAAAGCAAAGGCTGCAGGCTGAGTCCATGTGGGCTCCGTGGAGGAGGCTGTTCTTCCAACCTTCGATGGCCTCTTGCTTCCTCCTCCTCCAGCCCTGCCCCTTCTCTTGTAGGAGTTTGTGGGTAACCAGGACAACAACAGCCTGAAGATTAACATGTTCAACCCCACTCTGGAGGCACAGTACATAAGGCTGTACCCTGTCTCGTGCCACCGCGGCTGCACCCTCCGCTTCGAGCTCCTGGGCTGCGAGTTGCATGGTGAGTGAGAGAGAAGAAGCTTCCTCTGTCTCTGACGGCCTGATCTGCTCAGGAGTTCCTGTGGAGACTGACCCCCTGCTTCCTGCCTGGGAGTTCCAGTTATATGCTGTCTGCCAGTCCACTGCCCTGGGCATTTTGGATAGCTATTTCACGTCTCAGTATTTCTGCTTATTTTGGTTCCTGGTGCTTCTAGAACAGGCAGTGAATTCCCCCATCGCAGGGGAATTGTCTGTTCTCTTTGTTGCTGTATTCCCAGGGCCTCAGACACGTGGGTGCTTAGTTAAATCTTTGATGAGGGATGAATGAATGAATGGAAGGACACCTCCCTGCATTATTCATCCAAGATACCCAGCTGGGAGGTGCAAGCATAGTGCTTTCCCTTCAGGCATCTGCCACCCGCATTGTGCCATCATGCGGGTGCTTCTAGGACGGGGATTTAGAAAGGGACAGGTTGCTGCTGAACCAGGGAGATTACCCTCTGAAGAGGACCTTCTGACCAATACTGCCATCTAGTTAAGGCCCACTGTCTCTTTTCTGAGGTCTGTTTCTCTTTGCAGCCATAGTGCCACCTACTGGCCATATGGGGTAACTACAGGGCTGGCTCTGCTCACCGTCTTTGAAGACCTGCCCGGAACACCCGGCTGTGCCTTCTTTCCCTGCTAATGGCACTGTTTCCCCGTTTCTGCATTTTAGATACTGCCTACAGCTGAAATCTGGGTCTCACTGGTTTCTACCCTCCCCTCCACTTAGGTTCTAGCAACTCAGGGCTTTGTGATTACTAGCCATACCTGCCACTATTGAGCCACACCCAAGCCCTGGTCTATTTTGGTTTTTTTTTTGTTTGTTTTTTTTTGTTTATTTTGTTTTTTGTTTTTTGTTTTTTGTTTTTTGGTCCCCCGGCTGTCCCTGAACTCATGGAGATTCACTTGCCTCTGTCTCCTGAGTGCTGGGATTAAAGGCATGCACCATCATGCCTACTCCGCTACCCCTTTAAAAGTATAGATTTAAGCTAGTATGCTTCTGTTACCAAATGTGGGCCACAGTGTGTACCACAAGAAGCTGAACTCGGCCCCTGTGCTCAAGAAGCCAATTGAAACAGCGAAATTAATGGTCAAAAGCAGAAAGAGATGTATTCAGTGTGGCCATGTAAGGGAAGGTGGACAGAGACCCAGTGGTTCCCTCAAGTTCTTCTTTGGGATCCTGAGCTATGTTAAAAGTTTAAATAGAGGGCCAGGGACACGCTGGCAGGTCTAAGCAGTACTGAGTCGTGGCCCCACCCACTCCTGACTCATCATTGTCCGGGCTTCTGTCTCATCCTGATCTGACAAGTTGTTAGAATGTACAAAAATCTTCAGGGAGGCACATTCGCGTCTCGTATGGTTCTCCCGGTGGCATGGGATTCCCTGGGAAATTTGCATCTGTTGGTTCTCATTGTTTCAGTAGTCTGATAGTCGCGGGAGAGACACACGTATCTTTCAGATTATTGGGTTTTGCAGGAAGGTTATCCTTCTCACAGGTCACTGCCTTTTGCATCATGTGACTTAGTGTCTGGCAAAGGGCAGAGCTAGGTCTGGTCTGACCACTGCTCCCTGGGGCTGCTGGCTTGAGGCCTTTGGTTCTCCAGGTTACCAGGATAGTTAGTGAAGCCCTGAGTGATTTAAGTCTTGGGGTAGGGCAAGTTGAGCCTCACATCGGAGAGCTGTGTCCTCTGCTTCCTTCCCATCCTGGCCCACCTTTCTCTGTAACCCAGTCTGTTAGCTCCAGAGTGTTGGGGTGTGTGTGTATGTGTGTGTGTGTGTGTGTGTGTGTGTGTGTGTGTGTGTACGTGCACTGTACATGTGGGTGGGATGAGGCCCAGTCTTTGGTGAGTTAACTGTTTAATTTAGACAGTTACTAAGTTTCCCCTAAATACCTAGATCCAAGGAGCTGAACAGGTGAGACCTTTGACCTCATGAAACTTGCAAGGAGTCAGAGGTGAGATTAGTAAATAAAAGGAAGGTCAGGGGTGGGCAAGATGGCTGAGTAGTTAAGAGCACCTGCTCCTTTTCCAGAGGACCTGGGTTGATTTATAGCACCCGCATCAGGGGCTCACAATCACGTGAAAGGCCAGTTCCAGAGGTCCCAGTGCTTTCTTCTGGCCTCAGTGCACTGCTTCTACAGCACACACACACACACACACACACACACACACACACACACACACACACACACACACACACACACACACACACACACACACAAATCAATACTCAGGCACATATTATAAAGAAAGAAGAGAAAAGAAGAAAAGTCAGTTAGCAGCAAGAAGTCTGAAGGAGGAAGTGGTGGAGTCCAGGGAGCAGCTGGAGAGCCAGTCCCAGGGAGATCTTAGAAGGGGTATTCTAGGTGGAGAATTGCAAGGCCAAAGGTCCTGGGGCTTGTTGAAGGATAAGAAAGCCGCTGGGGCTGCAGTCTGAAGTGTGCAGGGAGACTTGGAGAGAGATGGGCTCCACAGACCAACTGTTTTAGCATTTTCCAACTCTTCTCTGGACCTGCTGGGGCGGAATTTTTAATATAGTTTACGTTCCGGTTCTGGTGATTTTATTTAAAAAAAAACCAAAATATTTATTTATGTATTTTATGTATATGAGTGCTCTATCTGCATGTACCCCTGCAAGATAGAAGAGAGCATCAGATCCCAGTACAGATGGTTGTGAGCCACCGTGTGGTTGCTGGAAATTAAACTCAGGACCTCTGGAAGAGCAGTCGGTGCTCTTGACCATTGAGCCATCTCTCCAGCCCCCCAGTTCTAGTGATTTCACCCAGGGCAGATACTCTGTCACTGAGCTAAATGTTCAGAGTCTGTCTCTTTAATTTTTAAGAGGCGGGGTTTTGCTATTCAGCCCTAATCATCAAAGACACTGTCTGCTACAAATAACAACCCTTGTCTGGGGAGATTTATGACCTCCAGGACACCAGGGCCTCACTCCAGGTTGGCCTAATCTTGCAATTCTTCTGCCTCCACCTGCTAGGATCATGGAAAGGTACACCATGCCTGACCAGCTTGTTTATAAGATCTGCCGTCTCTGTGGAGAGCCACAGAGGGTCTCACTTCACAGAGGAGGGAGAAGATGACCTCCAGCGAGGCAAGGACTTGTGCATGCATATACTGAGGCCATGGCCTATAGTTTGCTGTCTCTGCGAGGCCCATGCCAGGGATAATTGTACAGGGTCCTACCCCTAGGAGATGAGGAGAATGAGTAATGTCTGAAAAGTAGTCCCAGGGTAGTGGCTACCTCAGAAGGTCCCAGTCCTGGATGAGCGAGCTCACAGCGCAGGAGTCTCTGTGGAAGCAGGGTGATGGCTGCCTGGCCTCCTGCCTTTTGTATGGAATGGCTCTGCAGGCACCTTCGGGAGGCAGGCATCTGGGGGGACACACTTTCCAGATGAAAATGTGGCTTTTCATCCCCACTGCCACACTCTTCCGCCTTTTACGGGACACAGTTGCAGGGTGGGGATGTGGCCGGACATGAGAGACGGACCATTATCCGCCCGGGAGTTTTACTTTCTACTTAGCATGACCTGTTCATCCGGGAGCAGTATGAGTGCAAACTTGTTGGTCATTCCTGAGAGTGAGCCTGGAGGCAGAGGGAGGAAACAAAGGCTGTTCTCCGGGTACACACCCCAGCATGCTAGACATGTTGGGGTGAGCCGAGGCCCTCCACTAGGTCTTAAGAAATGTTCTCGGGAAGGACACAGAAGCAGCTCCCAAACTCCAGGAATTCCTGGGCTTCAGTAGCCTGTAGCTGCTGGAGGGGAGGGGTGTTTGCTGTACATCACTGGATGGCTCCATACAGGACTTTACGGGTCCTGGCATGGGGGATGATGTCACATTTGGGGTGGTGGTCAGGATCAGGTGTGTGAGATGTGGGTACAACCTCTCTGTGGTTGTGGGCAACACCTCCCGGCCTCTGTTTTCCCATGCCGATAGCTACTTACTTGTTCAGTGTGTTCTGTGGCTAACGTAACTCCAGGAAGCACCCAGCTGTGGGAGGTGTTCTAAGAGAAGGGGAGGGAGTGCTGGGAGTTTGGCCATGTCAGGGGGTGTCGGTGATCTTCTTGGTGCAAATTGGGATGGGGCTGGGGGTTGGAGCTGAGTCCAGCTGACTGTAGTGAAGAGATAGCGGAGAGCAAGCAAGGATAAGAGAACAATTGAGGGCTGGGGAGATGGCTCACTGGTTAAGAGCACTGACTGCTCTTCCAGAGGTCCTGAGTTCAAATCCCAGCAACCACATGGTGGCTCACAACCATCTGTAATGGGATCTGATGCCCTGTTCTGGTGTGTCTGAAGACAGCTACAGTGTACTTATATACATTAAAAAAAAAAAAACAACGAGAGAGAGAGGAGAGAGAGAGAGAGAGAAGAGAGAGAGAGAGAGGCGAGAGCGAGCCAACAGTGGCCTTGGAAGGCAGGTAGGAAGTCCAAGAGGATGCTAAGTTGAGCATCATGGCCTAGTCCCAGATGTTAGGAAGCTGAGGATGAAGGATCTTCTAATAGTTTTTTTGGGGGGTGGTGGTGATGGTGGTGGTGGTGGTGGTGGTGGTGGTGGTGGTGGTGGTTTGAGGCAGCGTTCTTTGTGTAGTCCTGGCTGTCCTGGAAACTGGAAGATCTCTTGAGACCAGGAGTTCAAAGGCCAGTCTGTGTGATACACCTGAACTCAGCTCAGAAAACAAAGGCTGGTGGTCACTTAATTGGGAAGCGTGCTCATGAGAACCTTGGTTTCGGCGTGCAGCACCACATAACCTAGGTGTGGGGGTGCATGGCTGTAGTTCCTTTACTCTGGTGGTGTAGGTAAAGATCAGATGTTCAAGGTCATCCTTGGCTGCGTAGTGAGTTTAAGTCAGCCTGGGCTCCACAAAATACCGCCTCAAACCAAACCAAACCAAACCAAACCAAACCAAACCAAATCCTAAACTAAAATAAAAGCCGTTTGGGAACCGCAGCCCTTTCTCTTTTTATCATCTTGAACCTACACATACTGGTGACAGCCCCTTTTGCCCACAGGATGCTCTGAGCCCCTGGGCCTGAAGAATAACACGATTCCTGACAGCCAAATAACAGCCTCCAGCAGCTACAAGACGTGGAACCTGCGTGCCTTTGGCTGGTACCCCCACTTGGGGCGGCTGGACAATCAGGGCAAGATCAATGCCTGGACAGCTCAGAGCAACAGTGCCAAGGAATGGCTGCAGGTGAGAGCGGGTGGGATTTGTGACCCTGCCCAGCCCCAACCGCTGCTCTCCAAGGGATTCCCCGAAAAGCCTTAGTTTTCTTTGTTTCTTTTTCTCTTTCTTCTTTCCAGGCTACCCATTTTCTCTTGATCCTGCTTTGTTGTGCTTTCACACTTGCACATGCACACACACACACATAGACACACAGTCACACACATACATGCACATACATACACACATACACACGCACTCACTTGCACTCACACACATGCACACAGGCACTCACATGCAGTCACACACATGCAGTCACACACATGTGCATGTACATGCACACACACATACATGCACATACACACATATATGAACATACATACACACACAGACATACCTACACACACATACACACCCACTCACACACACATAAATATACTCACAAACACACATACCTACACACTTAAACACATGGATACACACATACGCTGCTCATACACACCCACTCACACATAAACACTCACAGACACACACACACATATACCTACACACACAGTGACACATACTGACACACGTGCACGCTCACACACACACACACACACACACACACACACACACACACACACACAGAGAGAGAGAGAGAGAGAGAGAGAGAGAGAGAGAGAGAGAGAGAGGTAGAGAGGTAGCACCGTCTCGTCAGCTATCACAGAGTTGACAAAGCTTGCCTGTGGGCAGCAGGGCAGAATGGCAGAGGGCACTTTAGGACTAAACCACTTCAGCAAAGCACATGTGTTCTCCCACTCAGTGTAACTGGGAAATCTCAGAGAGAATGGAGAATGCAGATGGGGAAACTGAGTCCTGGCAGATTGTGTGGCGCTTACCTGCTGGTTGTGGGTGAGCAGGGCTTATAACCTAGATCTGGGGACTGCCGGTCCAGGGGTCAGTTTTCAGGATAGTCAGGGAAAGGACAAACCTAGGCCAGAGGTGCTCAGTCGGGGTCGGGTTCATCAGGAGCCACCCGCTTTTGGGCTCTCTCAGGACCATGTAAAGCTCCAGGAAGCCTGACAGGTTTCAGAAGCAATTCCCACTCCTATAGGCTGTGGTCTCTTGGCCTGTTCACCACACCCCAGTATACATCTGATGCAGGACCTGGCAGAGTTGGCCAAGGCCCGGACCTGTGAAATGCCCTTCACTAAGCTTTACTGTGCTGGAGTTCGTGGGTGTCAAAGTGGATCATTTACGTGCCTTTGTTTATTTTGACTTCACATCTTTGTCATATTGGAGATAGAACTCAGGGTCTTGGGCATCCTAGACCAGTGCTGTGCCACTGAACTATATCCCCTGTCCTTGGTATTTTGAGGCAGGGCGTTGATATGTAGTCAGACTGGCCTTCTACTCCATTGTCAACCTCCTAAATGCTGGGGTTACAGGCGAGCGCCACCACACAGGCTTTATCTTCTGGATGAGTGTCCTAGGGTTTCTACTGCTGGGATGAGACATCATGGCCAAAAAGCAAGTTGGGGAGGAAAAGGCTTATTCAGCTTACACTTCCATATTGCTGTTCAACATTGAAGGACGTCAGAGCAGGAACCCAGATGGGGCAGGAACCTGGAGGCAGGAGCTAATGCAGAGGCCATGGAGGGGTGCTGCTTACTGGCTTGCTCCACATAGCTTGCTCAGCCTGCTTTTTTTTTTTTTTTTTTTTTTTTTTTTTTTGGTTCTTTTTTTTCGGAGCTGGGGACCGAACCCAGGGCCTTGCGCTTCCTAGGCAAGCGCTCTACCACTGAGCTAAATCCCCAACCCCTCAGCCTGCTTTCTTATACAACCCATGGATGGAAGCACTCACCATGGGCAGGGCCCTCCCCCATCAATCACGAATTGAGAAAATGCCTTACGGCTATTCCTTAGGGAGGCAGCTTTTTTTCCTCACTTGAGGTTTCTCCTTTCAGATAACTCTAGCTTGTGTCAATTTGACATAAGACTAGCCAGCGCGAGGAGGAAATAGGCTAGCAGGTCATCCCCAGTGTGTCTGCCTTTTCACCTTCCTGAAGAAGCTCCAACCTAGGACGATGAATGTTGTTTTTTTTTTTCCTGTAGGTTGACCTGGGCACTCAGAAACGAGTGACAGGAATTATCACCCAGGGGGCCCGTGACTTTGGCCACATCCAGTATGTGGCATCCTATAAGGTAGCCCACAGTGATGATGGTGTGCAGTGGACCGTATATGAGGAACAAGGAACCAGCAAGGTGGGTGTCTGTCCGGCTGCAAGTCCTGGGATGCTGTGGGGTCCTGATGGGTGGAGGAGGTGGCAGACTGTGGGGCACTCCTGACACTCCAATTGTTTCCAGGTCTTCCAGGGCAACTTGGACAACAACTCCCACAAGAAGAACATCTTTGAGAAACCTTTCATGGCTCGCTATGTGCGTGTCCTTCCACTGTCCTGGCATAACCGCATCACCCTGCGCCTGGAGCTGCTGGGCTGTTAGTGCTCAGTCCTTCCAGCCCAAGTGACGAGGACGGCCAGAGGCTGAGGGGCCTCCTGGCCCTGCCTCCCAGGCCCTGCTGCCTTCTGTGGCTGACACCTTCTCAATCCTCCCTCTTGATTGCACTGGGACTACAGGCAGGAAGGGCAAGGGGGTTTCAGAGTTGCCCCTCACCCTTCCCCTCACCCTGCAGCCCCCACAGGCCTCCTGCTAGCCCCTTCTCTCAGGCATTCTGGGGGAGTTGGACAGGTCTGAGATGAATAGAGAAGAAGAGTGAAGTTGGGGTATGTGGGCTGCTGTACCAACCACCCCAAGTCCTAAACTTTCTCCAGGGGTTGACTCAAGACTAAAGGGAACCTCTGGTTGCCCACCCATCTCTGCACACCGCACATTCCTCCATGTTCCATTCCTGGAAGGAGAGGCCCATGTCCTCTTGCTGCCCCTTGGGTCACCAGATCCTGCCTCTTATCTCCTGAGACCCCTCTTGACCCTCGCTCTGGAGCCTCGGTTGACAAGAGGACTGTCGGGTCTGGAGAGATAGATGGGCTCTGGGTGGTTGGCGAGCTGGCTGTGGGACCTCTGCTGGCTTGCTACCCAAGTTAACAAGCAGATTCCAAAATACATTTGTGCTCTCCACTGGACCTTCTGTGCTTCCTTATTGCTCTGTCCAAGCCAGAATGTCTGGTGCTCTCTGCCCCCACCCTGTCCTCCTGAGCCCAACACTCTTATGTCAATTGCCAGACCGCAGACAGCTTAGGAGTAGGAATGGGAGACAGGGGGTGGGGTGCAGTTAGGATAGGCTTCCCCCTTCCCGCCTCTACTTCTCTACTTCTCTGGCTCTGGCCTATAGTTGCTACCTGGTGAAGGACCAGAGAAGGCCTGGCAGAGAGGTGGTTCCTATGACTGCTCCCTTCCCTCACTGGGAAGGTGGGCGAGGCCTGGATACTAGGTTCTCTTTGGTAGTTTCCATTTTCTTTTTAGAAGTCTGGCTTTCAGAGAAAAAGGGCCATGGTAGACTGAGCGTGGTCGGGGGAGGGGGAGGGTGCACGTGGAAAGGAAGGAAAGGGTGAGGAGTTGCCAAACAGGATTGTGGGCGAGAACATGATGCTTCCTAGAGTCCACTGGTGGGAGGAAAGGGGGGCTCTGCCCTGCTCTGCAGAATGGCCAGTAGGAGCTATGCTGGCCATGTCTTGACCCTGGTTTTCAAGAGTTAGGTCCCAGCTGAGCTTCAGGAGCCACACTGTGGTTCTCTGGGAAGGAGAAGGGCAGCTACTTGGCTGCTGAAGGGAGAACAAGGAGGTTTGTCTGGGAGCACTTCAGGAACACTCAGCTGAAAGTGCTTCTTTATAAGAGCTGTCCACTGTTGTCAGGGCTTCTTGTGCTTAGGACAGAGTAAGAAGCTCAGTGGTACTCTCTTCATAAAAGAGAGGTGGGAGACTGCCGGACCCTGAGGGCCTCTCAGCCTGAAGCCTTGCTCGAACATTAGCACTGTAGTCCTGTGATTGGAACTCAGGAGTCTTTCTAGGGTTTGCTGGCCCCAGTCCTCCCTTCTGGGGAGCACTACCCCAGCTCCTAATCCTGGCCTTCCCTGGGGACCAGCAGACGATAGGAGAAGCATCCTTTTAGATCTACTGCTTGCGATGGCCTTGCCTCCTGGGACTAAATACACAGGAGAGGGAGTAACACCTCTCCCTGCCTGGCCCACACTTCACAGCCATTTCTGTGGACCAGACTTTATCTGGGCTGCTGGGCAGGTGGGTGGATGGTGTGGGAGACTAGTATTGCCCAAGCTTGTTTCTTGGTTCTTTCTATGTAGCCTCGTGTTGGCCACAGCCTTGAGAACGTTTCCGTTCTGGGATCCTAGCTTAAGAGTCTCTCACTTTGACTTTGGTTTTCTTTCCCTTTCTTGTCTACAGTCCAGACAGCCAGACTCTGCTTACCGACCACCCTGTCACTTGCGCTGACAACAGACCCTTCTGGCTGATCACAAGTCTGCTTCCAAAGCCAGACGCTGTTAGCTCTGAGACCACCTCCCCTGCCTCTGCCTGCTCCAAGTTTGAATATGGTAGAATGGCCTGGAGCCTAAAGCCTCAGTTCAGACAATCTGCTCATATCTTAGTTCTGAGTGACATTTGGCTTCTGCTATATAAAAAATGGAAGTAGGAAAGCTGAATCCATGACATTGCTGGGACTAAAGGACAGAGTACGGAGCACAGATGCCAAGCCTGGCCCAGCCACAGCCTCAGAGGCTTGTGGGAGTTTCCTCATTGGTACTTGTATCCAGTTTGTTTCCCTCCCTAACCTGCTCCCTTTGCCAGTGTGCCTGGTATTCATTTTAGAGGGAACTTAGGTCCACAGAAGTTGTGTTTTGTTCCTAGCTGGGAGAAAAACACACACACACACACACACACACACACACACACACACACACACACACACACACACACACACACACACACACACACACACACACACACACACACGGAGGGAAGGAGTCAGTGCTATCTAGAGTGTATTTAGAAAAGCCTGGCTCCTGACCCTGTGCCCTTGCTGAAGGACCTCCTTCGCTTTCTCTGTTGAAACAAGTAGGCCATGCAGGCCACGACCTGCTCATTTTGGACAGGAAAGAAAACAACACCCTGTCCAAACAGAAGCATCCTGAGTAGCGGCTGCTTGAGAGACAGATGTCAGAGCCCTGCAAGAGGGCTCTGTTAGAGGAGTGCCCCTCCTATCCTGACTTATCCCACCCCAGGACCTCCTGGGGGTGGTCTATGTGTGTGGCTAGCCATTTATCTCTGTGCTCAGCCTCTGGAAGAAGGTTGTCATCCCTCAGCTCTCAGGGGAAGCAGGCATACATAACTTACTCTTCTCGAACTATCTAGGGCAGTCATAGCCCACCCGCAGAGTGCTGAAAGGGGCTTCCCTTTTTGGAAGCCTGGGTATTTTAATGGGACCTCCCACCTCTATAAACAATTCTCTGCCACCTCTCTTTCAACTCCTCCTCCAAGATGTGACAGCTACAACTCCTGGGTCTTCATTCACATCTTGCCAGCCAGCAGCTCCGGGTTTCGAATCTCCAGCTCTAACAGCGGCTACTCCTCCGGGGGCCAGGCCTTTGGGACTTAAGGGAAAGGGACTGTGTACCTTTAAGGGGCTGGTCCAGCGGGCGCGCGGTGTTTGTTGGAAGCAGCTTCCTCTCGGGCCATTCAAGATCCCAAATTCTTCTGCTGCTTCAGACCTGGACAGCCTGTGGCCTCAGCGTGTCGCAGTGGCCCCAAGCGGGTTGAGCCGTCGAAGAACTTGCTGGGGACGGTACACGTGGCTGGGGGTTGGGGGGGGGGTGGCTGTCTGTTGTGCATGCAGGTTTCTCCCTTTTCGCCTAGGGGACCCCGCGGTTGCGGAGAAGGATAGGGATAGGGGACAGGGAACAGAGGGCAGCTAGGGACGGAGGGACTCATCTGCCATGTCATCAGTAGCCGTACAGGCAGCGGACTTGCGCGCGACCCTTTTCGGAGCTACCAAGAAGTAAAACCACAGCGAACCTCCGGGACATCCGAGGTCTGCTGCCTTCTGCTTGTAGTAGGTCGGTACTGTCTCAGTAGAACCGTACCAGATCTGTTCCAGGCATCCACGGGATGCTGCAGGAGCCACCAGAGACCTTGGGGGTGCTGGTAGGGGGACTGGAGACAACCTGCGTTGGGGTGAGCGGAGGATGTGTGCTTTTAGTCTACTTTGAATACTTGGGGGTAAAATGCAGGACACTAGCGAGCACCTGGAGCGTTTGCCTTAGGGACAGGAATGCACGGGGCAAACTCGGTGCAAGCTGGTCACATCCAAGTAGGAGGCCTCGAAGGAAAGGCATAGTCCCTTGAACCCATCCCTACCCCTAGCTCATTGGGTGGTCACCAGCCACCTGCGATCCTGCTTGGACAAGGGCCTCCGGATCTGACCCAGGGAGCGCCTCTGCCCAGTAAGAAAGGGACGAAGACCCGAGGCGCCCTTCTTCCCTCCAGCGACTGGCACCGGAGGCCCGTAATGCTGGTGGAAAACGCCCCTCTTTTCCCTTTGCGGTGGTGTTGGAGGAACTTCAAAGGCTTGGTAAAGCCCATTTGAAAGGGGGCATTGATGTCAAATTCCTTCCTGAACTTGCCTAGTGTATCTGGGGGATGGGGGGGATCCTGCCCTCTGCCGGTGTCTAAGGGACTAATACTTACCAGTGGCTCAGTTACAGTGAGACTATGGTAGAAGTGACATCTTCTCTTCCCTGTCAGGATTCAGTTTAATTTTGTTCTCTTTGGACACTTTTTGGCCAGCGGTGCCCCGAAAAGGCAGAGAACTGGTGATCGTGGTCCCTGAATCTCCTCTACGCCCCAGATATTAGCCAGAGTTAAATAAAGCCTTGGCGGATCACTTTTCCTCCACCGTGAAGAGAGTGGCTTCAGGGGTGGCTGCTTCTCTCCTAGTTGCTCAGAAGGGAGAGAAATCGCCCACTGCTAACAGTCACAGCTGCTGAGGCTTGTCTGCACCAGAGAGTGGTCCGCAGTCTGCCAGTACTTTGCCCTTTGGTCTTCCAAAGAATGTTTTCTGACTGGCAGAGTGGGCCCGTTTATGAATGAAGAGAACGGGGCTCAGACACTTGTTCAGGAGCAGACTGGTTGTAAGTGGACACACCCAGAACAGAATCCAAGCAGCCGGTCTCCTTGGTGTCCTAGGCAGAAGAGGCTATTGGCTGACACAGAGTGGAAGAGGTGCTTATCAGTGACAGAGGGGATGAGACATTGCTTCTGATGCCCACCCAGGCTTTTGCTCTGTGGTTAACCTTAGCATTTTGGGGCCTCCCTTGTCTTCAGCCTCAGAAGTGGGGTGCGGGGGCTTGCATTCCAAGAGGCCAGATGACTTGCCCAGGGTTACTCAAAAGTCTCAGTTCAAAGCCAGCAAACCAGAATCTTCGGATTTTATGACTTCCCCCTGCCATTTGTTATTGGGCACTGGGCACATCTCTTGCTAACTTCTTTTATTTGTCCTGACACCTCCCTGGTGGAAGGCTACACACCTGCAGGGCTAGCCTCGGACTCTCCACTTGCATGGTGCTAATAAAGTCGGACTGGAGTGCATTCGGGTGCTCAGGGAAGCTGAGGTCAGAAGGGCTAGGGCGGGGGAGGCCATTCTTTGTGTTCGGTGTGGATTTGATGACACACATTTGATTGGGGGCCAGAAGTCGCTCATAGCCATCCTTGAAGACCGTAACTCAGATTCACACCATGCCTCTTCTGAAGATTCCTTGTCCTTTTTTTAAAAAAGTCCAAGAGGGATCCATGCAGTCTGGCCACCACGTGGGCATTGTTTCCTGATGCCACTGGGGCTCCAGCCTCTTTGGCCTCTGAGTTCTCCCTGCAATGCTCTTCTCCCAGGATTCTCAAGGCTCCCATCTTCTTGGAGGTCTCCCTGACTTACGGTCAAGGAGCTCCCAGAGCTCAGATTGTGGTTCAGTTGGTAGTGTGCTTGCTCAGCACTCACACAGCCCTGGGTTCCATACCTGCGGCCCCAGGCAGAGGTAGGAGGATCAGAAGTTCAAGACCACCCTCAGCAGCATGAAGAGTTGAGGCCAGCCTGGCCTACATGACACCCTATTTTGAAAGTAAATAAACAAGTAAGCACCCATCTCCCTGCTCCATCTTCCCCCATCACTTGCAGTCCCACCGGTGGCTGTCATCACCTTTGTGACTCTGAGGCCCAGCAGCACTCTGACTCGAACCCCTACTGCTTAGAACTCTGCCTAGCATGTGGAGGCACGGGCAATATTTGCTAAAGAAATTAGGTCAAATCCCATCTCTTTCCTAAGGATAGCCTTAGGCATGCATCTTAGCTCTACTGAGCCCCAGTTCTCTTGTCTAACAATGAAGATGATGTTGGTGTTACTGTAGCCAGGAAGGTGTGCTGACCGTTAGAGGATAGGTCATAATTCACATCAGGCAAAAGGAATCCTGCTCTGTCATTTGTTGGCTGTGTGGTCTTTGGGTAGTTGATTCAGATCTCTGTTTACTTGTGGAGTGAATGGAGAGAATAAAATTCTCTGCTACAGTTATGGTTTGGGACCTCTTAGGAGGGTAACTAAATGAGGTTCATTAAAAAACCAGGGAGCTAGTCTGGGGTCCAGGCTGGAGGTTGTGAGTGTTTCCAGTGTCTCTGTGGCTGGAAAAGCCAGCTTTGGGAACTCACACTCTGTGTCACTGGAGGGAAAGCTTGCTGTAGAATTCCAGGTTTTTCTGAGCTGTGGCTACCTTCTCTGTGACTGACTGAATGAAGGGTACCAGGTCAGCGCAGTGGGGAATCACATTGATGTGGCAGAGGCTTTCCCCAGTACTTGAGCATGTGGAGATTTCTGACTCTTCTGACTCCTCAACTTACTATTTGTTGTGTGGATTCTGATAAAGGCTGGCAGAAAGCACCTAGCTTCATTCAGCATCTCCATGGGTGTGCATTAGCATCCAGACTCCTGTGGGTGGCTGTCCAGAGCTCAGGGAGCAAACGGATGGGGGTGTTTCCCAATCCTTGCTAAACCAAATTCCCAGATCAACTGTCACCATATCAATGCAAGGATACAAGCAGGATGACGGTTATAACCCATGTGACTGTCTCGAGGGAGTTTAGCACCAGAAGCCTTCTAATAAAATCAGGACTCAGATGAAGAAATTCCCAGGCAATCCTGAATTTATAAACAAAAAGTAGAAGAGGGGAATCTAGCCTAGGGCATCCTGTGTGTCAGGCGAGTGGTCTACTGTTGCGTGTAGTTTTACGTTACCCACTTCAGCTCTGAGAAGTGGCTGAGCTACCAGTCCTCTCCCAGCTTCCTTTGAATCCTCGGACAACACACACACACACGCACGCACGCACGCACGCACGCACGCACGCACGCACGCACACACATACATTTTCAACTTGTCTTCTTGGTACAGCTGCTGGGTGTTATGATCTCCTGCCTGGAAAAATTGTTCCCTTATCAATTTCTTATCTCCATCTCTCTCACCTGCCCTAAACTTCAGCTGCTAAACTCCCCTGGCCACCTGCCTATAGGAGCAGCCTGTATGGCCACTCTATTTTGAGATCTCACGTGACTCTTAGTTCTTCTCTCTCCAAAGCATGGCGAACTCCGTTCTCCTCCTGTACCTTCCGCCCAGCAATGGTTTTCTTTACTGACAGATCAAGAACCAACTGAGGAACAGTACCTTAGCATCAGAACCACCCCCTACAGTCCACCATGGAGCAACACTCAGCCCTGGGCACACTTCTCATTTGGACAAATTCAGCTCCTTCTCTTCCTCTCCTCCTCCTCCTCTTCTTCTTTTAGTTAGGGAAAGGTTTATTTGGTTTACAAGCTGTGGTTCAGCTTGTCCAACAAAGGCTCTCTACCAATGGAAAGAATCCAGTAGTCGTTCATTCCACAAGGCTGGATGTCTCAGCTAGTCTTCCGTAAACCCTGGGATCCTGAAGAAGTAGACTCTAATGTCAATTAAGGAATGGACTTGCCATGAGCAGTGAGAATCAGCAGGCAGAGACTGAGCTTCCTTCTTCCATGTTCTTTATAAAGGCTCCCAGAAGAAGGTGTGGTCCAGGTTAAAGATGAATCTTCCCACCTGCCTTTCCCATTCCCTTGGCCTCCAGTCTCTAAGGTTAGATGCATCTTCTCCCACTGAGGCCAGACCAGGCATCCTCTGCTGTATATGTGTTGGGGGCCTCAGACCAGCTACAGTTTGCTGCCTGGTTGGTGGCTCAGTGTCTGAGAGATCTGAGGGGTTCAGATTAGCTGAGACTGCTGGTCCTCCTATAGGGCTACTCTCCTCAGCTTCTTCTAGTCTTTCCCTAATTCAACCACAGGGGTCCCAACTTCAGTCCAGTGGTTGTTTATAAGTATCTGCTTCTGCCTCAGTGAACTGCTTGTTGAGCCTCTCGGAGGACAGCCATGCTGGGCTCTTCTCTATAATCCCACCATGGCATGAGTAATAGTGTCAGGCCTCGGAGCCTTCCCTTGAGATGGATCCCAAGTTGGGCAGGTCACTTTCCCTGAGTCTTCTTTTTCCATTTTTGTCCCTGCAGTTCTTTTAGACAGGGACCTCCTCTTCTTTTTAAAGATCTCTTTGTTTCAGCTGTGCGAGTGTTTTGCTCACATGTATCTCTGTGTACCGCATTTACCAGAAGAAGGTGCTGGATTCCCTGGAGCTGGAGTTGTAAGCTACCATATAGGTGCTGAAAACTGAGCTGGCTTCTAATGATGTCAGTGACTTCAGGGAGCTCTATCAAGACCGAGGAATCCTTGACCCATGACAGAAAGACCCGCCCTCTGGCCCAGAGTCCTGCAAGAATTTATGATACTGTAGGTCTTTTGCTTTGCCTGTCTAACCTTTTAACATTGAAATACGACATGGTCATCTACAAGGTTCATGTGCGAGAACCATGCAATCAAACTAAAAATACATGCATCCATGCATGCATCCATGCATGCATCCATGCATACATACATACATGCATGCATACATGCATGCATACATGCATACATACATACATACATACATACATACATACATACATAAAATTACAGGCCTGGAGAGATGGCTTATCAGTAAAGAGCACTTTCTGTTCCTCCAGAGGACCTGAGTTCAGTCCCCAGCACCCACCTTGAGTGTCTCACAACTTCCTGTTACTCCAACTATAGGGGATTCAACACCATCTTTGACCTCCATGAACACCTGCTCACATATAGCATAACAGCCCCCCCCAAATCTCATAATGTTTTCAGTTAGTTTTATGATTTTGTGTTTAGGCCGTACTCTACAACCTCCTAAGATGGGACCATCAAATGGGGACCAAGTATTTACACACATAAGCCTCTAAGATCATGTCATAGGTTTATGAAGTGCGTAAGGGTATTCAGCACAGTGAGCCCGAGCTATGTTCACGGATACTCAACATGTCGTGGTTTAAGTTCAAGGGTACTTACTTGTTCCTGGGCCAATTTAGGTAGAGGGTGTCCAGGCTGGAGAATGGCTGTGGTTCCCATCTCTCTGCATTTGACTACTGCGGTCCTAGCAGGTTGGAGAAAGAACATCAGGACATGGCCTCTCTGAGAGAGTTTTCACTACAGGCCTGGATATTGTTGCCTAGGGTTTTTCTGCTCCTAAGTGGTTTTGCCCGTATCGAGATCCCCATCGCTGGAGGAGGAAACTGAGACCTGCTGGGGAGAAGTAGGCCAGGCGATCTTCACGCCACGGCTGCAGATTTAGCGCAGAGTCACACAGTGAAGGTCGACGGGCCTCTGATACCTGCATGTGTACACTCAACCAATCACAGAGAGGTAGTCAGGTGGAAACAATGTATAGACTCCCCCTCCTCGTCAGTAGCCCCTAAACAACGCAGTAGGACAGTTATTATCCAGAATTAGACATCAGTGATCTAGAGAAGACCCTCAGTGTGCAGGAGAATATGTAAGGGCTACATGCCAGTGTGATGCTGCTTTATGTCATGGTGTCCTTGGACAAACTGTCCACTGATCCAGAGGGATGGTGGGAGTGGATGGAGATGGTTTTCAACAGGAATCTTCTAGTTCCTGGTCAGGAGGCTTTGTGGGTGTTAGCAAGGCTCTGTCTGGCTCGGGTGCTAAATCTAGACTTCAGATTTTCTGCAAATACAATTCAGAGAAGAGTGGATTCAAACGTCAGTTCCCTCTGTCCTCCTTTCCAGCAGGAACTAATAGTTCTGGGAACAAGAATGTTCCCTCCAGAGTCTCTCACAGGTCAATATTTACTTTGCCTGACCCTCTTCTTCCTCTCTCCTTTCTCCTTCCTTATCTTCCTTCTTCCCTCCCTCCCCCCCTCTTTCTTTCTCTCTCTCTCTTTCTGGAGCCCCTGCCTCCTCTCATCTTGTACACAGACATTCATAAGGCCACATGTTTGCAATCAGTGTGGCAATTGCATTTTGCTTTGTCGTCACAAATGACACCCTGAACACCCTCCCACATTCCTCTAGGATAATCATACAGTTCTATTTGCACAGGCCTGCGGGCACTCTGGTTGCCTTGCACGAAAGCTTGCCTCCTGCCTGCCTCCAGAAGGCCGGCCGGCAGCTCTAAGATGTAAGTCTGACCCTGCCTGAAGCCTGATGTCTTCATAGCTGACTCTGCCTGGAGCCTTCCATCTACATTATCGGGACAGAGAGTTGGGCATCTAGGTTCACCTCCTGCCAAGGCTTTCAGACAGAGTCTCTGCTGACTGACTCGCCTCCTTCTTCTCCCGTGTCAGTCAGAGTCTGGGCAGGAAGCAGAACTCACTCCAGATGGTTGCAACAAGGAGATTTGAATCAAGGGATCACTTCTAGAGAACAACTATAGGGATAGCAGAGAAGTTGGAGGCTGCCGAGAGACAGAAATCGCTAGGGTGGGGGTGGGGTCTTCTTTCTTTCACATCTTATCCCTGCTTCCTACTCACTGAATCCAGCTGGAAGTCAGAGGTTGGGGGTGGGGCAGGGCAAGTGACCCAGAGGGACAGATGCATGGTGACAGTGGACTTGAGATGCATGGGAACAAATGGAGAGCGTCCCTCATGCCTGTCCCTGCCCAGTCTTTCCCTTCCACATCAAAAACTGCCCAGCTTCAATGTTCCTTTGGGTGCTCCCATCTTTAGATGACTTTGTGTAGCTCAAGCTGGCCATAAACTCCATATGTGATCTAGGATGGCCTTGAACTCTCAATCCTCCTGCTTCTACCTACCCAGAGCTGGGATTATAGGTGTGCACAAATCAAAACAAATCAAAGGAACAAAAGCACTTTCGGGAGCCATTCTCATGTTGGTGGGCACTCAAAAGAGGCAGCTGGCCCATGGGCTGTAGGTTGTTTACTTTGTTTTTTGAAATATCATTCTTTGATTACTAAGACTTTTTGAGGTAGAGTCAGGAAGATCAAGAGTTCAAGACCACCCTCTGCTACACACTCAGTTTGAGGCAAGCCTGTGCTAATATGAAACCCTGATGTATTTTCTATTTTTTGGTTTGTTTTTACAGAATTTATGTGTATGTGTTTGTTTGTGTTTGTGTGTGTGCGTGTGTATGTGCATGTGCATGCATTTGTGTTCATGTGTATATGTGTACACGTGTATGTGTTCATGTGGAAGTGTGTGTGTGCGTTTGTGTGTATGTGTATGTGCATCTGAGTTTATGTGTATGTGTGTGTGCCTGTGTATGTGCTAGGGTTAGGCAGCATCGTGGAATAGTTCTTTTCCACCTTTATGTGGCTGCCAGAGATTAAACTCAGGTTGTCATATGTGTGCAGCAAGCATCTTTACCACTGAGCTATCTTACGTCACAAATGATTTTTGACCTTGATCTAGTCTTTAAAACAGACGTCACAGTGTCACACCCCTCCACACCCAGACATTTTGGTGTTGAAACAAAGTTTCCAGTACAGACTTATTGTTACTAAATGTGAAACTCAGCTCTGCAATGTTCTGTTCTAGCCTCGTCTGTTTTCCTTAAAAAGTGCTTGCTGTTCACAACCTTTGACATTTGAACAGCTTCAGTGTGCGGCTCCTGTGCTTACATCACAACATGGCTACAGTTCTTCCCCACAAGGTGGACTCCTTCTAGCTTGTTCTTGTTGCATGCTGTGCTGAGGACGGTGCCTGGCACATGGAGCTGCTCTGTGCTGTGCCTTTGAGTGTGTGTGTTTGTGTGTGTGTGTGTGTGTGTGTGTGTGTGTGTGTGTGTGTGTGTGTGTGTGTGTGTGTGTGTGAGAGTGTGTGTGTGTGTGTATGTGTGTGTGTGTGTGTGTGTGTGTGTGAGTGTGTGTGAGTGTGTATGAGTGTGTGTGTGTGTGTGTGTGTATGTGTTGTGTGTGTGTGTGTGTGTGTGTGTGTGTGTGTGTGTGTGTGTGTGTGTGTGTGTGTGTGTATGAAGGATGCTGAACAGAGGAAGCCCAGCCTGCTAGAGTGGGGCTTCTGTAATTGGCTTGTTTTTCTTCTCTCTGCAGTTTTCCCAGGGCCCAGCCTCATCCAAGACACCCTGGCATTGCCACCATCCCGGCCAGGATGGGCCTGCTGTTCCTTGTCCTTCTTTCGCCACTTTCCTGTGTTTTGGGACTTCCGTTCTACAACGGCTTCTACTATTCCAACGGTCTGCATGGCAGGACCCTGGGCAATGGCTATGGAGAAGGTGGGTGGCTCCTAGGCCTGTGTCCTGGCTTCTGCTGTGAAATGCAGGTTCCAGGCTGAGGTGGAGACAGCAGAATCTTCCCTGTCTAGGCTTCCAGAGGTGGACTAGCTTTGCTTCTAAGATGAGAGGAGATGGTTTATCTAATGTATATTACAGATGGTTGTGAGCCACCTTGTGGTTGCTGGGATTTGAACTCAGGACCTCTGGAAGAGCAGTCAGTGCTCTTAACCACTGAGCCATCTCTCCAGCCCGAGGAGATGGTTTAGATATTCTGAGTTTGCTGGTACCACAGACCGAGTTCTCCTAGGGTGGCCCTAGTCCCTAAACTGCTAGCTCTTTAAGATCTAGCCGAGTGCAGCTACCCTTGGTGTCTCCTGCAGAAGGGACTTTGGGTCACAGAGGTGTGAATTTGAATGCATACCTCTTTTTGGCTGGGTGGCTTTGGGCATGGGCCTTTTGAGATGGCTGTCACTGTGTTCCTGCACCAAGTTCTGTTGCTTAGGGGGTTCTGTCATTTGGACCCTGAGCTCTGACAGTGTCCTGTCTTGGCCAGGATAGCTGGATCTTTGGGAGGAGCCCTGGTAAGAGTTGGCTCAGACGGTGAAAAGGAGGCGTGCTGTGCTTTCTGGAGGCCACTATGGAGTGAAGGGGTCTCAGGAACACTTAAGGCAGGATGCTCACTGGAGCTGCCTTGTCCTTTGGTGAAGTTCTTGTTGGCTCCCAAGTGCTGGGATTACAGGTGTGCAGTTTTACACCCGTTTTGACGCACAGTTGGGAACTAAACCCAGGGCCTGTGCCTGTTATGCAAGCTCTCTCGTAACTGAGATACACCCTTAGCTCCCTATGGTAGCCTAGAAGTTTCTGTGTAGCTGAAGATAGCTTTGAGGCCCTGACTTTCCTACCTCCACCTCTCTAGATCTGAGATCTCATAGGAACCACCATGCTTAGCTTGCCAGTTAGCTTTTGGTGCAGAACAAATTCCCCCAAACATGGCGGCTTATCAGCACACCTATTAATTGAGCTCTGCCGCTCAGCACTTTGGAGTGAGCTCTGTTTCTTCTGGTCCTACAGACTGCGTCTCTTTGGAGAATACAACTCCATGTGTATCCTGAGTTTCCCTCTGAGTCTTGGGGGTGGGGAAGGGAGTGGCAGTGAGGGAGGGTGAGTGGGTGCGGTCTTCACTCAGATATTACCAGACTGTACAGCAAAAAGAATTTTAGGTCAGACGAGAGTTTATTAAGCAGCCGGAGAAGATGAACCGAAGATTGTCTGTGGGAGAGCATTCATGAGGGTCCCAGGATTTGGGATGTGAGATTTGGGGACTGTGAAGCCACCTAGTCTATAGCTAAGCTTAGATATTAGGGGAGGGATGTGCTGGTCTATTTGCTTACCTCTTCCTTTAATCCACAGAATGCTCTCCTTGAGGAGAACACTGAGCAGCTGCAGTTGAGGAAGGGAGTTCTAGTAGGGATATAAAAAATCAATCAGAGGGCCCTTACGTAAGTGTCACAAAGAGGCTGGAGTATGACTTATTAGCTGTTTATAGAAAACGATTCCCTCTTTTTTCCTTTATTCTTGAGAATTTAATAAAGGTATATAATGAGATGTGATCTCATCTATCTCTCATTTTACTTCTGCAACTTCTTAAAATCTCAATGTCGCCCTCTCAAGCACATGTCTTTCTTTGGGGTAGGGGCATGATATTTGTCTCAATATGTTTCCCTGGCTGGCTTGAAACATGCTACCAAATCAGGCTGGCTTTGAACCCATAGAGACTGGCCTGCCTCTGCCCCACCCCGTCCCCGCCCCTGCCCCTGCACATTGGGATTAAAGGTGTATATTACTATGCCTGACTACTTTTGTTTTTCATAACCCTCTAAATCCAGTTAATGCTACCCGTATGTACACCTACGTGGGGCCATCCATCGGAATTCTACCAGGGCCAGTAGAAAGTGATTCTTCTTCCCTTAGCAGCTAACAAGTGCCAATAGTTCATCAGTAAGGGACTGGGCCTGAAGAGTATCTCCTGCATTGATGCCAGAACTCTGGCTGGCTTGATCTTATGCAGGTCACCACACCCACTGCGAGACCACGAGAGCTATAGCCACGCCATGTGCAGAAGACACAACTCCTCCCCATCTGCTGACTCTCGTGTTCTTTCCACCCCTGCTCCCGCCATTTCTCTGAGCCAGGGGTGGCTATTGGAGGGCTGAGCACTGAGCTTTATTCTCAGCTCCTTGACCTCATTGACCATCTCATTGGTTATGTGAAGCAGGAGAGCAAGGGGGTCCTGTCTTTCCTCGGGTCCCCTCGGTCTCCTAACTATCCATCTCAGAACTTGCAAATGACCTGTTATTGGAGAAGCTCACAGGTGGTTGGTGTAGGACGATGTCAGCTGAGGAAGAAGCATTCTGCTTTCCCCAGTCTCTAGTGCTCTAGGCAGGCAAGTCTGGGCTTGTATTCTTAGTGACTGGCACCTTCCCCAGAGAAGGTGGAGTCAACAAGAGCTCCTGGCACCAAGGCTCAGGGCAGGCACAGTGGGACCATCATTTCCATCTTTCATCCAAGCAGCAAGCAAGTGGCAAGGCCAGTACAAATCCAAGGAACTGACATCCATTTTTTGAGACAGAGTTCCACTGCACGTAGTTCATGCTGGTCTCAGACTAATGCTAATCCTCTGTCTCAGCCTTTCTTTCTTTCTTTCTTTTTTTTTTAATTATTTATTTATTTATCATAGTACACTGTAGCTGTCCTCAGACACACCAGAAGAGGGCATCGGATCCCATTACAGATGGTTGTGAGTCATCATGTGGTTGCTGGGATTTGAACTCAGGACCTCTGGAAGAGCAGTCAGTGCTCTTAACCACTGAGCCATCTCTCCAGCCCCTGTCTCAGCCTTTCTACAGGCGTTTGCCAGTGCACACAGCTCAGTGGAAGTAGGCGCAAAGTCACGTGGTTGGGTAGTGGAGGAGCAGGAGCTTGTGGGGATGGGGCAAGGTGTCTCTTGTTGCATCCTACAGCACTTGAGTCTGGAGGGGCTTGGGACGAGGGTATGGATGGTCCTTCTAAGACTATCGTCTCATCTGTGCCCCACCTTTTCCCCAGGCCTATTCAATGGCGTGAAGTTAGTGGTGGAGACCACCGAGGAGTCGTTGTTCAGTCACCAAGGAGCCAGTGTGACCCTGCCCTGCCACTACCGCTATGAGCCAGCCCTGGCATCCCCAAGACATGTGCGTGTTAAGTGGTGGAAACTGTCAGAGAATGGAACCCCAGAGCAAGACGTGCTGGTGGCCATCGGGCAGAGGCACCGCTCCTTTGGGGACTACCAAGGACGAGTTCAATTGAGGCAGGACAAGGAGCAGGAGGTCTCGCTGGAGCTTCGAGACCTGCGGCTGGAGGACTCTGGGCGCTACCGCTGTGAGGTCATTGACGGTCTGGAAGATGAGAGTGGCCTGGTAGAGCTGGAGCTGCGGGGTGAGGCCCTGAGTGGTGCCACTGGGACCCGAGGGAGGGGGAAAGGACCCAGAGAAGGCATAGACCTTTGTACTTTACACAGGTAAGCACGTCTAAGTCTTAAAACAACCCTAAAAGGAAGTTATTATGGCACCACGGCCCTTGTGTTCCAGAGAAGGAAATGAGAGATCACGGAACTTATTTAAGGTCATAATAGCTGACAGGCGACAGAGCTTGGACTTGAACACAGGGA
This sequence comes from Rattus rattus, assembly GCF_011064425.1. Taxonomy (NCBI): domain Eukaryota; kingdom Metazoa; phylum Chordata; class Mammalia; order Rodentia; family Muridae; genus Rattus; species Rattus rattus. Next base: position 121,128,985 of record NC_046155.1, read on the forward strand.
GCAACTTCCAGAAGCACTGCCTTCTATTCCCTCTCATTTAGTCCTGTTCAGAAAGAGAGAAACGGGAGCTGGTCCCTCAGCTCAGAGGAGCCAGAGTGGAGGTTTCAGTAGTGTTAGTCAGCAAGACATATACATAAACAAGGCAGGGCCAATGGGTGACAGTAGAGACTGGTAGCGCCTGGGGCACACTGCTGGACCCCATCCCATGTAAAGAAATCCACTTAGTTGAGGCTAGTCGTGATACCAGTTATGAATGCAGGCCTATTGCTGCTAGATTTTCATATTTAAGTATGAAATTTTATGTGTGTGGTGTGGGGGATAAGAACTCAGGGTCTCGGGCATGCTGGGTAAATGGTTTATCAGTGAGCCATATAACCAGCCATTGCACTCTCTGGATTTTTATGTGAAAATCAAACTGCTATACCTCCCAACCCCCACTCAGTAGGGCCCATGGGCTTCAATGCTCTCTCAGCCTGGCTATGCCAGGTGCCCGGCCACCGGGTGACATTTATTCAAGGTTCTGCTTCTAAACAGCACATACCAAGGAGAGCCTCCTCCTGGACTCTTAGCTCCATCTGTCTTGATATGGACTGAATGATACTTAACAAATTTTAAATTGAGCTGGGGAATATACATCAGCGGTAGAATGGTAGCCAGTGTGAATGAAATCCTAGGTTCAACCCAGCTCAGAACAACAAAAACGAATACATAACTTTTTATAGAGTAAGATTTCAAACATGCTTGTTTTGTTTTGTTTGTGTGTTTGTTTTGAGTAATGTTTCTCTCTGTAGCCCTGGCTGTCCTAGAACTCACTATGTAGACCAGGCTGGCCTTGAACTCACAGAGCTGCTTGCTTCTGCCTCCTGAGCGTTGGAATTAAAGGCCTGTGACACCACACCCTGCTCTGTGCTTTTGCTTTCTGAGACAGGATCTCATTCTGCAGGCCAGAGTGGTCTTGAGCTCATGGTAATCCTTCTGCCTCAGTCTCCTGAGTCTTGGGACTACAGAAGTGAACCACTATGCCCTGCAAGCATAGTAATTTTTGAGGGGAACATGTGTGTGGCCTCAAGAAGGAGGCCCCCTGTCCCTAGGTGTCCTTGGCCTTAGGCCTCTTAACTAAGGGCTGTTCCCCATCCTTCTTCCTGCAGCCATAACATGCTCCCTGCTCCTGGGGATCCCAGGATGACCTTAAACTCATGGTAATCCCCAGTCTCAGCCTCCTGAGTGCAGGAATTCTAGGCATGGGCCACCTTGCCTGGCTTCTTTTATTCTCTTAAGGCATTTCCACATTAAGAAGCCAGCTGGTGGCACAAATCTCAGTATGTGGAAGGCTGAAACTGGAGGGCTGCGAGTTAGTGCCCAGCTGGGATTACATGGCAAGACTCTGTCCTTGTCTTAGTTAGGGTTCCTATCGCTGCCATGAGACACCTTGGCCAAAAGCAAGTTGGGGAGGAAAGGGTTGATTTCGCTTATACTTCCATAGCTCTGTTCATCACTGAAGGAAGTTAGGACAGGAACTCAAGCAGGGCAGGAACCTGGAGGCAAGAGCTGATGTAGAGGCCATGGAGGGGTGCTGCTCACTGGCTTGCTCCTCATGGCTTGCTCAGCCTGCTTTTTTTTTTCCCCATAGAACCCAGGACTGACAGCCCAGGGGTGGGTGGCCCTACCCACAGTAGGCAGGGCCCACCCCATCTTAATTGCTAATTAATAAATGCCTCACAGGCTAGATCTTATTGAGGTCCCCTTTTCTCAGATGCGTTTAGCTTGTGTCAAGTTGACACAAGTTCTCCAAAAACCAAACCAACCAACCAACAACCAATCAAACAGACAGACAACCAACCAACCAACGTGTTCGCTAATGATCTACAAAGCTGGTCTTTCCTATCTGGTCTGAAAATTAAACTACCTGAGAGGGGCCTGGGAGATGGCTCAGTAGATTATGGCACTTGTGGCTAAGCCTGACAATTTGAGTTCGGTCCCCAGGGCCCATATAATGGAAGGGGATAGCTGATTGCTATGAGCTGTTCCTTGGTTTTCATGCACATGCCCAAGTAAACAAACAAACAAACAAACAAACAAACAAACAATATAATTAGGGAGATGAAACAACTCATAAACCGAGTATCTGTGCCCCAAATGCAGAGGCTAAGTCTTGAGCTCGCTGCAGGCTCAGTACCACACAGATCCATGGGGATGAAGTGCTTTGTGGGCTTGGCGTCAGGATCGTAAGCAGTTAACAGGTAAATTAATGTATCCTAGACGATGCACAGATGTTGTGTGCAGACACTGCTGTGTTTCATAAACTTGCAGACACCTTTAGGACTGGGAGAGGAGCCAAGCCTCACCCCTGGAGTCTGACACACAATAGGATGGTCTTGTCCTCTCTCCTGTTCTGTAGTCGGGGATGTCACTTGATAGGTTAATTACAAGGCAATATGTACTTTCTGGGGACTCTGTTCAGGCTCAGGAGGAAGGTGAGAGCCAGGGAAGGCTCCTCTTGGGCTTAGGTAGTGGGCAGGAACTTGGCGTTTGTCTGAGCTATCTGAGCCAGGAGAGTCTGTGTTTTGGATGCACATGCCTCTTGGTGGGGTGAAAATCTCCTGCCCCCTCCTCCCGACTCCTCTGAGACCTTCCTGTCAACCGCTCTGAGACCTTCCTGTCAACCCCTCTGAGACCTTCCTGTCAACCCCTCTGAGACCTTCCTTCCTTCCTTCCTTTCTAGGTGTGGTTTTTCCCTACCAGCCCCGCGAAGGGCGCTACCAGCTCAACTTCCATGAGGCCCAACAGGCCTGCCAGGAGCAGGACGCTGTGGTAGCCACTTTTGAGCAGCTTTTCCGAGCGTGGGAAGAAGGCCTAGACTGGTGCAGTGCAGGCTGGCTACAGGATGCCTCCGTGCAGTACCCTATAACGCTGCCCCGGCAGCCCTGTGGAGGCCTGGGTCTGGCACCTGGGCTTCACAGCTACGGCCAGCGCCACCACCGCCTGCATCGCTATGACGTGTTCTGCTTTGCTGCCGCCCTCAAGGGTGAGTGGAATAGCCAGGCACAGACCTGCCCTGCTTGACGGTTACCTGAGGGAGAGCCTATGGAGCTTCCAGAACCGTCTGCCCTTCTCTGCCTGCCTGACCTGGCCTGAGGTCTGAAGTGTTTACAGTTCTGGAGGCAACGTGTCCTACAGTTCTCAGTGCTTTGCCCTTGATGCTCCACGGCCTTCATTGGCTATATATTCATCAGACATCTTTGGAGTGTCTACTCTGTGTTGGGCTGTGGGTCAGCACAGACGAACCACATCTTTTCTGAAACACCGTCCTTGTCATTCACTGCAAGGTAAAGGAAAACAGAAGGTTGTTCAGTGATGCATCGTGTAATCTCAGCCCTTGGGAGGAGGAGGAGGAGGCAGGAGGATCAGAAGTTCAAGTTCAAGGTCCTCCTTGGCTACTTAGTTTAAAAAGTGTCTACTGCCATGTAGTAGGTGCTTAGTAAAAGGCAGGTGAGAGACTGGTTCAGTCTGGTTGGGTGCCCCCTCAGAATGCCATTGGGGTGTACAGAAATGACTAGAGCAAACCCAGCCCTGTGGCAGGTGTGATGGTGGGTTGAGGGCTGCAAAGGTGGGCCTTCAAAGTGTCCGACACAGATTCTCGTAAGGCAGTGCCTCCCTGCCTGTGGCAGGCTCTGCTGCTTCCTATGCTGTGTAGTACTCAAATGCTCCCCTTTCCCACAGGGCAAGTGTACTACCTGGAGAACCCTGAGAAGCTGACGCTGCTGGAGGCCAGGGAGGCCTGTCAGGAAGATGGTGCACAGATCTCTACGGTGGGTCAGCTCTTTGCTGCTTGGAAGTTCTGTGGCCTGGATCGTTGTGATGCTGGCTGGCTGGCAGACGGAAGTGCCCGCTACCCCATCGTTCACCCCCGACCCAACTGCGGCCCCCCTGAACCTGGAGTACGAACCTTTGGCTTCCCAGACCCCAACACCCGCTACGGTGTCTACTGTTACCACAAGCACTAGCACAGTGACCAGCTGTGTATCTGCCCTGCCCCTGACTTTCGGGGCTTAGTGCTTATCAGGTGGACCATTGTCCCTTGTGGGTTGGGGAACTTCTTGGATTGTTTTTATACTTCCCAACTTAAACATTTAAAGATATTATTATTATTATTATTATTATTATTATTATTATTATTATTACAGGACCAACTCTTAATTCTCTTGGCATCCTTCTCTGGGGGTATTTGAGGTCCACTGTATCATGTTCTGGTACAACTGCCATCCCTACTTGAGGAAACTAGTGCTCTCCTGAGGGAGAGCCTATGGAGCTTCCAGAAGCCTCTGCCCTGCTCTGCCTGCCTGACCTGGCCTGAGGTCTGAGGTGTTAACAGTTCTGGAACCAGTGTGTCCTACAGTTCTCAGTGCTTTGCCCTGATGCTCCACAGCCTTCACTGGTTATACACTCATCAGACACCTTTGAGTGTCTACTCTGTGTTGAGATGCTCACCATGGACAATGGCTATGACTAGCTCTGTTTCCTCAGCTTATAGGTGGCAGAAGGCTGAGCGTTAACTTCTTAAATTTCTGCACAGGGTCCTCAGACTTGTGGATGAGGACTTAGGCAAGGGAGAACTTCTTTTCTCCTGGTTCCAAAGAGTCTAGGTGTCCATTCCACGTACCCTGCTTAGGAGTGATTCTCGGTGTGTGTACCTTATTTGGCCAACAAGTAGTGTGTGATCTCCTTCCTTCCTTCTTTCCTTTCCAGCTGACCCCTGGATCTGACCCTTTGTCTCCTTCAATCTCAGGGACTAGGGATCCCAGCCCCCAGTAAGCATGGGATGACGTCTGTCCTCTGTCTTCCCCCGGGCTGCCCCTGCATGCTGGTTTGGTTTGACCCTGTCTAACCTACAACATACCTGCCTCAGGTTTGCTGACCCAACCACTAGGGATCTGATTCCCTTCGTCGCCATCTCCACCTCCCACGATGGCCCAGTTTTGAGGGCCTCAGGAGAAGAATAGGGAATGCCTTTCATGAAACATGGACTCCTGTTTTTTCTAGAAGATCTCAGAGGCTGAAGTGGAGTGTCGTTCCTCACCCTAACAATGCTTCAGGGGACCAGACCTGTATTTCATCCAGGTGGCTCCTGGTGCTTACCAATCAGGTGTTTAGTCAGGTTTTCTTTCTTTCTTTCTTTTTTTTTTTTTTTTTTTTTTTTTTTTGGGGCTGGGGGCCGAACCCAGGGCCTTTGGCTTCCTCGGGAAGGGGTCTCCCCCTAAGCTAAATCCCCAGCCCCTTTTCTTTTCTTTTTAAAATGTATGTGTGCATGTGTGTGAGTGTGCATGCGTGTGTGTGTGTGTGTCTCTGTATGTGTGTGTGTGTATCTATGTCGTGTATGTGTGTGCGTGCATGCATGTTTTTGTGTGTATGGGCATGTGTGTGCAGAAGCCTGCAGAGGCCAGAAAGGTCATTGGATCCCCTGGAAATCAGTTATTTGTGGGTTGCTGTGAGCCACCTGACATGGGTGGTCAGCAAGAACAGAAAGCTCTCTTAACCCCTTAGCCGTCTCTCTAGTCCCCAGATGGGTCGGTTTCGTTATGGGGGAAGGGAGAGAGCAGGGATTGAGACAGTCTCACATAACCCGAGCTGGTCTTAAGCTTTCTGTATAGTTGAGGATGGCCTTAGACTCCAATCCTCTTATTTCCCAATGCTGGTCCTGCATGTGTGCACTGTCACGCATGACCTGGGAATTTGTTAAAAATTCAAATTCCTCTGCCTCACTCCAGTTTTACTGAGTCAGAAACTTGTGTTATCACACTCCTCAGGAGACATGCTACCCCATTTTGCTAGTGGAGATCGAACCTAAGGTCTTACATATGTTAGTCAAGCACTCGCCCACTAAGCTTTTAGGCTATCTCATCACTCAAGTAGCTGGGATTACAGGCTCTGCCCCCAAGCCTGGTGCATCTAGTCTTTCTTGAGTACTTCTTTTGTTGTTTTGAGACAGGGATCTACTATGTAGCCCAGGCTGGCCCCGAGCTTTGCATGCACCTGTCTCAGCTCATTGAGACACCATGCCTTGTCTTAAGTTTCCAGTGTGCTCACCTGCAAACCTGCACTCCAAACCACTGAACAACGCAGGGGGACAAGCACATTCAGGCATACACACACAAACAGGTCATATGTGTTCACACAAACACGTTGTATTCACACACTCAGGTACAGAGTCCATCAAACATAGTGTCATTCTGACAAGAATGAGGCGACTAGCACAGGAACTCACACGCCATTCTGGAGTCACGTGATCAAAGTGTGACTCCATAGAGGTCCCAGATCATGGTCACCTTCGGCTTAAATAAGACATAGAATAGAATATTAAAAAAAAAAAAAGGAAAAGAAAAGAAATAGATCTCTTCCAATGTCTTTATTATTATAATTATCATAATCTTTAGTTTTCAAAAATATAAATAGGTGCACGGAACACTGGTGCCTGCACCGTCCCGGGGTGGGGAGAGGGAAGGGGACGGCGGAGCACTCCTGGGAAGGAAGTGCCCCTACCCAGTCCAGCCGAGAAATGACACCTGCTAGGGTGGTTGACCCAGAAGAAAGGTTCCTAGGAGAAAGGTTCCTAGGAGAGGGGCCCTGGAGGAAAGGCAACTTCACTTCCCTTTGGCCAGCCTGCCCCCTGCCCCAGGCTCCTTCCCACATAGATGGCACAGACCTCGATCCCTTTTGTCCAACACACTAAGCTATAGTTTGCCTCTTCTGAGTCCTTAAAGCTCTGCGTCTGTGTGGCTGCCCTACTCCTCCCTCCCTGGCCCTGTCTCCTTCCAGCTCCACCTCTGGCCCCCTAGCTCTCCCTGGAGGTGAAGTAACCAACCATTGTGCTGTTCTTGGGTAAAGTCAGGAAGCAACAACAAAAAATAATCTTCTTTATTTAATTTAACTCTTCTCACCCTGTCCCTGCACTGGTCCCTGGAAAGGCACGGTGGGAAATGAAAGAAATGTCTCTAAACTCAGTCCATGGGTTACAGTGAATTTGCTTTGGCGGTTTTTTTATGGGGCGGGGGGAGGTGACGGTGGTGGATAAATTAGATGCAGTTTGGGTGATATGGGGAGTGGGGCACACACAATGTGGCTTTTTTTTTTTCCTTCTTTAATGGATTCCTTATATGACAAAAAGCGACAAGAAGACACCATGTGAGTGGGATGCACGGTCAGCATGGCTGGCCGCTGGGCTCAGCATCCTGGGCACATTGTGGAAGCTCCTCTCAGTGGGCCATGCTGGGGCGGCTCTTCCGTGTGGGTCTCCAGCTCCGCTTCTGTAGCCTGTGCTTGTAGGTGTTGGCTGCAGCAAAAGGGAGGTGGGAAGCAACGGTGAGAGGGGAGGAAGCAGGGCCAAGCTTAGGCTCCCGCAGCCTTCCCATGTGTGCAGGAGCCCCTCCTTGTGCATCGTGGGCCTCAGAATGTAACCCAAACAAAGCTGCTCCCAACCTGCTCCCCTGGGCTGGATTTCTCATTAAACTTCCTTAGGTGGGGACCAATGGTGTTTTTTTTTTTTTTTTTTTTTTTTTTTTTTTTTTTTTTTTAGTGGAGAGACCCTTAAGCCATCCCTGTGTGGCTTAGCCCCTAGCATGGTATGGTAGCTACAGAACAGTGCCAGCTACCACTATGCTCTGGGGAGAGCAAGAAGGCCCTTTTGGTGGAGCCTGATTCTGTGCCATTTGAGGGACCAGGGGGACAATACTCACGGTCTGTGCAAGTGATTCGAGGCTCTTCCCAGTGCCCACTGGGCTGGCACCGGATGGTGGGCACGTGGCGCTGGACAAAGCCCTCAGTACACTGGTACCGCACCAGGGAGCTGATCTCATAGCGATCTTTCTTCTGCCCGAGGGTTCTGGCATGCTCCACCACTGGGGGTTCTCCACAGGCCACTGAGGAACAAATGCCTTTTAGGAAGGGGCCTCATGAGAGTTTCTGTGATGGCCTATGTAGGCAGAGACAAGGTTATCCCAGAGCCCACGGTATGATGAGAAAGGGATTAGCCTGTGCTACCCAGGACTGAGTCTGGACTGCTGGGAAAATGCAGGGCTGAGAATCCTGAGCTATTCAGTTCTAACATCCCAATTCCTTGGTGCTCTGGGAAGCAGGAAGGGGATAAGAAAGTGGCCTTGAACAATGGGGGGGGGAAGATAAAAAGGAAGGAAGACAGGGAAAGAGGACTGTGTGGTAAGACATCTGTGACATCTTTATGAAAATGTCTAAAGCTAGGGAAAGTGGGGCCCAAAGGAGGCCTGATGACACAGACTGAATGGCAGCACTAGGCTGGGTTCTCTAAGTGTTACGATGCCCACGGCCTTAAAGTTGAAGTACCCAGGCCTGATGGCTTGATTCTGTGACTAGCAATTTTGGAGCCCCAAAGAAAGGGTGGTCCCCACAGGGGTCATTATGGGTGACTTTCTGTTGCTGACATCTGAGGGACTGACATATGCATGGTGTTGAGGATCCTAGGATCCTCCCTGTGAAAGGTCTCTAGGAATCATCGTGTTCTTAGTCCCATGACGCTGTGCCACGAGAGGCCCTCACATCAGCACCCATGTGCCTCTTGAGGATGCTCCCATAGCTCCCAGTAGCTAGGAGACAAGAGAACTCGCCTCAGGTCGCATAGTGAGAGGCTTCCATGCGGTTGGAGGTCTTATTCCTCCCCCTGGACCTCCTCCCAAGCCTTTCTTACCTGTGCCCTTTTTACATGTGAAGGGCAGCTGGTAATTGCAGGGGACATCGTTCCATTCACCCCTCTCATGCCAGATCATCACTACGCAGTCCTCTCCAGTGGCAAAGAAATTGTCGGGTTGGTTTGGACGCCACTTCTCAAATTGCTGTGGACAGGAGAGGCAAAATAGTTAAGAGAAAGGCTGAAGCAGTATGGCTTGGATTGACCACCCCTCTTTCTTCCCAATCAGCTCCCCCACCTCCTTTTCCCTTTCATCCAACATCTGGGTTGTAAGGCACCTGCAAAGGCTGCTGGGAATCTGATCTGATCAGGGTCATATGATGCTATGGATCCCATACTAGGCAACTGCTTCTGGTCCTTTGTCAGGAGCTCTTAACTCCCAAGGATTCATTCCCTGATAGGGTTCAGCTTCTCACTGACCTGTAGCTACTGCTCACATTGTCTATGTGATCTCTGTCTTCTATGCCTTGCATAGACACTAGTCCTTTGCACATAGGAAACTCACATGCCATACACTTTTCACGGTGGCTTGCTGTCATACCTTCATTTCCTTTTGGCTCCTTCTCTCATCTTGTGCCTTCCTTCATGAAGTCTACCCAGCCCCAGGCCAGCCTCCAGAGACACAGAGGAAAGAGACACAATCCCTTCCTTACAGGGTTCCTGCTTGTGGTTGCCTTATAACATCTGCTCAGTGAGTTTGCATCAGACTCGATGCATGCTGTTCTTGGGGTCTTTCTCCCACTACTTATTCTCTGGGAACTCACCAGGGAGTGTCCATCAGACCAGCGGAAGTCCCCTTCGATGGTTCTGTCATTCAGACCGATCCACTGGTAGTCTTGAGCATTTTCTGGAATGGGAAGATAGGCTTGCATTGATGTTGGGTACCCCGCACTGTCTGGGGACTGGAGCTCATGGAGAGGGAGGAAGGAGGTAAGTGCCTCCTAGCAGCATGCCACTGGCTTCTAAGGACCTTACAAGGGTCTCAGGACATGCATGTTTGTGGTATATATTGGAACACCTCCTCAGGCTGGTATAGGCAGGTGATAGCTACGGGGGTAACCTGGGATGGCACTGACTGTCAGAGTCTGCCCTCGGTCAGCTGGGGCTGCTGGTCCCAGGGACCTGTGGCTTCTTCTCTGAGGAAACTGTGGGGGCATTTGACCTTCTAGCTCCGTGCCATGCAGTGCCCCCAATCTGCACTCTCTTTCTCTGGCTTCGTCTCCCCTCCCCCCTTCCTGCAATGCTGGACCTGGTACATGCAAGGTGTGAGCTACCATCCTGATCTCTAGTCTGCTCATTTCAGAACAGCCAGGCTCTCTGCTCTCACTGCTGTGTCCCTTAGCCCCTGTCACACTCACTGTTGACGAACTCCTGTTCCTCAGGGGTGACGATGCTGCTCAGATGTGACTGCTGCTCCCGACACCGTCTCTCCGCATCCACCCAGGTCTCGCGGTCGGGAAAGTGGCGATAACAGTGGCCCTGGAACTTGGTCCACCCCTCCTCACATTGCTCCTGGTCTGCAACACAGGTCAGGGACTTGAACAGGGGGCAAGGCCGGTTGGGAGTGTGGTCCCTGCCAGTCTTGTGGCATGGACTTCTATGTTTAATCCACCTTAAATGCTGTGCCCCGGAGGGAGACAACAGGCTCAGCTAGAGAGAGGCTCAAGTAGGAAGCCTTATGGAGACCTCCATGTGCATGCCACCCGGGAAAGGGTCTTTTCTTTCTCTGATATAGCACCTTGCCTCCCAAGATTTCCTCCTGTGGATGGATTCATGCTCTGCGTGGGTAGGCAGAGGGCTGGCTGAGTGCAGCAGGCTGATGGGAGGTTTAAGGCAAAACATAGTTCCCAGTTTCTGATGGATTCTGGGAAAAGGAGCTGTGGGTAGTAATAGGTGGTGGTCAGAGAAGAGGATGGGCATGGTGGAGCTGGTACCCTCTTCCTCACAGAATCTTGTGTGAGGCCAGAGACTCTCAAGAATAACTCTCTTGGGAGTCCAAAGAAGACCAAGCTTAGGTCACGGGTCTGAGCTGGTTGCTGTTGTTATATTATTAGTTTAATTCTAATTATTCTGTCAGCGCTGGGATGAAATCTGGGGCCTCAGCCATGCTAGGCAACTACTTCTGCCCCAGGTCTCTGAGTTGGCTCTAACAGAGCGCCACCATGGCCTCATTTGAAAAAGATGTTGTGTGCTGGAGGAGGGCCTGGATTAGAGTCTTGGACAGAGGAGTATGGATTAGATCTTTAGGGACAGAGGAGGGGACTTCTTAGAGCCAGCTCATCAGGATCAGAAGAGGAGTTTGTGAGCTAACTGTCTTTGGTGGCAGCACGTGGATGACTGTAGGTTGGCCCTGGTGGGAGGACTGCTACCTCCGGCCTGGAAAGAGGCCTCCTGTTAGGACTCCCTCTCCTCTGTGAGAGCCAGTAAACATCTGCCAGTACAGCACCGGACAGAGGGAGCTCTAAATCTATCTCTTTTCCTCCTTTGCCTGGAGCCTCCATCTGTGGGGCTGGAGAGCTGCCACAGATACCTCAGGATGAGTGGCAGCTTCCAAACTCGGTAGTTTCAATAGTCTGGCGGTTCCAGGAAGGACGGGGTTTCCCTGAGGGGAAGGAGTCTCCCTTGGGCTAAGAGATGGGTGCTTGGCTAGGCTGGAAAGGGAAAGAAAGGCAGTAGAAGGCTGGTTCCTGGAGAAGAAAGAGTCAGAGTGGAGCCCGGGAGGAGGAGGGTCCCTCTGATACCCTCCTCGAGGGTCAAGATAAACGTCTGGAAAGAGGCAAAGGAGGCCTCAGAGGACTCACAGCACTGAGACAGTGACACCATCCCTGGACCTGTGAGCCAGGGCTTGTGTCACCTCAGAACCTGAGGGCTGAGATGGGTCGGTAGGGTCAGGGAAGGGAGGAGTTGGGCATGGTTGGGAGGACCATGCCAGTAGAGGAAGTGAACATAAGACAGACTTCCAAAGAGGCTGGAGAAAGCAGTGATACCCGAGACAAGATCGCATGAGGCATTGCATTCAGGTTGTGACAGAGCCTTCCCTCGCTGGGCACTCAGGCCTAGGGCTCAGGTGAGTGGCTCTGGAACCACTTTTCTGGTCTATAAGGAAGCAGAGTCTGGCCCCTGTGGAACCCAGCCCCTGTTGCAGCAGAGGCTTCCTTTCCCAGATGAGTTCCAGAGCTGTTGTCTGTGTGGATGTTGCAGACCTTTCTCCCATACGGTATCTTGGAGGGGAAATCTTTGTACTTTCGATTCCTGCCTAGCGGACACCCCATGCACCTGACTTCTTGGAGTGTAGATAAAAGATAGGAGGTGCAGGGAAGATGAGTGCCCCGGCATTACTGCAGAAACCCTAAGTTATTCCATCCCTTGACAATGCCCCCAAGGAATGTATAATTCTTATTACCTCCTCACACTGTTCAGGCTCAAAGGAAGATTTACCAGGACTTTCCGCTGCTTTCTGGAAATTTCTCTGAGAAATTTGTTCAAATTGAGAAATTTGAAGAGTTTGTTCAACAGGGTTTTGAGCCCATGCACACTTCCAACTTTCTAGGAGCCACTGCTACCAGCACCCTAATGCCTCAGGTCTCCTTTTCTGCACTGGGAAAGCCTGAGGCCAGGGAAGCTGGCAGAGCTTAGAAAGCACCATCAGTGAGAGTGCTGGGTGTCACTGCCTAGGGCTCCTGGCCCACAGATGCAGAAGCAGAGGTATTGACAAGGTCCATCAGAGGAAACTCAGCCCCTGCACCTTGCAACAAGACTGCTTTGCCAGGCTAGCCTTTTGCTTTGTACAAGGGAGCAAGAAAGAAAGCATGGACCAGTGTAGCATTGGGAAGGTAGCCACCGTGGTGTGATGGAGAGAGGATGGCATGCACCGTCCCTGTTCATGCATGATTGGAGCATACTGGTGATGTAAGTCACAGTTGACCAACCACAGCCTCATGCCAGGAGAAGAGGAGGACAGCTTGGTTAGTGTGGTATTGTGGCTCCCTAGGGTCATGGAAAGGACATGGAACTCCCATGGAGAATTCAGCAAGACAGTGCCATGATCATGCTGAGAAGATCTGTGGCCGTCAGTAGAGCGAGAACCCATTGAGCCTACCCACAATTTCCTCCAGGACTGGTGCTGTGTTGTTCTAGCGGGACGCATGCACTGAGCTCTGTGGTCCCGCCAGCAAGTCTGCAAGCCCTGGAGAAAGATTAGTGGTTGCAAGACTCCCTGAGCCCCACTTCACAAAATACACATGTCTCCTGCTGTCAGATCAGCCAACATTTCAGGGGAAGGTCCCCAAGGGGAAAGAGCAAGAACAAGAGTTAAAATCAGGAGGCAGGCTTCTCAATTGTGTCCCCCAGAATGTCTCTCCAGGCAGACCTGTGGGCCCCAGCCCAGGCCTGGAACCTGTGGTTAGAAGGAGGAAGGGGTGAGGAAAGAGAAGGGCAGCAGTTAGTGACATTAGCTGAAGCCGAGACGGCCGTACCGATCTCACACAGGTCCCCTCTGTAGCTCGGAAGGCATAAGCATGTGAAAGTGTCCAAGGCATCCACGCAGGTGGCTCCATTCAGACAAGGGCTTGAGAGGCACTCATCAATGTCTGCAAGAAACCAAGGGCCACCATTAGGACCTCTGCTGGTGACTCATGAGCACCACGGCTGCATTACGGGTGGCCGGCCCTGCTGCTTTCCAGAGGCTGAAAGTGGCCTGGCTGGATTTCCTGAGAACTGTTGCTGCTGCTGCTGCTGCTGCTGCTGCCTCCGTGGCTGGCGCCGCCATCTTGGACTGTTGAACCAAAGATCCAGACAGTTTCCCTTGGATGTGTGTGATTCTTGGTGGGCAATCTTGGAGCCATTTTTCCAGGTTGGAGAGATCTGGTGCTTCTGAAGCCAAATGGCTTTTATGAGTCCGAGAATGGAGTTCCTTCAGGATACTTTCTCTTGTGAATATTTCAAGAAGCTGGACGTCTGGATTGGCCGTGGCCACCGTAGTAGTAGTAGTAGGCAAAGAAACTGGAAGTGAAATTCTTAAAGCTTGGTTAGAAGTCTTGTTTCTCCTGGTTTCCTCTACAGTTGTGAGACAGGGAAAAATGGGCAAACCATGTTCCAGAATGAGCCATCTAGAGGGTATATAGAACCGTAAGAAAGTGGCCATATGGGAGTTTTGCATGAGACTCATTAGAATTCCCAGATCGTAGATAGTGTCTTTGTTTTTCAGTAAATAAGATTCGAGTATTTTTTTTTTTTTGTAAAAAAAGAAGCCTGAGTTTGTTGGGGTTTTTTTGGGGGGGGAGGGGATGGAGAACAAAATCTTGCCCAACATTTTCCCTTATGATCTCCTTCCAGCTTAAAGCCTCAGGTGGGCATCTTCAATAAGTTCTAATTCCTAGATGGGCATGAAACCCCTCTGACAAAGCTGGCTAAGTGCTGCTAAGCCTAGCTAGATCCTCACTCAGTTAGTGAATACAGACTCTGGGACTCAGTTGGGTGCCCAGACCTCTTTGTCTGAGGTGGGCTCCTCCTCCTTTCTGCTCTTCAGCTTCCAAGGCATTCTTTTTTTTTTTTTTTGGATGAACTTCTTTGCAAGACTCAAATTAGTAAGTCAGTAGCTCTTGCCTTAGTTTATTCATAGCCACAGTGAGAACTGAATCTCTCAGGCTTTTCCGTCTTTCTGGGAAGCCAGGAGCCCTGGGGGTGAGGAGTAGGGCTTCTGTTGTCTTCATGTTTATAACTCCAGAGCTGCCTGCCCTTGAACTTGCCGCATAGCCGGTCTTGAACTTCTGATTCTCCTGCCTCTATTTCCTGAGTTCTGAAATTACAGGTGTGTATTATCACGCCCGGTTTACGTGGTGCTGGAAATCCAACCCAGGGCTTTGCATACTCTAGGCAAGCACTCTGTCAACTGAGCAGCATCTCCAAAACCAGGAGGGGGCTTATTCTTGGTACATGCAATTATGTTTACTTGAGATCCAGGATCCAATGGTATGCTCATGGGTGGCCTTCTTAGGATCAGTCAGAGCGTTGGCTTCAGAATAGGACTTTAATTCATCCTAGGACTTAGATCTTGCTGACCATAACAGCAATCTAGATGTTTACATCAGTTCTATGCTAGAGAGCAATGCACTTTCCTCTGGATCTTCTTGGCCAAGTCCATGCAATTTGTGTCCTGAGCATCCCTGAGTCTTAGGTACCTTCCTCAACTGGTGCTGCCCTTCTTCTCCACATCGCTGGCCTCTCTTCTCTTCTCATGAAGTTCTTAGCTTCATTTCAAGAAGCACACGCCACGGATTAGAGACTCACAGTTCCAAGCAACCCCAAAAATGCATGGAGGAACTGACTGAAATCCCGGCATGCACTTGGTTTCCCAGCATGCACCAGGATTCCCAGCAGCAGCAGTAGCAGCAATAGGTCAGGTCAGTTGGCAAAGTGGAAGCTGGGGGGCGGCTCTCCAGCTTCAGGAAAGATAATCGTGTTCTCTTTTGTCCATTAGCTTCATTATGGGAGACCAGAAGCACTAGGGCAGGGGGTTAAGCAAATGGAGGCGCTAAAGCAGTTGTATAGAGCAGGGATGGGGTGACCTCAGAGGGAAGAAAAGTCAGACACCAACGCTGGAGCCCTTGGCCCAATCTTGACACAAAGGGCAGGAAAGGAAGAGGTCTGGTGGAGGCCAGGCCAGGTGGCATCTGATTGTTCCAGAGGCTTAGAGAGGGCTCTAGTCTGGCCAGGGATATGAGAAGTTGTGTTATTTTCCTTTTGTGTTTGGCCAGGGTATGAGGTTTGAGAATTGTTTCAGGCCTGGATATCAAAATGAGGAAGAGCCACAGTCCTGAGAAATCTATATCTATATCTATATCTATATCTACATCTATCACCAGGTACTTTAGAGATGCCAGGTGAGCTTTACACTGATTCCCTTGGGGAGTCACCACAACGTGAGGAACTGTATTAAAGGGTCTCAGCAGCTGAGAACCACTGCTCTAGGGGGCTCTGGACAAGGTGGTAGCAGGTGTGGGGAGGGATGGCTCTGGGTAATGGCAGCCTCTGTGGAATGAGGAGACTGATATCTGGTGAGATTGGATGCTGTGGACCCCCTTTCCAGTTACGATTCTCATATTGTAGTGGTATAGACACTGTTATGCCACTGGCAGACAGGGAAACAAGAGGCTTGCCCACATTGGCAAGCTTGGGAGACAGCTTGGAAGAGATGGAAGAGAGGCAGGAAACGAAACAGGAAGCTGAGTGTCTGTCTGTCCCAGGTGACTGTGGGCACCTTGTTGCCATTTATGCTTTCGTCACCAAGAGCTTATGCATAGTCACTGAATATAGAAATGGGGGTGGTGCTGTTTGTCTCTTGAGCAAGGCTCCCAAGCCTCTCTATCTCGGGAGAGACAAAACTTTGGGTCTTCTAGCAAAGCCCGGAGGAGACAGACTTGCAAGTGACCACTTTGGCACCTAACCCAGACACATTAGGCCACCACATTGAGTAGTCTTATCCAGGTTTGGCAAAAATCAGAGTTCATGACCTCCGAGGAACAAGAGGTTTTTATGGCTCATGGAAAATGTTGAATGGAGAATGGCAGCTGGTGCTTTTCCTCAAGTGATAACTCAACTAGATGGTTCACCACACAACAAATGACAAGCAAACAAACCCCTGCAGTAGCCACAGCACTTTTCAAGTTACTCAGTGCATACCCTGTACAGTTGTGTTGGACGATCCTGGAGAGAGAGAGAGAGAGAGAGAGAGAGAGAGAGAGAGAGAGAGAGAGAGAGAGGAGAGAGAGAGAGAGAGAGAGGAAAGGGAGAGGAAGAGGAAGAGGGAGAAGGAGGTTATAAAAATGTGTTTATCAATCTCAATTTGCATTTTAAAAGAATGATCTTTACATTTAAAAGTAGGGTATTGCTCCTTACGAATTTCAAGACTGCTCTATTTTAAAAGTTGACCTTAAATGTATCTTCCATATGCTGCCCTTTCAGCTCAGCCTGTTGCTAGCTGAAATAGTCAGTAACTGCCTATGGACGTTTTGGTGAAATGAAGTCATGGAAGTATATGTTATTACATCTATTGTTACATTATCAATCACTGTATCTATCTGTTGGCGGTGGGGGTCCACACCTGTGATTTCAACACTCAAGGGGTTGAACTCAAGGAGGATTGCCGTGAGTTCAAGGCCAGAGTGGGATGCACATGGAGAACCAATGTGCAATCTGGTTAGAGCAGTGGTTTTCAACCATGGCTACATTTCATAGCCACTGAAGAAGTTAATTTTATTTTTCAAAAGACTTATGAGAAGATGCCAGTGACAGTTCTTCTCCAGACCAACAGCCTCACAATGGCTTGCTGTGGAGCCCAGGCAAGATCCATCTTGGGAGCTTCTCAGGGGATACTAAGCTGCATCGAAATGGCGGTCCCAGTCAGAAGCCTACTTCGTGTGGGCACCACCAGTAACAAGGTGGGGGAGAGGCTTCTGGCTTTTATTACATTTAATTAATTAGCATGGGGCGGGGCAAGTGCTCACTATGGCATGAGTGTGGAGGTCAGAGGACACCTTGTCGGGGTTGGTCCTGGGGATTGAACTCATGCTGTCAGGTTCAGCAGCAAATGCTTTTACCTGCTAAGTCATCTTACCAGCCCTGAGGCTGCTGATTTTTAACTGGACCAGATTAAGAACCTGAACATTCATGAAGCCAATGTTGTTGTTGTTATTGTTATTGTTATTATTATTGTTATATCTATTTTGAGATTGGGTATAATTTATCCTAGGATAACCTTGAACTGCTAATCCTCCTGCCTCAGTCTCCTAAGTACTACTATCATAGGCGTGCATCACCACACAAAGTTTTAGATATTTATCCTGACATCAAAAGTACTGGTTCCTGATTTATCAAGAACTTGTTTATGGATAGAATATCGATTAAGCAAGGTGACGGTTACTATTGAATGTTTTCTTTAAAATCCAGCCCCTCTACCTGGGAGAGGATCCCCTGGATACTCAACTCTCATAGGAATAATGTTGCATCTTGGTACCTGTGGCTTTTGGAAAAATCTGAGCAGTGGAGGCAGAGTGAGGGAGATACAGGTAACGGGGAAGCCTGTTCTTATGACAGATTGCTAATGTCTCCTCCCCCCTTCCATCCCTCTTTTCTTTTATTTTGAGACAGTGTCTCACTCTGTAGCCCAGCCTGACCTGAAACTCTTGGGAATCCTTCTGTCTCAGCCTCCTGAGTGCTAGGACTGGGGTTATAGATATGACTATCTATATCCTGGGAAGAATAAAGAATAAATTCTATTGCTACTTTTACTAATTTTAGGGCTCCTGAGGTCCTTTCCATTCTCCCCAACCCCTCGTCAGAATCTCATTTTGTAGCTGAGGCTGGCCTCGACCTCCCTCCCCTTCCTAAGAGCTAGGATTACAGGTGTGCACCACTATGCCCAGCTGAGGTCACAAGTCTTGACTGGAAATTTCCCCGGTTGGAAAGAGTTTCTGAGAATGGTGTGACCAGGTGTAGAGAGATTTGGCCACACCATCTTCAGAACCTTCCGGCAGGCAATACTGTTGTTCTTGGGCAGGAAGAAAAGTCGACCTTCTCTGTCCTTGGGGTTAGATGCCTTTAGGTTCTGGTCTGTAGAGAATGACCCCAGCAAGGGAAGAGTGGGTAGAGAGCCTCCACTGTCTGTACACACATGTATTTACTATGTATGTGCTAAGTATGAAGCATGTTCACTATGTACGAGGCTGTACTATATGGTGAGGTATTATGCTTGTATATTAACGTCTAAGAATACAGAGTCTTCTGTGTGTTATGTAAAGGCTTCTGAGGCTGGGGACTGGCCAGCAGGTACATCTAGTTAGTTGGATTTCTTCTAGGATTCATTTCTCCATTTTCGAATGGGTCTCAGGAATAAAGCTCCTTTATGAGAGACCCTGCCTTAGTAGAGAGAGGCTGCTTCTGCATGACTTCCCCTCTGGAGGCTGCAGGAGTTAGTCTATCTAGCACCTGTCTACCTACCCATAGCTAATGAGAGCTTCCCTACATCACAGTGTTGGCCACTGTGGCCAGTGGGCCACAAGTATGTTTCCAGGTATGTCCCTGGACCACACAGCTCCTCTATACAGACCCTAGAGGGTAGGCATCAAGAACTCAACTGCCTAGAGACCAGAACAGCCTCTGAGCTCCCATGACTGAGTAATGAGATACTCCAAGTCTTTGAGGATGGCTTAGAGTCAGCTCACTCCTGGGGGTTCTGTCTTCCTGTTCTCTCAGTCCCCAATATGTGGGGTACCTTTTTCTCTGATTATGAAAACTGTCCCAGTACAGTAGAAGGATCAAGATGTCCCCCAAATCTAAAGTTGCTGGAGCTTGGTGGCTCAGAGAGGGTAGAGGTGAGGCACTGGAACAGCACTGGGAAGTCCCGGTGGCCTGGGATGGGTTGGGAACACAGAGTCTTGACAGAGCTCAAGTGAGACTTCATAATCCCTTAAACTGTGCAGGTTTTAGCCCCACACAAAATAAATATTTGGCCATAAATGCCACCAGCAGATGTACTCTCTCATCTCACATTTACTTGGAAACAGGTTTGCAAACATAATTTCTGTCGATACCTAAGTAGGTACTCTCTCCCTGTGCCAAGCACAGATGGTGCCGCCCACTCGAGACTGTTCATGGATCTAACCCCAGTGGAAGGAAGTCAGTCACCTTCACAAGGTCATGCCATGAACATGGCACGACACTCAGCACTTGCTTTGTTCACATCCATATCCTATTTAGTCTTTTTCAGTACTCTTCCCACTTCATGGATAAGGCTCAGAGAGATTTGGAGAATTATCTCACCCTGTCCAGCTGAGCTTTGAACTTTAACGCTATCATGCGTTATTCCTTTTGGATTGCACTTGCCTATATCCCAACCGCATTCAAAGAGAAAATAACCCCCATACCTGCTGCAGCTGACTCTGTTTCTCCTGACCCTTCTGGAGAAGAAAGGGTAGGGATGTCTGTCAGGGACTTGGCTGTTTCTGCTGTTTGGGTCTCTTCTCCCGAGTATGAGGGATTCGGGGATTCGATTTCTTGAAGTGTCTCTGTAGGGTGCTGGGTAGGCTGGGCCCACTCGGACTCTGGGATGGTGGTGCTGACAGTAACATTCACCTCTGAGGTATGATCAGACCATTCTCCACTGATTTCAGTCCTGTCTCCAGAAGTCATGGGCGTGGCAAAAGGCACACCTGAAGTGCCTGCATCTATGTCAGAGGTAGTGCTAGATTCTCCACTCACTTCTGGAGCAGCGGATCCCTCCCTGGTGCCTTCCTGAAAGGTCCATGGGTTGCTGCTCACCTCCGTGCCTGGGGTTGTCACCTCCAGATCTGTTTCACGGGAGGCAGAGGTGATTCCATGCAGATCTGGGAACTCAGACAATTGACTGCTGGCCTCAGGGGCAGCAGACACTCCCACTCCAGCCTCAGGGTAAGCAGATGGGTCACTGCTGCCTTCTGGGACTGAAGCTTCTACCCCAGACCCGGGAAAGATTGTTACAGGTCCACCAAGGTCCCCAGATGCTGAGGCTTCCCCACTGGCCTCAAAGAGCCGGGGAGTATATGTCATAGAAGGACCCTGGCCAAGTTCCTGGGAAACAGTTGGTTCAGTCACGCCCTCCACTAACTCTGAAGTGATTAAAGTGACTTCCGGAAGCCCCGAGGTTTCCCCACTGCCAGTTGGGGCAGTTATGGATTCTCCACTTGCATCAGTGGTGCTAGAGAAGTCCCCACTAAAATATGGGGAGCTTGGTGGCTCTGTGCTGGCTTCTGTCCACCCAGGCTGCCATGTGCTTTGGTCTAAAGACCCAGAGAGGTCCCCAGATATGTCTGGTGTTCCAGAATAGGCACCACTGAATTCCAAAATGCCGGAAGCCCCTTCTCCAGCTTCTTGAGCAGTAGGAGCCAGGGTTATAGACTCCACCAAAGTTCTGTCTACAAGAGACACAGTAGGGAAACCTGACACAAGTCCACTGCCATCGAATGCTCCCGAGGACAAGCTGCTCCCAGTCTCAACTCCAGAGACCTCTCCACTGACCTCAGCTACTCCGCTTGGGAGGCCACTGAATTCTGGAGTGGGGGATATGAGTCCACTGGAATCGATTGCTCCAGAAGATTGTCCACTGACATCCACCATCCCAGATGTGCCAGACAGATCTGTCTCCCCCGAAGGGAGGCCACTGAGTTCCACAGACCCTAACCCCTCTTCTTCTCTAAATGTGGTAGGGGTCACTTCAATAAGACTGGTGTCCACAAACGTAATGCCAGAAGAATCTCCACTGCCACTCATGGTGCCAGAAGCCAGGTCAGGGGTTCCAGGTGTTGTTCCGCTGAGCACTGGGAACCCTGAAGGTTGCCCACTGAGATCAGAAATCCCAGAGCTTTCTCCACTCACAGATGTAATGCCAGAGGATTGGCCACTGCCAAAGAGAATTCCAGACCCTTCTCCACTGACATCTGGTTGCCCAGAGGACAGTCCACTAAGCTCAGTCACTCCAGATATCTCAGTGGTGTCAGGACTCCCTGACGGCTGTCCACTGACTTCAGGAATCCCAGATGTCCCCTCACCGGTGCCAGAAGACCCAAATGGCTGTCCACTAACATCAAAAAATCCAGATGTTTCTCCACTGACATCAAGAGATCCGGATGTTTGGCCACTGAGTTCAGTTCCTGAAGGGAGACCACTAATGTCCGCACTACTGTCCAACTCACTGAGGGGCAGCCCTGACTCTTCTCCTGAACCACTGACGCTGGTGGTCCCCCTTCCTTCCAGTTCACTGGCAGTGGTGGCTGTGATCACTTCCACTAAGGTACTGTCCACAAGGGAGACTGTTGGGAAGCCGGACGGAAGTCCACTGAAGTCAGGCAGGCCAGAGGATGGGCCACTTCCAATGTCCACTCCAGAATATTCACCACTAAATCCAGAGGGAAGGCCACTAGCTTCTGGAGTTTGACCACTTCCTAGAGTTCCAGAAGGTAGCTTGCCGAAGTCCAGAGCTCCAGAAGCAGACCCTACCACGTCTTCTTCTCCAGAAGGCAAGCCACCAAGGTCCTCAGCTCCTGAAGCTGAGGTCTCTAGGCCTGCTTGTCCAGAAGGAAGTCCACTAAGGTCATCACCTACCCCAGGAACAGAGGTTTCTGTGTCCTCTCTTCCAGAAGGATACCCAGTAACATCTACTCCTGAGGCAGATGTCTCTAGACTATCTCTTGTAGGAAGACCAAGATCTTCTACTCCAGAGGCAGATGTTTCTAGACCCTCTCCTCCAGAAGGAAGACCACTCACACCCTCTACTCCAGAAGTAGAGGTTTCTGTACCATCTTCTCCAGAAGGAATCCCACTGACATATCCCCCGGAGGCAGAAGTTTCTAGACCTTCTGCTTCAGTAGGGAACACACTAATGTCCTCTATTCCAGAGGCAGAAGTCTCTAGACCTTCTTTTCCAGAAGGAAGTCCACTGACATCCTCTACTCCAGAGGCAGAAGTTTCTAGATTTTCTCTTCCAGTAGGAAGCACAGTGATGTCCTCTATTCCAGAGGCAGAAGTCTCTAGACCTCCTCTTTCAGTAGGAAGCTGGGTGACATCCTCTACACCTGAAGCAGATGTTTCTAGACTTTCTCCTCCTGAGGGAAGTCCACTCAAGTCTCCCACTCCAGAAGCAGAAGTTTCTGGACTTTCTCCAGTCGGAAGTACACTAATGTCCTCTATTCCAGAGGTAGATGTTTCTGAACCTTCTTTTCCAGAAGGAAGTCCACTGAGGTCCTCTACTCCAGAGGCAGAAGTCTCTAGACCTTCTCTTCCAGTAGGAATCCCACTGGCCCCATCTATTCCAGAGGTAGAAGTTTCTAGACCGTCTCCTCCAGAAGGAAGCCCGCTGATTTCTTCTGTCCCAGAAGCAGAAGTTTCTGTAATTTCCCCTCCTGAAGGCAGCCCACTAAGGTCTCCTGTTCCAGAGGCAGAGGCAGAACCTTCAAGGCTCTCTCCTCCAGAGGGCAGTCTGCCAACTGTGGGAGTGCGCGACCAGGGGATTTCTCCATCTCCCGAGGCTGACCCACTTTCTACAGGCAAGCCTGAGCTCACTGTGGGGCCGAGACCACTGGAGTCAAGGTCGCCAGAGGGAAGTCCACTTTCACTGCCTCCTGATGGCTCCCCACTGGAGTCAAGGCGTCCTGAAGTGTCTGTGCTGCCTGTGAAGTCACCACTGAGGTCAGGTGCCCCTGATGTGTCCCCTGAGCTGGGCAGCTCTGTCCCGCTTGGCACTGCAAGTGAAGGTGTGTATGGCTCTTCTGATGTGGAAGGGACTTGCGAGGCAGAGGGCTCTTGAGAGGCGGAGGGGCTTTCGGTGTGTTCCTCTGCTGCTGGGACGGTGGGAAGCCATGTGGGAGGGATCCCTGGAGGAAAGAAGGAAGCCAAGGTGAAGTGTAGGATCGTGAACTCTGCTCCATTTCAAAGTCGTACATGGACCTGAACTCCTCCCTTCCACAGGAAATGTCTTTTGAGAGTGTGGGAACATGTCAGGTGATTGCTAAGGGATATGTTTTAAGTGTTACGACAAAGGAGGTTGAAAGGAGAGAGAGAGGAATGAAGGAGAGAGGAAGAAAGGGAAGAAAAAGGGGTGAGGATGGCTTGGGAAGCTCCCTTTACACCCTCAGGGCCACGGGCTCTATGACCTGTGCTTTGTGGGACTCCAAGGGCTGACGTCTATTTACCCACTGGAAGTGGATAGGGGCTATCCCTGAAAAAAACAAGTTCCCCGTTCAAGTGCTTCCTTTTTGTCTCTTGTATCCAATTCATGGGTTTCATATGAGAGCTACCAGGATCTTGGTCCATAAGCCAATTCCAAGCCCCTAACAGAACCCAGTGCTGACAGAGAAGCCGGCTGTTCTGGCTTAGGGAATGTTCGAGTAAGCCCTCCTGACAATGCCAGTGCTGTTTGAGTGGGAGAACCCATCTCCAGGTCAGCAGGGCCAAGCGGTGCTGTTCATAAAGATGCCTTAGTGTTCATGCTGAGGTCCCTGTCACAAAGGACCCGAAAGGTAGAGCAAGTCGAAATATCCCACCGTCTCAAACATGATTGCACCCCACGTGCCTTGTTTTTGTTGGTATTTTTAATACAACTTTTATCTGGGTTTGGTGGTGCAGATCTGTCACTACTTAGGAGGCTGAGGCAGGAGGATTCCAAGTTCAAGGCTTGCCTGGGCTATATAGTGAGTTTGAGCCCCACCCTCCCCAGACGCCACCCTCACCTGGGCATTCCATAGCAGGCAGGAGTGTGGGGATAGTGCGCATGCTTCAAGGCATGGCCCAGAGACCAGCTACACTCACCTGGCGATGGGGATGTGCCCAGCGGGGTGTAGGCTGGCTCCCATTCAGTCTGTTTTTCTGGCTCAGTGGTGAAATATGGTATTTCTGTCGTCTCCGGCTCCAAGGGGACAGCATCTACACCAGGCTCCACTCGAGTGACGATCCAGTCCTCTATGTCAGAGGGCGATGTGGGTGTACCACCTGGAGAGGGCGCCACTGACACACCTGAAGAAGAAGTGGAAGGTGAGGTCCTGCCCTTTGACCGGAGTCCATTCTGCCTTGCCCTTCAGGGACAGAGGAGCAAGGGGACCCTGAGGTACAACTGTCCTGTACAAGAACCTTGTTAACCCACCCCAGTCTCTACGTCAGCGAGATCGCTGTTTGCCATTTGTAGTACTGGATGATGGCACCATGTACCCTCAACCCCATCAGCTTAGGACACAGTGCTCTGGGGTATCTCTTCCCCACAGTCTATCATGTATGCTGGACCAAAAGCCTTTATGCTTATAAACAGATTTTACCTTAACTGAGAAGAGATTGCATCTAACAAGTGGTGACTTGTTTCTGTGACTTGCCCAAGGTCAATGGCTTAGAAGTTCCAGGGCAAATCTCTCGGGTCAAGATCCGTCATGATCCTGCCCACCTTGAAGGCAGAGTTAGGTTCTGAGTGTCAGTTCCCTAAACAGGAGGCTCATCTTTAGACTCCACCAGCTAGCACAGCATTTGCACTGGGCAGGATTCATAGGCTAGGGGTGATTTCTGATTTGAGGGAAGCCAGCAACCTGGAGAAGGTCAGGAAGGAACCGGTTTTCTCTACGGAGTGATAAAAGGTTTAAAGCCTGGCATGGCGGAACACCCCTTTAATCTCAGCACTTGGGAGACAGATCTCCATGAGTTAGAAGCCAGCCTGTTCTACGTAGCAAGTTCTAAGACAGCCAGGGCTATATAATGAGACCCTGTCTTAAAACAAACAGACAAGCAAACAAAAAGGAGGTTTGAGTCCATTGAAGGGTGGGTGGGTGGTGAAAGTTATGGTTAGAAATTTACTAGGAGGTGTACTGGTTTAATCTCTAATGCCCACTGAGACAAGGGCATCAGTAACTCCCCTGGGAGGGGATTGGCCCTTTTAAATGAACTTTTGGATCTTAATTAATTTATTATTTTTTTGAGATAGTATATTTCTATTCAGCCTAAGCTACCCTCAAAACTGTGGCAATTGTGAAGGTATAAAGAGAAGTCGTGCTTTATTTTGGCATTTTTTTGGTCTCATTGGTCTCTTGTTTCTATGCTTTGCTTTTCATTTTAGCAGTGTTTCACTGTTTGTCCATTTATTTTTTATTTTATTTTATGTCCATTAGTGTTTTGTCTGCAAGTACATCTTTGTGAGGGTGTTGGACACCCTGAAATTGGAGTTATAGACAGTTGTGGACTGCCATGTGGTCACTGGGAATTGAACCCTGGTCCTCTGGAAGAGCAAGCAGCTAGAGCTCTTAATCACTGAGCAATCTCTCCAGCTCTATTGTTTCATTCATTCTTTTCTTTAAAAGAGAGAGAACAAACATAAAGTCGGGTGGGTAGGGAGGTAGGTAGGACCTGGGAGGAGAAAAACATGATCAAAATATATGATAATAATTTTTAATAAAAAAATGAAGGCAGGCAATCAGAAAAAGATAATGCATAGTGAAATATAATGCTGTGTATGTCAATTTAATTTTTTAATTAAAATTAAAATGTTAAAATTACACACAAGAAAAAAGTAAGGCTCCACCCACCACCAGACATGGTGCCACATCACTTGCCTATAATCAGAACACTTTGAAGTGAAGGCAGGAGGATCAGGAGTTCGAAGCCATCCTTGGCTCAAAATACAAACAATAAATAGGTAAAATGAAAAGGTGTCCCTCCAAGACAGAGAACCTTGGAGGCCTTTAGTTAAAAGCAATCCTCGGGCCTGGTGGGATGGCTCAGTGGTTAATTAAGAGTGTGCACTCCTCTCACAGAGGACCTGAGTTTGAATCTCACAACTGCCTGAACTCCACCTCCCTGGGTGTCTGATGCCTCTGGCTTCCAAAGACACCTGCACATATGCCCCTTCCCCCATACACATAATTAAACATGGTAGAAATAAATCTTAAAAAGTTAATCCTGATACACAAGAAGTTGTTCCAACACTCAGTTTGATGTGCTATGTCACAGCCACGGTTCACAGCAGTCTACATCTCCATTCTGGTGGGTGCGCCATTAGTCTATATGGATGCTGTGAGAATTGAAGCAATCAGAACCTAGCATGATGACCTCAACCGCCTAACTGGTATGGACAGCCGATAGTACAGTGGTAGTGCCTCACAATATGGGTCAATTAAGCATGTGTCTGGCTGGTGCTTGACAAAGGACACCAGACTTGTTTGCTTGCACTTACTACAAAGATATTTACAGGTAGAAGAAAACTGACAAGAACATATAAGGAAAACAGTATATGACATTCTACATAAACACATATGGAGTGTTTCACACACACTATCTCCATTTATATATATATATATACATATATATATATATATATATATATATATATATATGACTTCATTTGAAGTAGGAGCCACTTGTCACTATTTAGAGGAACCTGTAAGGGATCCTCCCAGGAAGATGGGGAGGGGGACTACAGTACCTCGGAAGCAGAAGGCATGGTGCTTGGACAGTGGATCAGGGAGGCCGGTCTGGTTGGGGTAGAGGTAGACAGTTCTCACGCCCGGTTTGTCACCACCACAGGCAGGCCGAGGGGTGACGATGGGGTATCGGAGGGTGCCATCTGCCAACCAGCCAGCATAGCACTTGTCCAGGCCCTGGCTCCAGGCAGCATAGAGCTGGCCAGTGGAGGCCAGGGTAGCATTTTGAGCTGCACAGAAGGCCTGAGCTTCCTGGAAGGTGAACTGCTCCATCTGTGTGGCGAAGAACACTTCCCCTGGGGACAGAGGCAATGGCGGTGTGATGATCCATGTGTATCATAGCCATGTTCCTCCTGCTCTGAGGCAGAGCTCCTGGCACCCCCACCCAACTCACCAGGGCTGTTCGTATCTACCACATAGGAGTATGTGGCAATGCCCCTGTAGGCCCCAGCCTTAGTCCCCTCCTCCAGCCCAAAGCTACACCCATAGATCTCTTGGGACAATAGAGACCAGCTTCTCCACTTTGTACTGAGTAAGAATTCCCTGGTTTTTGGGACATCCCTTACTAAAAAAAGACAGTGTCACAGTTGAGCTGGATCGAGCTAGTCCATCTATGAGAAATTAGTTTCTACCCCTCACACCCCTTTTTAAGGTTCTCCATTCATACCTATGCTCCCCTCCCTTGACTAACAGTGGGGCTTGGCTGGCAACCTCAGTCCCCCAAGTGCTCTTAGCTCCCTGCTCTCTCATGAGCTCAGTGACTGCTGTGGACTTGATTCCCATTCCTTTGGGGGTTCAGCACCCACATATTAATTACCCAGAGCCCTATCTGGGTAATTACCCAGCCTCTGTTTGGGGCAGGCACTTTTTATGTGTCTCAACCAATACTCAGAAGATCCTCTGATGGGAGTATTAAGCAGACAGGTTTTACAGACAGGGAAACTGAGGCTTACAGAGGTTAAGTGAGAGGCCATGCTTAAACTCTCCCAGAACACTGGCATTTTCCAAGCTGGGCTCAGTGGAGAGGCAGTTTAGTGACGTTCATGGCAATTAAAAGGAACGAGACAGAACAGGTCTGTAGTTGAATAAGCTTGGGCAATGCTAAGTTGTAAAGAGTTGAAAAGGTTCCAAGCTTTAGGGCTTCTCTGAGCCTTTGACTTGTTCCTGGGCACTGGGAGGGGACACCCAACATTTATTTATAACAAATCCATCAACTTAGCCACTGAACTCATGGCTTTCTGAGGGACCAACGTCATGCCACAGCACAAGGGGGAAAGCATTCGAGCCTTTGGCAGGGAGAAGGCACTCAAATTGAAAGAGGCAAGGGGTGGGCCTGCTCTCCACCTGGAGAGCTGTGTGGGAGCAGGCCAGGGTGGGTGGTGACAATTCTATCCCTCCCTTTTATGACGCTCCCTTAGTCTCCGCTGATCTGGGGATGGGCATGCAATAATACGGCCTGTACCCTCAAGCTTGTCCACGTAGCAGTAGACATCATAGGTTTCTGATGATGGGCGCACGCCATAGGTCCTGACTCCGGGGCTGCTGTCCTTGTCACCCACACATGGGGTCCGTGGGCTCACAATGGGGTATCTGTGAAAGAGGATGGGAAGGGGGTGAGGGGCTGTCCTGGGGGTAGGAAAGGCATATCTTGGATCATCTGCTATGATTCAAAGCAGGTGGTATGTCCATTGTGGCAAGTCTCTCGAGCCTTTGGCAGACTTCAGAAGAGAGTCTCTTACATAAGAGTATACTCTGTCAAGCATCAGTGGGTGGAAGTGTTTGAAGGGGGTGTTTAGGGCTTTCTCTGTCTCTTGGAAGGAGATATTGGTATAGCAAAGTTCCTGTCACCATCTTTCAGAATATGCCTTGGTTTAGTGTGTGTGTGTGTGTGTGTGTGTGTGTGTGTGTGTGTGTGTGTGTGTGTGTAATTTAGGGAGCTATGCGATCACTAGTGAGTTCCTCAGTGCTGGGTGGCTCCCGTCCTGGGTGTTGAGTCAGGCCAGGAGCGTCTTGGTTGTGACTGGGAATGGTTGGCTTGTCTTTTACCTGACGGTCTGGTCCTGCAGCCAGCCAGCATCACACTGCTCATAGCCTGCCTCATAGGCAGCCTGGAGCTGCTCAGGAGAGGCGATGGCTGCCCCGGTGCGAATGCAGGCCTGCTGTGCCTCCTCAAATGTCAGAGAGTATCTGGTGGAGCCCGGGCGGTAGTGGAATACAACTCCTGGGTGGAGAGGGAAGAACAGAGGTAAGACCGATGCTCTTGCAGTCCGTTCTGAGCTTAGCTCCTTCGTTTAGACATAGCAGATGAATCAATTCCACCTGAGGTTCTACTTGGTGATATCATGAGTGTCATCCCAGCTGGGGACATCATCAAGACCCTATACCGGAGTGGAGATTTGCATTCGGGGATCAGCTGGGCTCTGCCGAGTGATAGCCCTCTCCCGGTATAGGGAACATCACCCACCTAGCCTAAGAGCTACAAGTGTTTTCCAGAGAGAACCAGATAACCATATTAGGCTTTTCTTTTTCTTCTCCTCCTTCTCCTTCTTCTTCTTGAGACAGAGTCTCGATATATAAACCAGATTGGCCTTGAACTCACAACTCTCTTGCCTGACCCTCCCGTTCTGTGATGCAGACGTATAGTGTCACACCTGGTCTCTGGAACGGGCTTTGTGAGACAATGTGATTCCGTTCCTTTGCTTAACTCAGCCACAGCAGTTCTACATTAGCCACAGAAAAAGTCTTAAATAAGTGGCTGTGGCTTTGATCCAATCAAACTCTATTGGTAGGCACTGAAATCGGAACATATTTTCATTACCTACTTTTCACACATCCCCAAATACCTTTCTCTTTTTAATTCCTCCCCTCCCTCAGTTTTTTAGGACCGTGGAAGCACTGTCAGGTCACCGCTGCCTCAGACCAGCTGCACTCAGCCTGCTCACCAAACTCGGTCGATTTTCTATCCTGTTGGGAGGACAAGGCCAGGCCAGGCCATGGGTTCACCCAGAGCAGTGGTTTTCAAGTCTATTTTGTGGTGAACCATGTGGTACTTTCATCTGCCTGATATAAACCTGCTTTCCACAGGTGACTTCATTTGAGGCTAATGATTTGTGACCAAAGAGTGGACATAATTGCCCTGCCTGTGCCCCAGGAGTGTACTTACCCCCTGGCAAGCGGGGCTGACCAGGGACCTCAACTGCACCTGGAGAGATGGTCACTCGCACCACCAGGTCCTCACTGGCGAAGGCAGTGGCAGAGTCAGGCCCACGTGTGGCTTCCTCGGGAAAGCCCCAGGGCCTGGTGGTCTTTTCAGTTCTCTCCCCAGCCTCAGGGAAGACTGTGGTCCCCACTTCAGGGGCAAGTGTGAGGGCCTCCCCAGGCTCTGAGACAGTGGGGGACATGTCGAAGATGGGCTTTGCAGTGAGGATCACATTGCCCCGGGCTTCTCCCTCCGTAATATTACGGGGCAGGGGCAGCTCCAGGTCTGGCCAGGTCACTGTCTGGATGGTGATGTCCTCTTCACCACCCACTCCGAAGAAGTTTTCTGGGATGTCTACAAAGTCTTCACCTGGGAAAGGAGGCAAAGACAGGCTTTAGTGCTGAGCTTAGGGATGTTTTGAGGGAGACAAGAGCTGAATGTGCCCCATTTCCTTCTACTTGGCTGGAGCCAGGCACCTGGCCCTGCCCACCATGAGGGCTTCAGGTATCTGAGTTTTGTGGCTCTTCCTTTCCCGTGGGATGGTTCCAGACCTCTGCAGATGCCAAACTCTGTGACTGCTAGAGTCCCTTATGTAACTTCTGGGCCACTGCTGGAATCTAATGTCATGTTTTGGTTGCATATAATTCCTCAAACAGTGTATGCACCATTTCCATAGCTGTTATAGTGTATTGTTTGCATAACAACGGCAAGAAAAATCCTGCACCTATTCAGTACAGATGCAATTAAATTATTAATAAGAGTCTGAGGTTGGCTGAATTTGTAGAAGCTACTCCTGGTATATAGATCAACTAGCTCTCTGTTTATCAAATAAAATCAGTTCCTATTTCTGCCTCCCCACCAGCTGCTACTTTGCCTGCTCTGTGTCCCATGGGAGAGTGTGAATCGGTGAGGAAGGGGAAGCCTGAATGCTTTGTGTAATGGATGTAGGCATTGTTGGAGAACTGACTACCTCAGAGTCCTAGACAAATGAGGGGCTGGCAGACATAAGGCAGTTATTAATAAAGAGAATATCCTGAGGGTGATATTCTTCCAAAGAGTGGTCAAGGGTTGGGATTTGGCTCAGTGGTTCAGCTGCTTGCCTAGGAAGCGCAAGGCCCTGGGTTGGTCCCCAGCTCCAAAAAAAAAAAAAGAAAAAAAAAAAAAAAAAAAAAACCATGAACAACAAAGAGTGGTCAATTATCAAAGAGAGAAAAGAGGCGTTTGGGAGAGACGGTGTCCCTGTTCAAGTAAGATTGGGCTGTAGAGGTGACGTAGGAAATGAGCCATCCTTGTATGGCCAAGCTGGGATTCAAACCCAAGAAAACAGTGGCTCGGAAGCATATACTTTAAATGCTGTTCTGTGTGGAGCTGATGAAACAGGGCTGTATACATTGGGACTCCATCTTTTATATGTTAAGAAGCAATGAAAACCGAAGACAGGATAAAAAAAAATATATGGGGTTCAGGAACTCAGTGGTCCCTTCTCAAGACCTTATTGGGATCTGATTTCGGTGGCGAGAACCCCCTTCCCACCTTCAGTCCCAGCCCCACCTGTGTAGCAGATGGCGTCGTAGCGGGATGAGGGATCAGGGTAGCCTGTCTGGTTGGCGTGCAGATAGACAGTCCTTACACCCAGGAGGTTGCCTCCGCAGTTGGGCCGAGCCTTGGAGATGGGGTAGCGAACGCTGCGGTCCGCCAGCCAGCCAGCGCTGCACATGTCCATACCGCCCTGCCAGGCAAGGTAGAGCTGGCCTGTGGTGGCCAACCGTGCCCCCAGCCTCCGGCACTCGTTGGCTGCCTCCTGGAAGGTGAATTTCTCCGGGGATGTGGCATAAAAGACCTCACCTGTGAAGGACACATCACACTGGTGAGGGTTTCACTCACATCCCAAGCTGCATGTGTTCCCGCGAGGTCCACGTCTTTTCTCAGAGGTTTATCCTTTTTATCCTTGGTTCTGCGTTAGTGTTTCACAGCTTGTCTGTGACTTCCCATTTTCCATTCCTTTCAGAACTTTTGGGTAAGACGGCACCAATCTTCTAACAAGGACCTCCGCCCCCACCCCCCAAAAAAATCTGCCTGAAGAGCAAGGGGTGGAGCAATCTTGAAATCAGAAGCCCCGGGGATTGAAGTTCACCCTCCGACCACTAGGGGAGCTCTCCTTTAAGACAGGCACTGCCTGTTCCTAAGAAACCATCCCAAATTCATAATCTGATGAGAAAAGCAGGCCTCACCTTTTGATCCCTTAGAGTACTGCCTTCCAAACCAGGGTCAGTAGTACCCAAAGAGGCCATTATAGGGTAATTTGGGGGGTCTTCTAGCTTTTAAACAAAATCTCCTACAACCTGGCAAGGTTGTGCTTGAGGAGGGGGCAGAATCTCTGAGCACTTATTGGGCAGTTTCAGGTGTCCTTGCTCCGTGGCGGCTCGGACAAAAGGACTGTTGTGTTTGTCTCTGGTCAGTCAAACATGGAGACACAAATGCTTGTTGGTAGAGACCCTGGCTACTGAGATGAGAACGAGAAGGCAGGCCATGTGGTAAGAAAGGTGGGGTATATCACCCACAGCTTTTCTCCCAGCGGGAGGAGCTTGGGAGCTGAGTTATTCAGACCGTGTGGGATTTCCAGAGAGGTAGATGGGAAAGGAGTGTCATCTACAGGCCAGGGTAACCCTATGTTCAAAATTAGTACCCTTATTAAAGAAAGACGCTCCCCAGGTTTCTCCCTCAAACAACCCCAACAAAAGGCCCAGGGTAGGAATGGAAGTGGAGAGAGGGTAGCTGGAAAGTATGTTCATGTGTCGTCTGTTGTGTCTGCCCTAGAGTGGCATAAGGATGGAGCCCAGGGTCTGCCATTGAGCTACATCCCAGACCTGAGCATGGCTTTGACGGCACCATTGACCTTAAGACAGGGATGGGTTGGCCAGAGATGCTGAGAGCCTGGATAAGAGGCTGTCCCAGAGGACTTTGGAATTTGGGGTTTGGTGGTAGCACCAGATGGTTTGCAGATGCCCATGGCTACTGACATCCCTTTCAAAGTGAATAGCATGGATTCCAGCAAGAGACCATTCCTGTTCATGGCAAGAGAGGACTGAGGGAGGGCCGTGGCCCGGAGGAGGCCTTGTGAAGCTATCCTAAGTACGAGCATGGCGATGGGGATGGAAAAGGCATCTTGGAGGGAACCGGCTTTCTCACCCTCCATCTCTTCAGCGAAGCAGTACACATCATAGGTCTCGTTGGTGTCTCGGATTCCATAGGTCCTCACTCCAGGGAACTCGTCCTTGTCACCATAGCAACCTTCCCGGGGAGTGTGGATGGGGTATCTGTTGGGAAGTCAATGTGGGAGTGTGACACTAGGAACAGAGGGAAGTCCAAAGTCACTGTTCTTGTAGCCTTTGCCTCCATAGGAGGAGACAGGCATAAAACTGCCTCTGTCCAAGTCTGCTTTGTATGCCAACCATCCCTCCAGTCTCAGTGCTGCCCACAAGTCTGGCTGCACTCTTGGTACCAAACACTCTCTCCCCGAAGACGCTTTCCATATAAAAGGTCAGAATCTTGTGGGTTTTGCAAACCATGGGCCCCTGGGGTGTCATTTGCACTGCAGCAGCATAGAGCATCTGCAGACAACATGTAACCGAGTGAGCATGGCTAGGTTTCAGCACGATGATATTTACAGAAACGAGGAATGGGTTGGGTTGGGTTGGGTTTGGCCATGGTGCCTACTTGGTACCACATGAATCTTATGCCCACTAAGTGATGCAGGGACTGGTCTCTATTTACACTTGAAGTAAGGTCCAGAAATGCCAACCATTTTGTTGACAAACGCACAGCTTCCAAATTCCAGGGTTGGGATTAGAGTTTAGCTCTTCTTGAGGTCAATATGCGGACTCTTGCCATATTAGACTGTTGTCTTACTTATTTTTTTTTTTAGTCTATCTACTAATTTTTGTAGAAAGTGCCTGTCCCAGTTAGCTCCAGCTGTTAACTCAACACAGTCTAGAGTCACCCGAAGGGGTCTCAACTGAGGGACTGCTCACATTAGCTTGTGACCAGGTCTGTGAGGTCTTGAGCTCTGATCAACGTAGGAGAGCTCAGCCTACCATGGATGACACCATCCCTAAGCAGATGGGCCTGGGCTGTGTGAGAAAGCTAATTGAGAACCAGCCTGTGGGTGAGCCAGACCGTGAGCCGCAAGCAGCATTCTTCCATGGTTCCTGCCTCCAAGTGTTTCCGCCCTCACTTACCTCAGTGATGGACCTCGACCTGGAAGAAGAGCTGGGAAAAACCATTTCTTCCCCAACTTGTGTTTGATCAGTGTTTGATCTCAAGAGCAGAGACGAAACTGTAACAGTGCTGTGTGACCTTGTGACCTAAGATCCCCTAACTTGTCCCAGCCTGTACAGCTGTCTTCCTGAGGCCTTGTGGGCCGGCTTTGGGGCAAGCCTCAGGATGCACATGAGGTGGACAGTGTCTTGAGGCTTGCTGCACGGTACTGGGATGCTTGAGGCAGGCCTCTGTCTGCTCTGCTTTGCCGTGTGGCTCCTAGGACTCCCTCAGAAAAGATGTTTCTAGACACTTGGTATATGTATGTCTTGTCTCACAAAAAAGGATATGAATAAGCAGGCAATATAAATGCAATATATTTGTATAAATTATGAAACATGTGATATATTATTATAATATGTATTATAATATATAATTTATGAACTGGCAATATAAATATAAACAAAAAGGCAATAAGTAAAAGTAAATAAAATTCCTAGTAAAAAACTCACTGTCAAACCAGAAGCAAAGAAACATCAAGAGGAAATACAGGCAAAGAGAGTAGTGGAGTTGAGAACATGGCCACTGGTATTGTCTTTTCCTTGGAGAGTGACTAATGGGGACCTGGGATGGGACGCTGGGTATGTATGTCGACAAGGCTGGACCCTAGACTGGCCAGAGGATCATGTTCATACCAGCTCAGGTCAGATCATTGTCCCACCCCATCATCTGCTCATTCTGCTAGGACTCTGTACCTGGCCGTCAGCTCTGACAGTTTTTCTTCAGGGGGTCTGGGTCTCACCTGACTGTCTGATCAGCCAGCCAGCCTGCATCACACTGGTGGAAGCCATCCTCATAGGCGGCCTGCAGTTGCTCAGGGGTGGCGATGATGGCGCTGTTCTGAAGGCAAGCCCGCTGGGCTCGGTCAAAGTCCAGTGTGTAGCGTGTGGAAATAGCTCTGTAGTGGAACACAATGCCTGTAGGACACATGGACCAGAGGGACAGCAGGTTAGGTGTGAACTCTGGTTATTGAAGCCCTTGATAAATGGTGACAAGAATCCAGGGGACCAAGGGCCCTATCTGGTCCAGGCTGACATAGTTCTCGTCTTTGAATTTTTATTATAATCTTTCTTATTCATGAGAATTTCATACATACTTAAAATGTATTTTGATCATATGCACCTCAACTTCTCTCCCTAACCCCTTCCAGCTCTGCCCTTGACACTCCACCCCTCCCACTGAGTCCAACTTGTGCAGCCTGTGTACTCCTGACTGTGGGACCATCTACTGGAGTGTGGCCAATCTCCTAGGGACTGTACCCTTAAAGAAAACTGGCACTTCCTCCCCCCAGAAGCCATCAGATCAGCTGCCAGTAGATCCTCAGCTACTGAAGTTTGCTCTTGCTGGAACCCTGTCTCCTCTCCACCCCATCCCACCACCTTAACAGGGTGCTCACCATTCCCCCACAAGGCGTTCATTTTAAAACACCTATAACAATCCTGACAATAAGAAAGTTATTGGAACCAAGGCAAAAACTGTCTCCTTGTGATTTTCTTTTGGTCACTCCAGGACCCTCTAATCTCCCCTGCCCTGCCCCTAATCCAGGGAGTGAGACTCGAGTGTTCCAGGTCTCCAGTAGCTCAGTGGCATCCTAACCAGACCTCTAAGAGACAAAGGCGACGAGGAAGTGAATCATCAGTCATTTCTTTGGTCTCCGAAGCTGAGAATAAAGGGTGGGGGGGGGGAGATACCTAGATGAATGACGTTTTAGGAACCCACTTTCCCTCATTTCTAGGGTCACAGCAGACAAGCTAGCAACTCATTTACTTAGGTGCAAAAAGGGCACACTTACAAAGCCTGTTATAAGGTAGAAGACACACCTCTGGGTATGTCTGTGAGGGTTTAACTGAAGAGGGAAGGCCTACCCTGAAGGTAGGTGGTACCATCACACAGTTCAGGGACCCAGAGTGAAAAAAAGAAAGAAGGAGAAAGTGATGTGGGTGAGTACTTCCTTCTGACTGTTGATGCAGTGTGATTATCTGCCTCACACTTCTGCTGCCATCTTGCCCCACCACGGTTGGCTGTACCCCTTCGAACTGTGAGCCAAGGTAATGCCTCCCTCCCTCAAGCGAACTCCTGTCAGGCATTCAATCACAGCAACGAGAAAAGCGGATACACCCAACAAGTGAGTGATTGCTGGCAAACAAGCTGCCAATACCAGGATTATTTACCTGCCCCACTCCTGGAGTCCCAATCCCACAGAGAACAGCATTTGCCAGTCAGTCCCACATTAGGGGAAAATAAAGAGAAAATGGGCATGCAGAGGGGCGAGTGAGTGAGAGAGCTAGTCACTAAGGCCCACACTGCTGGGGACATCATTCTAGTTCTTTCTACAGGCCGCATGGCGGCCCAATGGGAGGCCCTTCACCTTTTACTATGACCTCCAGGGTGGCTTCGCTGTCCTCAATGCCATGCATCACTTCACACCGATAGATCCCAGAGTCATTGGAGCGAAGGTTCTGGATTTCCAAGGTGGCATCGCTGGGGATGGCTGGATAGTTGGGAAGTGACACCTTGTCTTGGTAGATGCTGTTCACTCGAACCTGTCCTTCAGTGGCCACCAACAGTACCACCTCCTTTTCCTTGGAAACACGGCTCCATTTGATTCTTGGGGTGAGGGGGGCAGTGGAGGGAGCAGTGGTCACAGGATGCATGGGGTCGATGAAGTAGCAGGGGATGGTGAGGGAAGTCCCTAGGAGGGCCTTCAGTGGGGATGGTTGAGGGATGCTCACACTCAGTGAGTTGTCATGGTCTGTGAGGGAAGGGTGGGAGGGACAGACAAATGTGTTAGGAATTATAGAGACCACAAGTCTCTGCCTCCCTCCCCCAGCCCTGAAAATGCAGTCATCCAAGAAGCCCACATCCAGCCCACCATGTGGGAACCTCATGGAGTCCCAGGGAGCCTCACGGCACCCTCTCTAGATTGCATCTCTGAAGACCTCTGGTCTGCCCACCCTAAGACAAAATTCAGAGCCAAAAAAAAAAAAAAGTGCCAGAGAGATCTCGAACCTTAGACACCTAGAGGGGATGCCAACTCTGAGGTAAACAGGCCCCCCTGTTCTTAGAGCACTGATATGCTTGATTCGGAGATTTTAGAAAAATATATTGGAGTGCTTATTTTGACTATGATGAGTTCTCCACAAAAAGGTTCATGTGTGGAAGGTTGGGTGGTGTTATGAGAAGGGACTGGTGCTGCCTCATTGGAGGGAGATGGAGATAAATTACTGCAGGTCGACTTTGCAAGGAGTAGCTTGTGCACAGCCCTGCCCCCTCCCCCAGTCTCCCTATCCCCCCTGTCTCCATCTCTCTGTCTCTGTCATTCTGTCTCTCTGTGTGTCTTTCTGTGTGTCTGTCTGTGCCTCTGTCTCTGTCTCTCTCTGTCTCTCTCTCTCTCTCTCTGTCTCTCTCTCTCTCTCTCTCTCTCTCTCTCTCTCTCTCTCTCTCTCTCTCTCTCTCTCTCTCTCTCTCTCTCCAGGCTACCATGAGGTGAACTTCTCCCCTCCACTGTACCTTCAGGCATGAATTCTGCCTTGCCACAGGCAAGCTGTTTTTCTGAGACATTTTCTCATAGAGGCAGTGACTGCCCTACATGTTGGGTGTAATAATTATTAGGGGGTATACAAAATTCTACACAACCTTTAAACTTGAGACACAGAGCTTCAAAGATATATTATTCCAGGAGGTCTGCTTGGGCTTTAACTGGGACCTTTTGAAGTAAAGGACAAGAAGGTTGGGGAGGAGAACAGGAGGCCAGACATTTTTTTTTTCCCTGTAGAGTCAGACCTAGAAATGTGGGACTGAGTAGGACTAGATAGCATAAAAATGATGTAGTGTGTCAATAGAGAAGACATAGTGTTTCCTGAACTCTTTTGGAATGGGAGAGAGACAGCTTTCCACACAGCACCTTTCATGGCAGGTCTTAAATTTTCAGAACCCTTCCTTTCAAGGGATGCTACAGGTTGAAATAAAAATGTCTAAGGTAGTTGTGGGTGGCAGAGACATAGCAGGGTAAGGGGAGGGAGCCAGGAATGTCTGGAGTCCAGCCTGGACCTTTTGATGTCTGGACAGATTCCACCATCTCTCCACAAACACCTCCATCGGCTGCCCTGCCCTGACGCCACTGGCCGCAGCTTGGCTCTGTAGTACTGGTCCTCAGGGGATAGCCAGAGGCCACGTTTGAGTCCAACTTGGCGGTGGTCAAAGCTTTCAGTCAACCCTAGTGGACTGCTTTGCTGATGTGGACACATCTCCCCGGGTGATGGTGGGTCTGGATATTCCTGGGTCTCTGAGCACCACTGGAGGTCCAGATAACCACATCTACATATTCAAAAGCTGTGAATCAGGCCAGCTGTGAGTGAATAAAATACTGTGTGTCTTTCCATTTGACCATCGAAGTTTTTTTCCATGACCCTGAAGTCCTGTAGTTTTTGCCTTGGCATACAGTGGGTTGGTGGGAGGAAGGGAGCTCAAGCCTCCTCTAGCCCCCACCCCCCATGAGCAAGCCAACTATTGCGCCCACACACACTGTTAGGGAGGTCTCATGATGTGTTCAGTCCTTGAACCTCAGATCCCCACACATGTGTGAGGTTCTTCACCTGCCCCTTGAGTCAGGGGTGGGGAGCTCACCCCAGGGCTGCTCCCTCACTTCTAGAGGGAAACCAGTCTCTTTTCAACGTTGTTCCTCAGGTTCTTTTCTCTTCTTTGGTGGTCTTTTCTCTTCTGGCTCCCCGTGCCTTCTCTCTGCTCCATTCACACTGTGAGGGGTTCTGAATGACAGCACTGAGGGGAGGGCTCTGTGAAGGAGGCTGAGCAGCTCTCCTTGCTGAGGGCATCCAGGAGTAGGTACATTTGTAGCAGTGTGTGTGTGTGTGTGTGCACGTGTGTGTGTGTGTGTGTGTGTGCGTGCGCGTGTGCCTTCCTACTACATCCAGAAAAGGGGAGCAGGGCTGTGTCCCAAAACAAAGTCATATCCTGTATTCAGAACCCAGCACTCACCCCCTACTGAATAAAGGAGCCATAGCGAGGAATTGCTCTCACCTGGAACTTCTTCTGAGATCACTGCAGCGATGACCCGCAGAGTCACAAAGACCAAGAGTAAAGTGGTCATAGTTCAGCTGGAAGAGACAGCAGGGATGTTATTTGGACGGTTAAAGCACGGGATAATTAAAGGAAGAAAAAAAAACGTTATAAAATTCATGCCCAAGGCTCTGAAGTCACATTGCACAACAGCGGGTTGCCATGGTTTGGACAGTGTTTTCACTAAGAATCCTTTCCTCAGAAACCTTCGACCTTTCTTAGCTTAATTCCAAGATGGCTGGTATACTGGTTCCCCCATCTTCTAGCCAGTGGAGACTCATCCTAATGAGTTCCTGGGGTAGCCAGTGATATGTGACAGGCGGACCATAGATGCTCAGGCTTACGCTCTGTTCTGTATCTGTGAGGGGTTTTGCATAAACACTGGAGTCTCTAGACCTAGAATGGCCTCCCTTTTCAGTGTGGGTGGGTCACAGCCACCCCCATGAAGGCTTTAAACAAAAAAGGACCCTCTGTGGAGGGAGAGAGACTTCTTCCCTGATGGCCTTCCCGCTGATTTTCTCCTCCCTTTGGACTTGACCTGAGGCATCAGCTTTTCCTGGGGCTTGAACATGTGGAGCTTCACACTGAGTATGTGCAGGAGGCCAGCTGCCTTGGCCTCCTGGGAGTCTCTGCAGCTCTGGAGAACCGCAGCCTCCCCTTGTATTGTCTCGATTCTCTCCCTCTCCCTGTGACACACACACAGACACACAGAGCCATGCAAGGGGATGTCCTCTGCTGAGAAGAAATGACTGGTCAATGGTGGAGCACCCAGAGAACAAGAAGATTCTAGTGGAGGGGAAAAACTCGCCATTGCCTGGAGACACTGCACTGTCGCAGTGCGACACATTTCTCACCTGTCTGCAAAGATGACGGTGCACGCCAATCTACTGCGTGCCAATCATATGAAAGTATGGGGAATGTAATTATGTATACAGTACAGGAGACTTGGCAGTGACAATAATTGGTGGTTACAGTGTATTTCCTGTACTCTACTCTGTGTCTTTACTCTTAGCGTGCATCACTGCTTATCAGAAACGTGATTGAGACCGTCCACCAGGGACTCACTAAGCAGCCCCAGACCCTTAGCATTTATGGTGCATCTTAATTGCATCAAGAAGCCACGTGGAAGGTTAGGGTGTGGTTCAGTGCTCGCGTGTTTTCCTAACATGCTTGATACCCAGTGACTCCCACGTGCACACGTGCACACGTAGCAACAGCTCTGCTGAGGGACTGAGCCACTTATATGCTCGAGCCCACTAATGACATGGGAGAGGGAGCGGGAGAAGAAAGGGAGGAGGGAGGAGGAGGAATAAAGAGTGGTGGAGAAAGAGATGGGGAGGAAGAGGGGAGGAGAGAGGGAGCAAAAGGGAGGAGAGGGAAGGAGGTGAGAGGAGAAAGGAAGAAGGGGAGAGAATTGTTTTTTAAAGAACCCTAACACGGGATTGGGGATTTAGTTTCAGTGGTAGAGCGCTTGCCTAGCAAGCGCAAGGCCCTGGGTTCGGTCCCCAGCTCCGGGAAAAAAAAAAAAGAACCCTAACACGACCCTTTGGAAATGTCAAACGATCTGTCTTCCCTGACGGAATCTGGGGATGACATACCCACTTCAAATTCAGGAACTTTGAATATTTTAGCAAGGATCATGTGTCAAAGTTTTAGGTAAGATTCAAGGTCCTGGCTAGAATCAGGAAGACAGCTCTTTCTTTTTTTAAAATTGGATATATTTCTTTATTTACATTTCAAATGTTATTCCCTTTCCCTGTTTCCTGTCCATAATCCCCCTGTCCTCTCTCCCTCCCCCATAAGGGTGTTCCCCCACATCTACCTCTCTTTACAACTCCCCCTCCCCGACATTTCCCTGCACTGATCAGGCTGTGAGATGAACAATTAAATACCAGGAGGTGAGCACCTAGGACTCCTGTGGCCTTCTTATGGCCACGTGAATTAGAGTCAAGCTTTCCTGATTGTCATCAGCTGGTCAGTTGCTATTTGTGTACACAGATCTGTTGCAACCACCACTTAAAGCTCTTCCGCAAACATTCAGCAAGCATAACTGAATTTGTCAAGTAATCATCTGGAGCAATAGCCTCCAGCCAGCTGCATGTAGAAACAGTCTGGACCTCGTGGTACCACTGCCCTGGAGGGTTACACAACCATGTCTCACACACACCTTCTGAGACTTGTATTGTGTGGCCCCTTCCCCTATGCTCAGCGGCAGCAGCATTTACTTTTGGTCCAAGAAGAAGAAAGGAAGCCTTGGGGATGGGGCAACGGTAAGGGACAGATGGGGTCTGCAGCCACAGAGAGCATCCTTCGTGGAGACAGAACCCCAGCCTCCACACCTCAACCTCAGCTTTCGGAGTCAAGTGGTCCAGCAGGTGTCGCTCTCTGCTTACTCACCATGGGCTGGGATAGACCAGCGCAGAGCTCAGGGAGCAGCACCCTTAGGAGCACAAGTTTGTGGGGAGAGGAGACACTGACATTCTGGAGTCCCTGGGGAGGAACAGTCTGGATGCAGGACAAGGTCACCCTTTCCTATCTCTGGAACTTGGCCATTTTGACCATCCGTCCTTTATCCATGTCTGAGAAATGAAAGGTCTGTGTGTCTAAGGGGGTAGAGGCACATCACCCCCACGCTGTATAAAGTCTGGAAAGTTCCATAGTTCCAAGAAATGGCCCCTTGCTTCTCCTTGGGGATTTTTCTGATTTAGATACTAATTTAAAAAATTTTCTGGGGCCCCATGTCTGGTACTCTGAGAGACACAGAGTTGGAGAGGGGCTCCTGTTCAAGTTCAGTCAACCAGTCAGGGCTTCCTGGAGGGTCAGGGAAGATCGGCCTGAGGTGTGTTTGCAGAGGGAGCTTTACCCAAGACCCAGACACAAAGCTAGCCTGTTCCTCCCTCAGAACACCCTTCACTTGGAAGTCTTGTGTATGTTTCGGAGTTGTGTTTCTTCCCTCGCTCTCTGAACAAGCTGGACATTGTCTGGGGTGCAATGGTGCTCTGTGGGGCTTGGGCTGGCTCTGTTTTTCTCCCTGGCTTAGACCAGGAAATGTGAAGGAATGAAAGGGAGGGGTCTGGTGTGGAGTGGGCAGCAAAACTAATTTTATTTCTTCTTAAAAACTTCGGGATAGAATTATTGCAATAAATATGCTCTTGTGTCTGTGTGTGTTTTCTCAGTGTAAAGAAAGTAGGGAGAAAATCCATTCTGTCTGGGCTCCAGGCCTCTCAGAGACTCGTGAGGCTTTTATGTGAGGAGACGACTTTGCCAGCCCACGCTCACTCGTGGACAGAGAGAGCCTTCTCAGTGGGAAGGAAAGTGAGGCCGTGGGAAGGGATGGTACATGGAGGGCCCTGGGGATGGGGAGAGGGAGAGGGAGAGGGAGGCCTGAGGTGGACA